>NC_056727.1:439295172-439462672 GCF_019279795.1 Protopterus annectens
TCATACAGAGGATCCTTTAACTGATTATATTTACAAGGTCCTTTGATGATGAGAGACGTGGAGACTTTATCGAGAACAAACTACATGATGTTCGGTCAATCAACCATGTACTGTGCCAAAGTTAAAGATACACTGGATATGCATACACTGATGTTACTTCTATTAGACCTGCCCTTGAAATGTGATGGTTATCCAGATGTTTTACTGTGAAAACTCTAACGAGTAGTTATGTTCTCATATTGCGGTACATCAGAGAATAAGAAGAGAGTGATAACACTCCAATTTGTAGATATTGCGCACACTGCGCAGATTAGAGAATCACTAACTTCATATTGTATTCGCTGTTTTCAATGATGTAATATCTGAATTGCCATAGCTAGGTCATCTTTTACTGTTCAGAAATCTTAGGTGATTGAAGTACATCATATTACACATGTAAGATTGTATAAACTCCGGGCACAATGCTTGGTAGGCGATATGCATTTTAGTGATGAAATCAAAACAGATATATCAGTCAGTAATACTGCTACTGGCACTCTATGAACAATCTCATATTAATCACAAATGTGGGAAACACTCAAAGCGATCCATATGATGAGTTAAGAAATGTTTTCATTTTCATGTATATCAGATATTCAGATTAGAAGGATTTTCTTTCTGAAGCAAAATTGTTAGTAATCCTGTCTAAGAAATATATTGACTTGTTATCTATTTCAGATGTTAAAAGTTTCAATAAATTTTCTGTAAGCAATATATACATTTCAGCTGTTTTTGTGGTAGTCTTTACCAATTTAAACCATGTCTCAGTAACTGCACAGATGCCCATCTTCTTGAGTGTGAGGAGGGCTTGGAGGGAGTGCATTTTTTTTTTATTTAGGCTCCTTGCATTGAGCAAAAACACTGTGGGGTTCAATTGAGTATTTTGCTACATTGGTAGGTTTATCAGTTTGGCATTGCCTAAGAAAGGCAAAAGGGGCTGGATGAAGTTATAGCCAGTACTCAAAAGCTTAGAGGGGGAAAGGCACAGACTATACCTGGCAAAGGAACATGGTCTATTTACCATGTCTTCCCAAGCTGACAAATATTGAATCCCCTTAGAATGACACCAGAAAGACAGACAGTTGTTGAAATCAATCATTTTTTCTCATATTGTGGCATCATCCTTAGCGATAATAACATGCTGCTCAGTGCTATGCTCATACAAGCCCAAGACAAACAGTCTGGAAGCTCCATAATGTTTCTTTTCATGCAGTCAAGGGAGGTGCATCTCAGGTCATTTACACCTGCATGGACTATGATGGCATCATACTGATACCTGTGTCGTAATGACTGTGTGTGTGATTTGGTGGAATCTGCTTCCAGATAAGCAGCTGACAGTTATCTTCTCCCTCTTCAGTCTGGTTAGAGGGGCATCAGTATGGAGTCCCCTATGACAAGAGTCCTGGAAAATGTATTTGCTTGCCTTAGGGGCTTAGTGTTTGGGGCTCTGCAGAGACTGACAGTATATGTGGTGTTAGGTGTTGTGCCTTTGGTCTTGCTGATGCATAACTTTGAAATCCGGTGGTCTAGACAATCTTTGCTGTTGAGGAAGGTTGCTTTTAAGTGTCTCAACATCAAATTTTCACAATCACAGTCCTTATACTCTATTTTCTTGCATCTGGACTAGCTATGATACCTCTGGTTGCTCTCCTTTCATTAGTTTTGACTTAGACATTTTTGTCTTGTGCATATGTTTCTGATTTTGCCCATCAATTATAAAATATTTTTTGGTTCAGCTGTTGTCTAACAACTTTAACTTCAGCTTATAGACTTCATCTGCAGCCTGCATATGTCTTCTGTAGTGTCTTTCAAATAATTGTTACTGCCTCTGTTGATTTCTTTCCAGCATTTCCTTTTACTTTGTATTGATTTCAGGTATTGGAACTGTAGTTAAAATAGGTAATCTACTTTTTGTCCTTGTGACCATTAACAGCTAAGCTGGCAAGAAACTGATTCCCTGCAGTGGACTACTCATATATTCCAAAACTCCAAAATGGCAGTCCATGAAGCTTTCGAGACTGACCTTTATCCAGATGTTTTCAAGGACTGAATAATGCCCTCCACCTGTTCAGTGGAGTCTAGCGAATGTGATTTTTTTGTGACAGACTTAAACTCCCAGTCATGTACATATCTTCTGAATTTCTGACTTTTACATGTTCTGTCATTGTCAGGTATAACAATATCAGGTATCTTCTGTTTCAACAATGTAGACCTCAATGCAACAATCACATGTGCACCTGTTGTGTCTACCACTTTGATTATTTCTGGGAGCTTAGAATAATGATACATACAAGCCTTGCTTGAAATGGATCAAACATGTGCCCACTCTGCTGAATGAATAATCTCGTGCTAGCTATGTCAGAATGTTTCCCTTACAGTGTGAAAGTGGTACGCATGGCAGATTGCCTAAGATTATAATGCTGGCTCCATATCAGTTGTCATTCTTAGCAAAACTGTTATTTATTTTACTATTTCTCTTCATCTTCAGTATTCTCAGATGTGGATTGTATATTCTCAATTGATTGGTAAGAATTATTTTGTTAGTTTTGAACATTAAGCCACATCAACTTGTGTTTTCTTTCCAAGAAAAAAATGACTGTATTTCTTTCCATACTGATTCTTTCGGGGGGGGGGGGTTAGGGACATAATTTCACTATAGCATCTTTCAGTAAATGTATTTCTAAGTCAGTGTTAGTGCATCTTTAAAATTCTTAACTGCAAAACTAAAGAATTCCAAGTTTTTCTCAAGCAGTTCTGTTTCTCTGGTAAATATCCCCTACTCTATACATCTTCTATGTGTAGCACCTTGTCTCGTCTATGTTTTACTTTCCGATCATTGTGATGAGTAAAAATAAAGATTTTCTGTGGTCTCAGAGATGCTTTATACAAGAACATTGTGAATATAATTTGTAGGAGTTTGTGTTTTTTTTCATGTAAACATCAATGTTTCAATGTAGGCTCTAGACCCTATTATGTTTGTGTGTGAGCCCTCCCCAGAACTTCCTTATCTCAATCACACTGTCTCCATAACAACCGTTAAACTTCTGCCTACCTAATCTTTTATGTGGATCATATTCTATATCCTTGACATCCTTACATAGAATAGAAAAATAATTTTCATTCTGTTATTGCATCTGTTCTTAACAACATTTTTTTTACTATTACACACTGGTCATTCAAACGTCATCTCAAGATACTTTATATGCCCATATTAAACTGCTTCTATAAAATCTGTAATGTACTGAATGAAATTTAGGATCCATTAATATTTATACAATGTACTTTTATTCTCATGATTAGTTTTGTATAAACATTTTGTACTTTCTGTAACATTTTCTTGTCTTTGGGTGTAAACACACAAAAACTTGAACCACAGTGTTACACTGGTTTTACCATTCTTTTATATAATGTTAAGGCCTTCACTTCTTAAAGATGTCAATATTATAAGGCCTTCACTTCTTAAAGATATCGATATTATTGAAATATAATATCTCCTAACTATTTTGTTCACATATAGGGAGGGATCTTAAAGTACATTCTAATGTTACTCATAACTCTTTATATAGCTCTGTCCACTTTAGTATATTATCATATATAGCATATGGATATTTTCTATTATTCTCTCCCATAGGTAGTTACCATACATTTCTTAGTATTAAAATCTATCCTATGTTCTAAAGACTGAACACAGAGTTTGTTCAAGTAAGTCTGTTTGTAATTATGGTTTTGTATTGATATAAAAATTCCACCTATTTTTGTGTCTTTCAGAAATTTCTGGATCCAGAAACTATCAGTACATGGCAGCGGTGCCATAAATACACATACTGTACCCAGTGCCAAACCCTGTATTATTATGAAATAAAACTGTAGATATAGATGCTGTGTATAGTTACTAAAGAGCAAAAAAGGAGAAGCTTCCGTCTGACTAAACTGTGATAGTGGTTGCAGCCAATGACAGTAGATGCTCAGAAGAGCAAACACTTTTCTTGCCTTGTTTTTTAACCTTCTGACTGATTCCATGCAGCTCGAGTTACAGCAGAGTCTGGGAATTTGTCCTTACCCCACTGTTGTGTAATATATAATTAGAAGGGGGGGGGGGTGCAGAAATATTTATTTATTTATTTATTTATTGCTTGTTTGATTTCATGTTTTTATTTTTGATCATTTTAAATTCATTGCATTTTGGTACACTGTGCTACACTAGTAGTCCATTCTAGGACAGTGTTCTAACACAGTATTATATAGGTTTATAGGTTCATAATTTTGATTACCAAACTTATGACCTACTGACCATCAAGAACTTTGATCACTATAAATCTCATATTTATTTGTATTGCTTCCCTTATACATACCAAGATTATTTTTTATGGAAATTGATGAGTAATTTCTTCAGAGTGTAAGGGGAAGTTTATTCTATAGTAATATAAGGTGTTGTGTAATTTATTGTCACTTTTGTAATACTATAACAATAACCCACGCCTGGGTGTGGGTAATGCTGGATTTACCCATGGTTGGTGTGGTTTTGTCACGAGGGTGAAGCCCAAGTGGCCAAATAAAGCCAACCGTGGGTAAATCCAGCATTACCCACACCCAGAAGTGGGTTATTGCTATTATACAATGACATTATTTAAGAAAAAAAAATTACTTTTCTTAAATAATGGCATTGTATAATGCCTCCTTGCTGCCCTTCCGCAGCTGTCTGGGTATTCTGCAGCAGTTCTGATGTACTGCGCATGCGTATATTTACGCAGTACATCAGAGCTGTGGGCAAAATCAATGGAGAAAGCAAGATCTCCGTTGATTTTTACCGCCTGTCTCACTATGTTAAACGAGTTTAACATAGCAAGCCAGCTTTAAAAAAAGCAACGGAGAATCTCTGTTGTTTTTAAAGCTGTCTCGCTAGGTTAAACCCATTTAACACAGCGAGACAGTTTTGAAAAAGCAACGGAGAAAGCAAGATCTCCGTTGCTTTTTAAAGTGTCTCGCTATGTTAAATGGTGAAACCCTCGCCCATAATACATTCTCATCCCATAAAAATAAAATGTGCTGAAGGATGTAACAATTTATGTTTATAAAGGGCACTTCTGGGACGCTGACAATTTATATTGCTTAGATGTACACCAATCCTATTTTTAAAAGCCCTAGAAGTTTGGCCAACATAGAATGCACCACATTGGCAAATGGCCATATATACCACCCATTCAGTACTGCAGGTAATTAGTTGTCTAAGTATACTTTGGAAGTATTACCTGAGGTAAAATACTTGGTACAAGGTATCACCTTACAATAAACACAGTTACCATATGTGTCACTCCCCACTGGCATATTGTCATCTAAATCCTGTTTATTAACCCTCCATCTTTTAAACCATAACAAATGTTCCTGTATATTCCTGCCTCTCAGGTAACCAAATTCACAATAATCACCCAAAAATTGGGCAAAAAAAAATCATCCATCTTAAGTATATACCAAACCTATTCAGGACTCCCATGATCTTAAAACTATTACTGCCATAGGTAGTAATAAACCTGATATTACTATCCATATCATGGCCTGAATTCAAAGGTTTCTCCCTTTTAACTTGACTAGCTGCTACACCAACTTGTTTAACTAAGGTTTCTCTATAACCCCTTAGTTTAAACCTCTGTTCCATTTTATCTTTTTCAAGTTGAAAACCCTTCACAAAGAATTCCTTACTTATGGCTGATAGCTGCCATGCTAGACATACAGTTCTGAATATTCCAAAAGCCCAATTCCTGAGGCTCAGATGTATCTGTAGTGATGATAATGATTTTCAACTTGAAAAAGATAAAATGGAAGAGAGGTTTAAACTAAGGAGTTATAAATAAACCTTAGTTAAACAAACTGGTGTAGCAGCTAGTCAAGTTAAAAGGGAGAACCTTTTGAATTCAGGCCATGATATGGATAGGGCTAGTAGGAATCCCAGTAATATCAGGTTTATTACTACCTATGGCAGTAATAGATTTAAGATCATGGGAGTCCTGAATAGGTTTTGGTATATACTTAAGATGGATGATTTTGTTCCCAATTTTTGGGTGATTATTCAGAATTTGGTTACCTGAGTGGCAGGAATATACAGGAACATTTGTTGTGGCTTAAAAGATAAAGGGTTAATAAACAGGATTTAGATGGCAATATACCACTGGGAGTTCCACATGTGGTAACTGTGTTTATTGTAAGGTGATATCTTGTACCAAGTCTTTTACCTCTGTTAATACTTCCAAAGTATACTCCATTAGACAACTAATTACCTGCAGTACTGAATGGGTGGTATAAATGGCCATTTGCCAGTGGGGTGCATTCTATATTGGCCAAACTTCTAGGGCTTTTAAAAATAGGATTGCTGTACATCTAAGCGATATAAACTGTCATTAAAGGTGAGAAAATTACTATTGCATCAAGAATGTATTTTGTTCATCACCTTGGATGTGTTTTATTGAAGCAATTATATTATGCAATTTGCAAGTGCCAGTGTGTTTAAATATAGATATTCCATTTCCTAATCCAAAGAAAAGTGGCGTAAGTGATTAACCAAAGTTCTACTAATTCAATTACATATGGCTTGACATTTAATGCTTTTCATTTGTTAGTTCTTCCTTTTTGTGGGATAATGTCAAAAAGGCTTAGGAAGATCAAGATAAACAGTATGCATTGTGATTTCATCAGTTACTTCTGCTATCTCTTTGAGCAATGTCACATGATTCAAAAGACAAGATCTCTTCTTGAACCTGCAGTGTTTGAAATACAATAAAAGTTATGAGCCCTAGTATCTGGGTATTTCCCATTATGACTTTTCCTGATTTTACAAATAATACAGATCAGGTAGTCAGACTTAAAATCGTTTGGTATGATATGACCCCCACCATTTTATGAATTAGTCCCTTATGAATCAGTAATATGCCAGTGCTTAACATTTTAACTTCTCACCAGGTGATACTACTTTTTGTGTTTTAATATTGTTCACAGTGATCTCCTTCACTTTATCTGACTGCTCCAAAATACCTGGAACGTTTCAAACTGTCTAACTTTTTATGATACTCTAGGGCAACCACATTCTTTAGAGCTCTTTGCTATGATAAGATTATCTCTGGTCTCTCTGTCTTAGGTTAAGATTTGAAATAAATACATTGTAGAAATCAGCTGCAACCATTTATGTTTATCCTTTCTTAATACTTCAACCTTCTGTTACTTATATACACTAAAATTCTTTATGAATCTCATAAATGATTTTAAGCCATTGTCAAAAACTTAGGTTACTGTAGCTTTGCTCAATTATGCCAACCTGCTATGGATAACTCTATATTGGTAAATGGAAGTAACATGATTAAGTCTAGTATTTATCTTTTTAAATTCTCTTTTTTCAGCAGATTTTTTGTCAAAAATGTTTTCCTGTACAAATAACTTTTATCATAAAGATGATCTCAGTAGGTTATGCTGCAGTAGTCAACATTATTTGCATCTCACTGCTTTTGATAATGATAAATCTACTTTATATACTAAACTGCTGGAAGCAACATTAGCTTCTAAACCTGCCTTGAATAAATTGTCACTTTATTGAGGGCAATTTTTTGTTATCTTTTTTTTCACTCTTTCTTCTGGGAAAACATTGGTCTTACCTTACAATCATGGGAAATCTGGTTCCAATTATGTCATTTATCAATCTAATCTATCTATCTATCTATCTATCTATCTATCTATCTATCTATCTATCTATCTATCTATCTATCTATCTCTCTATCTATCTATCTATCTATCTATCTATCTATCTATCTATCTATCTATCTATCTATCTATCTTTTTGTTGACCAGGTAAGTCACACTTGGCTAGTAGCCTGTTTGCAGAGGGTGAACTGAAGTGGTTTTTATATTATTGATGGAAATTTGGGTCAGGGCATTGGGGAACTTCCATTATTCTTTCCGATAGATACTTTTGCATCTTTTACATCCACCAGGGCTACCACCAACTCTAGCAGATGAGGCACACATTTAACATCTTCTCATTACTATTCCCTTCAAAATCTTTATTTTACAAAATTTTTAACATTTTCATTGCTTTCTTGACTCCTGTAAAAAACAACTTCCTAAAATATGTATTTTCCCCCAACTTGATCAGCTTGTGGCTATTGCAACAGTAGCCATATTCACATCTTCTTGTCATGTGTTAAAAAACTATTGATGTCACTCAAACCATTACTCGATTACTGTAAATAGTTCAACCTATATAATTGTACCACAATCCTTATGCATCTAATTGAATGATTTTTTGTATAATATTTCTTTCAAGCAAATTATCGTATGTAAGTCTTGTAAAATGTCCTTAAAGAATTTTATGTGTTATGTACAATCTTGGAGCTTTTCTCCCCTGGCCTCCACCGAAAATTTGCTTTTCCTGGCCCAGTGGACTTTCCCGGTAAGCAAATGCCAATAAATAAATAAATGTGTTCATGTTAGGAAATTTTAGGATATTTTAAGTTCTAAGGCTATGAAATGTCACCTATCCTCCAGCCAATTTTCTTGGTAGCAACCTGTTTTGGGCCTAGGGAGGTCTCACGTAGAAAACAATAATCTTGTGTTGTTAATTATGACTGAAGCATTTATTTAAATGAAAATCATTACATAACATAGCTGTTAAACAAAATTGTGTATCTATATTAAAATATCATAGCACATATAAGCTATGTTATCATTTCAGGAAACTCTTCAATAAAGCATGGGAAGTACTCTTTTTCTTGATTATGAGATATTTACTTTGACATTTTTGTGGCTTAGACTGCCTTTTTTATATTTGTAAATATTTATCACATATACACTCTATACGGTTTCTGTTATCACGGAATTTGATGGCGTCACACATTTTGTAAATATGTATTTATTGGATTTTGCATGCTCACCCTTACAATAACAAAGTTTGCATTTAAATCTATCAGTATGCTTTACATGTTTAAAACTGATAAAAGATTATTTAACAACATTTTTTTTTAACATGACTGACGGGATTATTTACATTTTTCTTGATTCAGTGTAGAAAACCAATAGGTATGTTGTCTGATGCCATGGAGCTTCAGTTTTTAATTTTAATTGGGGCAGCAGTTACCATGTCTGTAGTTATATAAGGGATGCCCCCTTGCCTTTATAGTACTCTGGCATACCTCGATGCTTATTGTAAAGTCTGCACTTTTTCTTACTAGTGCATTTACTATATGCCATGACTAGGTGATCACCTAATTTGTTATTGATAATGTAACATTCACAACTTTCCCTTTCAGTTTTCTGATCTAAGTAAAGAATACCTTATTTTACTTTCAGGCTGGGATTCAGAAAGAGCTACCATGAAAAGTAAGCCCTAACATGAGTGGCCGACTACTTGCAGATGCCCTTTCAGTTTTGAAACCAGGCCTGCCATAGTGTTTTTACACGCTTGGTAGAATCACCATGGTGGGCTGTCTTCACGACCATGCTAAATGCTAATGAGACATTCCATGGGAGTGGCTAATTTTAATTAGCCATAAGCTGCCCTCTAGAAATGTGCATGGGAAGAGATTTACTCAGGAAAACAATTCAGAGAATTGTTCAGCTACATAAATGAGCATGGCCAGCAGTGTTTTTTAATGTGGCCAAAACAACATATTCCCCCATTATTTCCAGTTGTTGAAGCCCTGTTGCAGGTAAGGGTCAGTAAGTTCAGCAGAGAAGTAGTGATAGTGGGGTGTGAGTGTATTCGTGTGTGTGTGTGTGTGTGTGTGTGTGTGTGTGTGTGTGTGTGTGTGTGTGTGTGTGTGTGCGTGTGTGCGTGTGTGTGTGTGTGTGTGTGTGTGTGTGTGTGTGTGTGTGTCTGCAGAAGTATGAGTAATGTCTAAGAATGTGTGTGTGTGTGTGTGTGTGTGTGTGTGTGTGTGTGTGTGTGTGTGTGTGTGTGTGTGTGTGTGTCTGCAGAAGTATGAGTAATGTCTAAGAATGTGTGTGTGTGTGTGTGTGTGTGTGTGTGTGTGTGTGTGTGTGTGTGTGTGTGTGTGTGTGTGTGTGTGTGTGTGTGTCTGTGTGTGTGTGGGTGTGTGGATGTATGCAGGTGTGTGTGAATGTTTGCTTGTGAGTAGAAAAGTGAATGAGAGAGATGCCTGTGTCAATGCAATGCATGGCCCACCAATGGCAGTTACTTATGAAAAGAGCTATTTACTACTTGTAGTAATTACACACAATTCAAAGGCATGCAAATTAGTCAAAAAGGGGTATTCCTCATTATGGTTAAACATGTCTCTAAATTAGATTTTGTGAACTTTGTGTTGGTGGGTATATGGGATTCTTTCTGAATACCAGGGTCAGTCTTTGAGGTCAACCAGAGCTTGTACATAGGTTCATAGGTTCATAAGTAGGTACTAAGCTATTGGCCCTAGGGCCTATATCAGCCTAGCCAAAAAGGTACCCTGGCTTTCGCCACCCAAGAAAATTATTTTCCAGTGCCCCTATCGAGCAGAGCTACAGAAGTGATCCCCGGGGTGAAGTTCTTATTTCCCATCCAATCATCATGATTTTTCTTGAAGAGTACTAATGAGGAGCTTTGTTTGATATAGATAGGTAGTTTGTTCCAGAGTATGGGAAGTCTCTGGGACAGGAATCTACCCCTCCAGCATGTTCTGTTTATTGTGGTGACAAGGTTTAGGTCCCTAGAGCGTGTAGCTCAGAGGGATTGGGATTTCTTTAAGAGGAGCATGTCCAACAGCTCTGGGTTCGACATAGCTTTGTATGCTAGGCAGAGATCTCCTCTCAGTAGGCGATATGCGACGGAGTAAAGCTGGAGTTTTTTGAGACAGTCTGTGTAAGGCATCTGTTTGAGAAATCCTCTTTGTGAGGTATTTCTTTGGCCTTTCCAGTTGTTGTAGATGTCTTGTGAGATACATACAAAAAGGGGCGTTGTACTCATAATAGGTCTAATGAGTGATGAGTAGAGGGGAACAATTACCTCTTTTTTCCTGGATGAGAAACCTTTTGTGATGAGGTGCGCCACATAGAAGGATTTCCTGACTACTGTGTTGATGTGATTATCAAAGGAGAGACTACTGTCCACCTGTGTCCCAAGGTCCCTTATCACACTTTATGTGTTAAGTAGACTACTGCCTATGTGGTAGTTCATGGGTACAGAGGTTTTATCAAAAGGGATGACAATGCACTTTTTGGCATTGAGCTTGAGGTCATGGCTTTGACACCAGGCATCTGTCTCAGTAAGGCCCTTTTGTAGGATGTCCACATTGTTAGGAGTTTCGATTATGGCTCTTAGTTTGCAGTCATCTGCAAACTTCATTAGCCAAAGACCTTCTGTGTTAGCCTATACTTCAGAGAAGTAGATACCAAACAGGAGAGGACCCAGGACTGAACCCTGTGGTACTCCATTTGTCACTGGTCTGAAGTCAGATTTGGAATCTGCTGCTTTCACAGTATGGGTTCTGCAGTGAGCCAGTTGGCAACCCATCTTCTAGTGAGTTTATCTATAATTCCAGAGTGGGGGATGGTGTTGAAAGCCTTGGCGAGATCAAGATAGGCTGTGTAAACCACCTTACCCTCGTCTACGGCTTTGGTGACTGCTTCAAAGAAGCCTATCAGGTTTAGGAGACATGATCTGCCTAAACCTGAACTGGGTGGGGCCAGAGTTTGGAGATTACCAATGTCTTTGTTTATAAGTTCCATGATGATACGTTCCATGGCCTTGCAGACCAGGCTCGTCAGGCTAATGGGGCGGTAGTTCCCGGGGTCCATGGTGGCTCCCCCTTTGTGCAGTGGGATAACCATCGCTGTGCACCATTCCCTGGGCACAAAGCCTGAGGTGAGGCTTTGATTGACCATGGTGCTTAGATGGGGTGCCAGTTCATTCTGTAGTCCGTGTAGAATGCAGCCTGGGATGTTGTCCAGTTCCATGGATGCTGTGTTCTTGGCTTTGGAGAGTGTTGTTTTTACCTGTGCAGCCATGATTACAGGAACTCTGCATTCTTCCAGTATAGAGATGGGCCCTTTAGGGGGTGAGACAGGGGTAAAGTTAGCAGTGAACCCATCTGCCAGGATGTTGGCAATATCAGTTGGTTCTGTATATTTATTGCCATTGTGCTGTAACTGAGAGCAGATCTGAGTGTTGCCATTGAGATTCTTGACATAGCTATAGAATGCTTTGTTGTTGTCTTTAGAAACAGTGGCAATTTTGATTTTGTATCTAGCTTTGGAAGATTTTATGAGGGATCTCAGCTTCTTATTGAGGCTGACCAGGGAGTTCCTCCAGTCATGGGATTTTACTCTTTTTTTGCAGCAGTTTCTCTCTCCTGTTGCAGAGTTTGTTTATGGCAGGGGACCACCAGATTGGCTTTCTTTTTTGGAGGATAGCATCTTGGTTCTGTTAGGGTAGCATGATCCATGCACTTGTGTAAGTGCTTATAAAGTTCATTTGTGTAGGATTCAGCAATCGTACCTCTATTGTCTGTCTGGATGGGTGTCGTGAAGTTTGCCACTTCTGTCTTAAGAAGCTTGAAGTTGACTTTGGAGAATTTTTTTATGGTGGTTTCCCTAATGAGGGGGCAGGATGTGGATGTCTAGGGTGATTAGCTTGTGATCGGATCTGACCAAGGAGGAATTGACCTCTGGTGTGGAACACCGATCGCCCATGTTGGTAATGACCAGGTCTAGGATATTGCTGTCCCTGGTGGTGGTGTGAATAAGCTGATCCAAGGCATTGGAATTTATGAATTCCAGAAAACGTTGAGCAAAAGAGTTGGTACATGAGTAGGCTTCCCAGTTAATGGTGAGGTAGTTGAAATCACCCCCATTATTAGCATGTTGGGTTGTACCCTAATATTTTCCAGTGTATCAAGAAATGAGGAGTGGGAATCCTGGGGCATGGTGGGGGATCTGTAGCAAGCTACAATTTATATTGCGGTCTTGCCCAGAGTTAGTTGCACTGGGATAATCTTGGCTGCATTATGGTAAGCAACTAGCCTGGAGGTGTGGATATTCTTAATGAATTTGAACACACCTCCGCCTTTAGTGTTTTGGTCCAGGTTAGGTGGCCGAAATGTGTGGTATGGCCTGGTAATGCAGGGGCGCTCCCTGGAGCCTTGAACCAGGTCTCTTTCACTGCACAGATGTCGATGTTCTCCATTTTAAGGAGTTTCTCGAGTGAGTGCATTTTGAGGTTTACACTTCTAGCATTGAGTGGCATTACCCTCAGATTTTGCTTGCTTGTATCTGTTACAGTGGTGAATTTGTCATTTGAACCTTGCCTAAAAAAGGCACTATAGGGGCAGCAAGAGCCTTAGCCAGTATCCAGAATCACAAGGGCAACAGGTGCAGGCCATCTCTGGCAAAGCATCATGGTCTGTCAGTCATGTCATCCCAAGAAGACTTGATAACAAGAGTACATAATTTCTGTACTTTATTTTATGTTCAAGAGGATGTATATCTATATATATATATATATATATATATATATATATATATATATATATATATATATATAAAATGTCTGTGCATTTTGTGTATCTACACAAATCTCCTTTGCAGAAATGCACTTTGCCCCTTAAGGACATGCTGTTGCTCCAGCACACTGGGTTTTGAATGCATAGTGACATGTAAGTCTTTATTAATACATTCCAGACAATAAGCAATTTCTTGACTAACTGCAGGTATTTACCATACTATTGAGCCCCTTAAAATTGTAAGATTATCTTTTATCAGTTGCTCATAGGAGAAGCATATCTATATCCTACTAGTATGTGCTCAAAAATGCAGAAATAATGTCATTGATAGCATTTTCAGCAAACTTATTTGGATTACTGAGGATAGCATCCCAGACTGCCTGCTTAAAATGTTTTTATTGGATCAGAGAGTACCCAGGTAAAGTCTAGGGGGAGATGATTTATTTATGACTGAGTTTGATTTTATTCCATATTTTGTTGTATAACTAAGAGAACTTTCTTAGGTTGTTCATTACAAAATCAAAAATGACTGTGTCATAAGTAGCCGTAATTCTTTCTAACCTAGTACAGACATTTCTAGTTTTGCCTAAAGGTAGCTATGGCAATATCACAACCTCCTTACAATGCCTGGTGAGATATGTATTATTTTTATGTTCACTGAAGTCACCAATTACTAAGATGTTTCTCTTACCTGGTCACAGTACCTGCATTATGGACTTTTTAAGTCTAACTTTGCCAACATACTGACAAATACGTTTAGTACCAGCTAAACCTTAGTGACATCTATTCCAAGCCCACTTATCCCTGATGGAATCAAGCCACCAACCGTCATGAAAGAACATATACTGAAAGTACTCTCCAAAATGACGGATACCTCATCCATGAAGCCTGACAACATACCCGGTTACCTAAATAAAAGTTCTAAACAAGCACTGGGGGACCCATTCATCAGCCTGTTTAACTTGAGCCTAGCAAATGGCTTTGTCCCAGGGATGTGGTACACAACTGTTGTGATGCCACTCCACAAGAGTGGCCCCACCTCTGACCCTGCAAATTACAGATTTGTCTGCCTAACGAGTCTTTTATGCCAAGCCATGGAACACATCATAACTGACCTAATTATCTATGATATCAAAAATCTTTTCAGACTCAATCCCCACCAGCAGTTTGACTTGGTCAGTGACAGATCTTGTCTAATGAATGTAGTAAACATCTTTGAGAGGGTTATTCAGGCTGTAGAAAGTGGGAAAGCTGTTCATACAGCATACCCTGACATTGTCAAGCCATTCAATATCATACCACATGCAAACATAATAAACAAGCCAAAGGAGCTCCAAATGGACCTGTATGTGTTTAAAAGGATAGTCACCTGGCTTAAGGATAGGACTCACATATTAAGAGTGGAGGGGTGCATCGCCCAAGAGTATGAAGGTGACCAGGGGAGGAATCTGTGTTGGTTCCTCTAATATTCAGTTTCTACTTCTCAAATCTCCATTTTTCAAATGAATATCTCTGGCTGACAATGTTCATGGATGATTGTAAGTCACCTTCAAGTTCCATTCTAATGTACTAGAACTCCAACAGGAGTTTGCACTTGTCATTTCTGGTGTACAAAAAAATGGGTTCAAACTCAGTATCAAAAAGTGCAACAGTGTAGCATATGATAAGGACCCCCTCGCTCCAACTTATAGTATAGATAACATGTCACTTGAAAAGGAAAAGGTGAGAGACCTAGGTATTTGAATGGATAGCTCCCTCACATTTGACTATCATGTTACAGTGGTAGTTTGAAATTCCTTTTGCCTCTTGTGTTTCATTCAGATAAAAAGAAGTCCTCACCTCCTTGTACTCCACATTGGTTAGACCCTTCATTGAGAACAAAGCCCCCTTTGGGATATACCTTACTAAGCATATCAAGAAATTAGAAAGAGCATAGAGGTTTGTAAAGAAAAAGGTGATGGCTGTAAAAGATCTGGGCTAGAAAGAAAAATTGGAGGTTTTATCAACTCCTTAGGGACATTTTTTGCCTTGCTTATAGGGTTATGAGGGATCCAGTAGTCCATGAACTCTTACATCTCCATCAATCAAACAGTTCAGATAACACTAGGGACAGAGATCTAAATCTACTCCAAAAAACAAACAGACAAACAAATAAATAAGATAATATATGCAGATAGATTTGTCAGGCAGTACCTACCTCTTTTCTAGAACAAACTTTATTTCCAAGTTAAGCAGTGTGACACGCAGTCTGCCTTTAAAAAAAGAGTTATACAACTGGATTGGTACTCATAAATTCACTGCTGTATGACTGGCCTGACTCCTTGAAAGGGGAGGTAAGGCCTATGGGGGGGGGGGGGTAGGTACTGTCAAGGCAGAAATGGCATTCTGGCTCAGTTGTCTTGTAACTCCTATGATCCTACCACTTAGTTCCGTGATAGATCCAGGTATTTTGACATTTGTTTTTATGGACTCACCACACTGCCATGGTATGGTGACTCCATGTGTTTGATTTACTGTTGTCACTGAGATGTCTGTGTAATGTGTTATGTGTATAGGGTTCTAGTGTTATTGTGTCTATTGCTTCTCAACCAAGAGATGACATTTGTTGTTTGGACAAAGCTCAAAATTATGTATATGTGGTTGTAACTCTGTACGTTCACAGAGTGGAGCTGCTGCTGAACATTTAGCCTTAATATTCTGGGGTACTTATGCTCTTGATAGATATTTAAGGTTATTTCAGAAAAAGTGTAGCTTTTTCTGAGCGTGAGACATTTCTTACACTACCTGACAGTCACATTTTTAAATGCTAATTATTTACATACCTCTACACCAGATCAAGGGCAGCACAATAGCATAGTGAATAGCATTGTCACTTTACAGCTAGAGGCTCTCCAGTTCAGATCTCTTATTTGGTACCTAATGTGCCGAGTCTTCAAGTCTTCCCTGTGCTCCTATGGGCTTTCTCTGGGCATTCTGATTTTCTTCTCCCTCCCCAAGATATGATAGATACATTGGCATCTCTAAATAATCTATAGGTATTTGTTTGTGTGTGTGGGGTCTCTCTAAATTGTCTATAAATATTTGTGCGCGCGCGTGTGTGTGTGTGTGTGTGTGCGTGTGTGTGTGTGTTTGAGAGAGAGGGAGAGAGAAACACACAGAAAAAAGAATTCTGTGGTTGGTGTCAACATTTTATGGGGTCTCTCTAGGAGCTGAATGTGAATCAACAGCTTTGGCTGGATGGATACCAAATGTAAATATCCTTCTAAATAAAAAAATCTAGTTTAGCTAAATGTGTGTTGCTATACAAGTTCATACATATTTTTTGGGTCTCATGATATTTTGCTGTCTATTACAACCAGCCTGAATCTGACTTTTGTCTGGTGTGCTATGTTATTTCTTGCCAGCTCAAAGGTGGCACTAAATTAATACTAAATGAATACACTGTATGTATTACTATGACCAATTTTATTTAAATGTTCTGATGCCATGCATACTTTTGTACAACTGCATTTCAAACTGATAGTCAAATGCAGATGCCAGAAATAGTTATTTTCACTTAGTGAGATACTTGAAAGCTATGTAATTTGTTTTCACTTTCAGTTTGCTCTAATGCAGTACAGATGTCCTTTGTTTTCACACCACATTTGCTTTGAGGAGTATCTCATGGTGTAAGTTCCATTTTTTCACAATTTCATTTATGTCTGCCTAAGTAAAATTATTTTCACCCACAGAGAAGCCCCTTAATCTCAGAATGTAAGAGATGCATATTTTTCCTTGAGTTATAAACAAGTAACTCAAACCCCGTCTTTGGGAAATTTTATCTTCATTTTTGTGTCTTAGGATTGCATAAACCAAGCCACCAATGACTCCAAAGCTACAGGAGACCCTGTGAGAAAACTGGAAGCCCTGGATCCAGTGATCTAAGTTATTTCCAGGAGAGAAGTCAGTGACAAATCATAGAGTGTCCAGTGTGCCATGTTCCTTCATGTCAGTGGTGAGGAAGCCATCTAGGCATTTAGTTTTTTTTTTTTTTTTTGAAAGAGGAGACAGTTTGGCAGTACTAAAAAGATAATTCCAGGCATGCTACAAACCAAATAAGTTACCCCATAGAAGGCAACTATTCTTTAACAGAAATCAAGTGGTGCAAGAAAATATTGTTGCATATTTTGCAGAGGTAAGACACAGGACACATGAGTATACATTTGGCCAGCTCTGCTCTGTAATTCCTTAATTACAGACAGAACAGTTTGTGACACAACAAATAACCAACTTGGAGACAGGTTGTTGTGAAAATCAGATATGACAGTTGAAAAAAGTCATTGCTGTATGCTGTGCTACTGAATTATCAAATGTCAGATTAAAACATATACAGTAGAGAGTCGATTATCTGAACTAATTGGGACCTAGGGTAGTTTGGATAATCAAACATATAATTGAACCAGATTAAAAAAACTTCTAAAATCTTGTTTTTTTCTGCATGCAGGAATACACGTTTCAACCATTCAGCGATTCCAGTGGACAATAAAGAATATTTTTCACACAGGAGCTAGCTACAAGCTCAAAAAAACATGTTAAAGAGAATGCATATAATGTTTACTTATTCAGGCTTTAAGATTTTTCCTAGCTGAAAATTTTGGAAGGCTGGTTCGGATAACTGATGTTTCGAATAATCGACTTTCTCCTGTAACTGGTAACTTTGAAGTGTGTAAACTTGCACGAACATAATGCAAAGTTCTTCTCAGTGCAGAATGTTAATCACAGATATGGCAAATTAAACAAGATGAGGCAAGCTCTAAGGTGTGGCACATTCAGTACACCGTTGGACAGATATAGCCTTCTTAGGCAACTGTTTGATACTTCAACTGCTCCTGAATTCTTTTTTTAATTTCTCCAAATGTTTTGGGTTTCTTATACCACGACAGGAAAAGACTCCATTCTTCAGTGTGAGTAGGGCTAGAGTTCAAAAAATTAGTATTGCTTTATAATTCAAAATGGAAAACGATGATAAAGCATGGGGGAAATTAAAGAAATAAGGCGAGGGAGGGGTTTTGGATGCAGGTCCTTAAGAAGAGCAATTAAAGCTATGCAGAATATTATATTCATAAATGAGCAGAACGTGTTTTAACGATTAATCCAACATGAGAATGGAGAAAATATATTTTGCCAATAGGGTTGACTGCAATCAGGGGTACACAAAATAGGCAAGGGGGCTGGAATTCATTGAAGAAAACTGGCAAAGAAACCAAGGTATTTGGAGCAAAATAACTAAAGAGGGAGAGGGAGAGGGAAGAGGCCAAGAAGACATTTGTACTTCAAGCTAGAGACTACCTTCCCTATCAGGATTGATATCAAGACTATATATAGGGAAAAGACAAAAGGATGGAGGGATCCTAAGTGAAAGACCTGCACTGGTTGAGTTTTTAATTGACTCTAGAACAGAAGCTGCTGCTAAAATGGATAATTAGTAGGGCATATACAATATTACACAATAACTATTGGAACCAATCAGAGGAGGTTAGAAAAGAAAGGGTAGAGACACTGGATTAGCAGTTCAGAACAAAACAGTGGGAGGACATATGTATGGCTCACAAATATACAACAACATTTAGAAGATTTAGCATTATTGCTTGGAAGTGTTTGCACAGGTATTTTATACCCCAAGCAGACTCTAAAAAGCAGATGCCACATGTTGGAGGTGTGATGGAGAGGATAGAAGTAACTGGGAACATATGTTTTGCGAGTGTAATGAGTTGGCAGACTTTAAAAATTCCCCTACAGACTGAGCTGTCAGAAATATTAGGTGGGCAAATGGTTGTAACTAAGGAAATTATTTTTGAGCTGGGAGACAGGATCTGAATTGCCTACCCATAGTAAGGCCTTATTTAGTTTAATTCTAGTGGCTTCCAAAAAGAAAACACGTACTAGAAAATTGAAATCAAAGTCTAAACCAACTGTTTTGAAGTACTGAATATTGTAACATAGAAAAAAGAGCTGGAAGTGGGATCTTTAGAAAAGAGTATGAATAACTTAAATAGAAAAAGTGGGAACAGTGTCTGCAGAATAATGTTTTGGGGGAGGAGTGAGGTTTAAGGGAAGGCAGGATTTGAACAATTTATGTACTGTTGGATTGATGATAATTATACAAAAGAATAAATGTGATCTATCATGTTTGTAATGGGAACGTGTTAATATGGTTTGTTTTCTTTTATATATGTTTGCCTTTGTGTCAAGGGATAATTCAATAAAAGTGTTAAAAAAGAAAATGAATATTGCGTCAGTCTTTGATATTTGCTAAGAGGGTCTTCCCAGGCCCTGCAATGTGTGCAGACTTGTCTCCTTTTGCAATTCAAATGGGATTATACGTATTCGAAGCACTTTTAGGTACACTTGAAAATTCTTTTTATTAGCCCTGTTGATACTACAACTATTAGACTCTTTACCTAGCATTGTTCTAGTTTCTGCTTTCAAATCCTGGTATTTTATGACTGTGTCTCTCGTTATGTAAGGCACTATAATCGCTGGATTAGATATTTTAGTGACTAATGTTACTTTTGTCCTTTTTCTTGAACTGCTCTGTCTGGCTTTTTTTTGTCTTTGTTTTCTTAACTGCTGGTACTGGGCAATCCTGTGAGATCCAAACGTCGTTGTTATAAATAATGCTTCATGATATGTTTGTTTCTCAGAGATTTATTTATTGTAGTGTTTACAAAATCCTCAATGAAACAGTCTTTGCACATTTGTTTAAATATTTTATTAAAAGTAACATTAAAAAGGAAACATGGTTACACAAACAGCAATAGAAAAGAAAAATAATAACAATATTTGTACAACATATATATATATATATAAGTTTAACAATTTTCATTCAGTCCAACATTATACAAATTTCCCCAATTTCTGCCTTCCCCTAAATTTCACTCCTACTCCTTCTCTTGAACTTTTTCTCCTTGTTACTGTTATTTCCAAATTATTTACTCTGTTTTTATGCCCGTTATCACTGTAAAGGGCCCTGCTTTTCTTTGACTTTGCTGCTGGCTTCTCTGCATTGTAGTTATTTTGGAAGTCTGTGTTTCTACCTAATTTGTTTGATTGTCCTGCTTGAATTCACTTTGGACTAACAGTAGTGTGATTTTACATTAAGAAGTCCTGGGACTGCATTTCTAGTGGGCCTGGTCTGTCTGAGCTGAGGATCAATAAGGAAGGCTTTAAGTGAGACAGCTTGATTAATTGGTCAGAGAGCTATTTGTTTTCTTTAGTCAGTTTTCTCTGCCTCTACTAATTTGTCTCATTTGTGTGATACTGTCCATTGTACTTTGGTGATTAGCAGTGCCCTGTATATACGCAGGCACAGACAATTATGATTTTCCAAACAAAACTATCCCTAAAACTTCCACAGTACTTAGGTGAGTAAAAAGCAACTAGTTGTGCACTAAGGAACCTCCACCAATGAGTTTGGTCCTAAATAGTCCTGATCATAGTCTATAGTCAGAGCTGCCAAACTAGCCAGCTCTAAACCCCTCTTGTACCATTGGCTTGTAGAATATGAAATAAGGATCCATAGTCATGGACATGCACTTCCCAGCTATCTCTGCAGCCAGCTTGGTGAATATGGGCATCATGAGGCAATGTAGCAATTGTCTCATGTTTACTGACAACTGCTTAATTAATTCTTAAGCAAACTGCAATGGTGTATGGGAGATATAGGTACATAATATCACTGCAGGCAAGCCTCTCACATACAAGCACTTATACTAACAAACGGGTTGTCAGTAACACAAACACTGCACCACATCACATAGTACAGACCAGACCGATAGATCCACATATACTGTGATTTTTAAATGTAATCTCCCTAAACCACAAAAAATTCCCAGACATTGCATAAAGAAAAAGTATGCTCAGCAACCTCAAGAACCTTCCACTAAAATCAACACCCAATACAACACATATGGCTGCATCCTACTGTGTGTCAGCTTCTAAGCCCATAAGGCACACCACCACCACACAGCCCAATATTTTGGCCCTAGGAGACTCCATTGTGAGGCACATAAATGTCTCATTCAGCAGGATAAGTAAGGACAGAGTCACTGTCAGCTGTCTCTCAGAGACCATGATCTGTCAGATCACACACACACTTAGGTCATTAAACCACAATTACCAGTATAACTCAGTTATAATCCATGTGGGCATAAATGACCTGAGTGTACCTCCCCAGACAATATAAAGAGAGAGACATGACGGACGTCTTGGATTATGTGCTCTAGTGTAGTATGAGCCAAGCAAAGAGCAGTCTTCTACATTCTCTTTGGATGATGCCAAGATATGTTCAGAAGATAAGGAAATGTTCAAAGTGTGAAGTCCGAAACACAGCCAGGTTGTAAAACTTTTATTAAAAAGTTAAGGTGAGCGCTTTCGCGAGTATGCACTTGCTTCTTCAGACCGTTAAAAAACAAAAAAGATGCCAAATTCATTTAAAATCTCAGCAGCCAATCAGATGAGAATCTCATCGTTCTACATTACAACAGCCATTGCCTTAAAAGAACATCTTGCTAAATACATAATTAATATGAAAGAACGTGAAATAAGAAGCATTTACCTAAATCTAAATAAAAAATATATAAACATATAATCTTAGAAATTTTATCTTATTAATTGTCTTTAACAACTAGCTTAGAGTATGGTGTCATTTGAAGGGATGCAATATTTGTCAGCCTGGGAGGATATGGTCGACAGACCATGCTGCTTTGCCAGGAATGGTCTACAACTGTCCGCTCTGGGATTTTAAATATTGGTTAAAACCTTGTCCATTACCATACTGCCTTTTTAAGCATTACCAACCTTATACACCTACTGACATAGCTAAACCAGCCCAAGAAAATCTGAAAGTGGTTAGTCCCAGGAGCATAAACAAGAAACTCCACTCCATGCAAGCCCTACTCACCCTGGAGAATGCAAACATTCTGTGTAGTTACTCAGACATGATTTAAAGCCACAAAGAGCATCCCAGCAGAGCAGGGCTACAATGCCTTCCACAAATTTAGACCAACTACTGCATGGGAAAGAACACACCACAAGAGTGGTCTGTCAGTATGATGTGCTTGAGCTTCTCCACATAAACCTCCAATAATGGGATATTTGGTAATGGTACAGTATCCCTCCAAGTTTATTCTGCACTTATGAGATATATGTATATCTCTAAGAAAGTTAATTGAGCAGAGTACTCTTAAAGTTAGTCAGAGGAAATGACTAGAAGCTATGAACTGCTAAAGAGACTCATAACAACCACCTACACTCAGATATTATAATAGAGAACTACCCACAGCAGTACAAGTGGTTGCAAGGCAAAAACAGCTGGAAGGTGGGAGCTACTGCGAGAATGGAAGCCTATTGTCTATACAGAGAGTCTTAACAGATGCAAAAAAACAGGTATAAGCATGCTGAGAAAGGAAAAAAATAGCCATAGTCTTTGCTTATCAGACATTTCATGATTATGTGTATGAGAAGTTTATCTAATATGAAACAGATCAAAAAAACCTTCCTGAGAATTTTCAAGACATCAGTACAAAAGCACCACATAGACTAAAGCAGTAATTTTAACCGTTTATAAATTAAATGGCTAAGTGTAGTACAAGTCAAAGGGAGCTAATGCCATGCTGTTGACATGATAAGTTGAGTTTATCTGAAGGAATTCAAGGAACATTTGCTACAAAAGGATCTGGAAGTTTTAAGAGGCATGATCCAGATTCCAGTGGCATCCAAAAAACTGCAATAAATGAAAGGAACTACTACCAGACCCAGATCATGGCCAAATGGGGGCCTAGGCAGGGTAATTGCCATTCCAATATCCCAACACTTGGTTGTCTCTCCCCATTTACCATAAACACTGTTCAAACCTGCCAGTATACATACTATGTCTTTCTTTACTTTTACAATTATTAGGCATTTGGATTTGGTTTAAAACTTTTATTTTAAATGTTACAGAAAGAACACTGACAGCAATTTTCTAAACAAAACACTTTTACACTGAAAACAGACTCTGCATTAGAAACAATAAACTTCTCTTTTCCTGAAAGTTACATTTAGTGAAAATCTGGCAACCTATTAAACTACACTAGGCTCACTAGTGATATTTGCATTGCTTACTGTACTTATTTCCTTGTTTCACTTGAAAGAAAGTTACTGTTTGTCATTTTTGCATTTAAGTTACCTGTAACACATTGCACTTAAGTTACCTGGCACTTGCTCACTAAAGCAATTATATAAGTCAGCACTAAAAATTAAAAGCAAAAAGAACTGCTTGGAACCACCACGATAAAGTAAAAAATCCAATTTATTTTGAGAACAAACAAGCGCTTTCACGCATACAAATGCGCTTCATCAGGTTATAGTTTAAGCATAAAAAGACGCCATTTATATATTAAAACAGTCATTCAATTAAGCAGAATAATTGCCAGTTAATCAGTTAATTAAAACATAATCAATGTGATTAAAACACCTTTCATCTTACGTCACTTCCTTAAGCAAGTTTTTAACTACATGCTTCAGGCAATAGACTTAAAGTCTTAAAACAAATACAACAATACATCAAGTATTCTTATGCATAGCATGAAGACACTGCAATAAGAAATAATTGAAACATCTTATTATGCATTTCAGCCAGTAATCAGAATAATATAAAATAGAGCTTCTAAGAGATTTCTAAGAAATTCATTCCTCCATTTTTGTGTCTTAGTCAGACATATAGTGCGCAAAGTTGTATCAAATGTATTGTGCGCGAAACTATATGCACACGCTATGATCTAAAAATATATAGGATATCAAGTTGTTAAAACATTTAAATAATTCAAGCTATATATAAGCTTGCTATCATTAGTTAAATAAATGTGAGATATAATCTTTCCACTTATTTATAATTCATTGCCATTCTGAATGCATGACTAGCAAGCAGTCTTGAAAACAAACAAATATATATATGAACGGCGTCAGCGCACATGAAATAAGTCACGATGTTTTTTATCTTACACCTTTTTAGTTAATCTTATCCTTGTTACATTCTAACAAGCCGTAGGGCTATGTAATATGTGGTGGATGATAAGGAAATTATCATAATTAGTATATAAATCCATTTAAAGTAGAACGAGAGCAAAAACAAAGCTCCCAACCTCCATCTATGACGCTAAGCGCTCATAATGCAAAGTATAAAAGCACTACACCCTCACTCCCCACTGGCCCTGGTTTTCAATTATTAAGGAATTCCCAATATTATTCTAGCATGTCCAAAGGTCAGTTGTCAATCTCCTCTCCGGTCCAGCTGGTGAATCTGGGAATCTTGAGGCAATGTTACAACTGCCTCATGTACACAGACAACCCTCTCCTCCTCCCAACAAATTCCAACACATGTGAGAGATGCAACCATATAGCCAAACTGGAGGCTAAGCTCTCTCAACTCAGTACTGGCATAACCAGTCAGGAGGAGAAGGAAACCATACTCACTACAATTCCAGTCTCACATAGACCTACCACGACAGCAAACCAAACACATAATCACACAAAAACATACTCGAGGCTCTAAATAAAGATCTGCGAAGCAGCAGAGACCTCCAAAGCAGACACCCAAGCAGCCGCTACCCCAAAACAAAACACGTGCAACACATATCTCACAAAGCCAGTGTGCCAAACAGTCACAGCCCTTAAGACTAAACAACACACCTGATACACTTGTAATAGGTGACTCTATCGTCAGGCACACTGACGTCCCGCTCACCAGGCTGAACAAGGAGAGGGTCACGGTGAGCAGCCTGTCGGGTGCTAGGATCCGCCACATAACACAAGCACTCAGGTCACTCCAAGGCAAGTACAAATATGACTCAGTCATTGTCCATGCTGGTGTGAATGACCTGAGGCGCACCTCCCTGGACTACATGAAAAGAGACATAGAGGAGCTCTCTGAGCATGTAGCCCAGGCTGGTATGACCCTGACCTTGAGTAGCATCTTACCCTCACCAAGAATGATGCCACAATATGAAGACAAGATGATCAATTTCAACAATTGGCTTAAGTACTGGTGTCATTCAAAGGGGGTCCAATGCCTGTCAGCTTGGGATGATATGCTCGACAAGCCACGATGCTTCGCTAGGGACGGCTTGCACCTGTCACCCTGGGCTTTCGGATATTGGCAAAGGCTCTTGCTACCCCCATAGTGCCTTTTTTAGGCAAGGCTCAAAAGTCAAACCCACCTCCATAGGTATCACAAGGGATAAGAAACTAAGAGTAATGCTACTCAACGCCAGAAGTCTAAACCTCAAGATGCACTTTTCGAAACTCTCCTTAGCATGGAGAACATCGATATCTGTGCAGTAACAGAAACCTGGTTCAGGGCTCCCGAGAGCACCCCAGCACTACCAGGTTATACCTCATACCATGCTTTTCAGCCCCAAAACTTGGACTGAACCACAAAAGGAGGGGAGTATCGATATTCATCAAAGATACCCACACCTCCAGGTTGGTGGCAAAGCACGAAGCATCAGAGACTATCCATGTGCAACTAACAGTGGGTAAAACTGCCTTCCAGTTTATAGCCTGCTACAGACCACCCTCCCAAACCCAGGAACCCCACTCAGCCTTCCTGAGAACACTGGAAAATATGAAGGTCTCTCCAAACACCATTATATTGGGCAACTTCAACTACCCAAACATAGACTGGGAGCATTACTCTAGCTCCAACACCCTAGCCCAAAGGTTCCTAGAATTTATAAACTCAAATGCTATGGAACAACTTGTTACCACTCCCACAAGAGGGAAAACATACTGGACCTGATCATCACCAACATGGGGACTCTATGCTCCAGACCAGAAGTGTATCCCTCACTGGTAAGATCAGACCATAAACTAATCTCACTGGATATTCACATCCCGACCCCACCCTCTGCCCAGAAAACCACAGTGAAAAACTTCTCTAAAGCAAATTTTACACTCCTCAAAACTGAGGTGGAATCCTTCAAAGCCCCGGGCCTGTGGAAAATACAGCCCAGACTGCAGAATCCTTTATAAACGCATTCTATGAACACCTTCAGGAATGCATGGATCATCGATCCCAAATAAAACCAAGACCCAATCCTCCAAAGGCAGGCGTCCTGTCTGGTGGACCCCAGCCATAAACAAACTATACAATAGAAGGAGGAAGCTACTAAATGATAAAGCAAAATCCCAAAAGGGAAGGCATCACTGATCAGTATTAGCAAAGACTACGGGCACACATAAAATTGTCTAAGGCCAGCTTGAGAGAAAAATTGCACAGGACACTAAGGATAATCACAAGGCTTTCTTTAGTTATGTTAGGAACCTGGGTGGTAATTCACAGATATGCTCAGAATTAGTCCAAAATGACAAAAATACACCGAACCCACAGACATTGCCAACATCCTAGCTGACAGGTTCAGCGCAAACTTCTCCCTCCCCACCAAAGGGCAAATATCTATCCCAGCAGAGTGCTGCCCCTGACATCTCAGATGCTCAGGTAAGAGCCGCCCTCTCCAAAGCAAAAACACAGCATCAATGGGACCAGATGGTGTCCCGGGCTGCGTCCTACATGAACTCAAAGAAGAGCTAAACCCAAACATAAAACTACTGTTCAGTCTCAGCCTTACTACAGGATATGTGCCCAAAGAGTGGCGTGCAGCAACAGTGGTCCCTCTCCATAAAGGTGGTGCCTCAATGGATCCTGGAAACTATCGCCCCATAAGCCTGACTAGCTTGGTCTGCAAAGCTATGGAAAGGATCATCATGGACCTCATAAATAAAGATATTGGGGACCTACAAACACTGGATCCTACCCAGTTCAGCTTTGTTAAGGGCAGATCCTGCCTCTTAAACCTGGTTGATTTCTTTGAAACAGTCACCAAGGCCATTGGCGAGCGGAAGGTCGTCCACACAGCCTACCTGGACCTCGCAAAAGCCTTCGATACAATACCCCACTCGGGCATTATAGATAAGCTCACCAGCTTAAATATAAACCCCTATGTCACTAGATGGATTGCAAACTGGCTCAAGGACAGAACCCACATGGTTAGAATTGCTGGAGCCATGTCAGACTCCAAACCAGTTACAAGTGGTGTCCCACAAGGCTCAGTCCTGGGACCTCTCTTGTTCGGTATATATTTCTCGGAGGTACAGGCCAACACGGAAGGACTTTGGCTGACCAAGTTCGCAGATGACTGCAAACTGGGTGCCACAATCGACTCTCCAGCCGACACAAGCATCCTCCAAAAGGGCCTCATAGAAACAGACAACTGGTGCCAGAGCCATGGCCTCAAGCTAAATGCCAAAAAGTGTATAGTCATCCCCTTTGGCAAAAACAAAGTGCCCACAAATTACCACATAGGTGGAAATCCATTAAGTACAGAAGAAGTAATTAGGGGCCTGGGGACCCAAGTTGATAGCAATCTCTCATTTGACAACCACGTGGCCAAAGTGGTTAGAAAAACATTTTATATAGCCCACCTAATCATGAAGGGATTCACATCTAGATCAGGGAGGTCATCGTGCCTCTTTACTCATCCATCATCAGGCCCATAATTGAGTACAATGCCCCTTTTGGGATGTACCTTACCAGACACCTGCAGCAACTGGAAAGACCCCAAAAGTACCTCACCAAGAGGATCAAAGGGCTCAAACAGATGCCATATGCTGCCCGGTTAAAGAAACTCCAGCTCTACTCAGTGGCATACCGCCTGTTCAGAGGAGATCTGTGCCTGACGTATAAAGCCATGTCCAACCCGGAATTAATGGACATGCTGCACCTCAGAAAATCCAAATCCCATCGAGCTACGCTCGAGACTTGAACCTCAGCACTGAAATAAATAGGACATGCTGGAGGGACAGATTCATAACCCAGAGGCTCCCTTCACTCTGGAATAAAATCCCAGTCCAGGTTAGGCAGAGTCCCTCGTTGACTCTCTTCAAGAGGAATCTTGATGAGTGGATGGGAGATCGTAGGTTTACCCCGGGTATCACTTCTGTGTCACTGTTAGATAGAGGCACAGTATACTAACCTCGATAAAGGGCATAGCAAAATAAATTTAAAATGGGTGGCAAAAGCCAAACACATTCTGGCTAGGCTTATAAATGCCCTAGGGCAGATAGCCTAGTATGAACCTATGAACCTATGAACCTAAGAGACATGCTGGGATTCATACTAATTAGCATCTCGATGTCAAGGGTTCCAAAATTCAAAAGACACATATATAGCCCATTGGACTGAAGGAGTAATGTTTGGTGAAGTAAATTGGCAGAGCCTCATAGAATACAAAGGAATGTTGAGGGAATCAAACCATGTACTACAAAAAGCAGCTGTTTAACAATTCATAGCCTTACTCATCTGCATTAAGTGCTAGACAAACTGTTGTAGCCCAAACACACTGCATTTCACACCTGTGTGCCTGCAAAAACAAGCTGAATTAAAAATGCATTCATAGATATATATTAACAGTAGTAGCTAATGGAGGTCTGGCAGTTGATGTAGATCATTAGGACTCTTGCCACCCATACAGTCTGAGTGAATTATTTAACTGCACATCCCCTCTAACTGGGGCATTTCACACACACCTGCCAATCCATCTACTTGGTCTAGCAAATTGCTGCACAAAGTTCAAATCGGTGCACACCCTACACACTACCTGGGATCTGGTGAATCTGTGGCTTTCTTTAATGCCACACTGCTGTCTTTCAAATTGGCACAAACAAAGTTCTTTTATTCTAGTCTTTAATTTGTTGCTGCATCTCCCTTCAAAATCAGACTTTCACTAAGTTTCTGTATGGCTTCAGTCTTATAAGCCAATGACAGAGCTATGTCTATAAGTTGGTATAAGTAGGTGTGGAAGCACTGAGTGGTTTAAACAGCAAATGAAAGAGATGCTGCATAAGTAGGTGATGTTAATTTTTTTAAACAGCTTTGGATATTTCTTTCTATCAGCTAAGAGATGCTACATAAGCAGGAGTTTTAAAGCAGAATTGCATGTTTTTTTCTAGCAGTTGTAAATTACCAGATGTATAGAATGGCCTTGGCCAGCCCCTCCCCCCCCCCAGCCAGCACTGGGCCCTAGGCAGCTGCCTTGGTCACGTTGTGCTGGATCTGCCTTTGACTACAACAGATTATACAGAAATACAACTGGGAGAAACCATAATGTTAGGATGGCTAGACAATGCCAAGCAACACTATCTGCTAATCAAGCAATATCATACCTTCAGAAATGACTTATCTTATACACAAGGTCTCTTATTGAAAAGTGATAAAGTTGTCATTTTATCTCAGTCAATGAATCGGATGTTGTTCAGAACTCATGTATGGCATTTGAGAATGCCTAAGTGCAAAAACAGAGCAGTAAATGTCATGCATTGGCCTGACGTAAGTGTAAATAGAACAGATTACAAAGCTGCATAGTCTGTGGCATGTACAAAAACTAAAATTAAAAGGAGGAACTGATGTGTCATGAAATACAGATACTGCCATGATAGCAAGTAGGAAATGACTTATTTCAACATATTAATCTTTACTTCCTGCTTTGTGCTGACTTATTTGACATTTGAAGAAGTCGTTTAACATAAGAATGCCACAGCTACATCACCGATTAATGTATTTGAGTAAGGATTTGCAAAGCATGGCATACTTGGAAAGGTAATACATAATAATAATGGCCCACAATCTGTGTGACAAAAGTTCAGAAATTTTCTAGAGCATGCAAATTTCATCATATTACATCATGTCCAAGCTATCCACAAATCCAATGTGCAAGATAAATTCATGATTCAGTCTTTAAAAAAAAAAAACATATGAAACATACTATGTAAATGTAATGCATCACATTAAGTAGACATCCATTTAGGACTACTGGACTACATAAATATGGTACTATTAGCCATAGAACTGTCTCATTCACAGTCATTATTGGGAGGAAGGCTGAGATCAAAGCTTTCAATTTCTTTGTCATGGATACGGCAGGAGAGCAAGCTGTTAACATCAGAAGTTAAAAAAGGCTACTGAAACAGAAGCATTACTATGAAAATTGTGCAAAACACTTGTTATTACCAAGGGAAGGAAAAAGAGTAAGACTGGCACTCAATCAAAATCTCAGTAACAAATCACAGATTCAAGCAACTGCTCATCATCTAAGTCGAAGATCTTACACAGTTAAAGGAGATGATGCGCAATTGTACACCAGAAATCAGAGGTATTTACTGAAGACTTACAGAAAATCCCACAGCAAGAATATTCACCTGAAACGCAGTTTGTTACTGCCAGCTGTGAGTTAGTCTGTGACAATTCAGAGGATGGGTTAAATATGCTTCCACTAAATCACTCCTCAGCTAACATGAGATCTGCACATACAGATTCCACTACAAGATCTGTCAGAAATGTATTTACTGAAGTCTTACCTTCCTCTTCAGTTATTACAACTAAGAGTAGTGTGAAATTAAATAAGAACAGTAGCTATTATACACACTACTGGAGAACAACTTAAATACCAAAGACTGTAGATAGTGTTAAATGATCTTTTCAGTGGGTCCTCATATGTGCAAGTCTTGTAGCTTACTGTTACAGGGTAATGCTGGTTATAAGAATCAATGTACATTGCATAACCTTCAGACTGTATTTATTTTCTTTTCTAATAAAATATGGGCTGAAGTATACTTTTTTAAGAAGTTAGAAGTAAAATGAGAGGTAAATCATGTGACAGGGTGGGGTTCGGTCACTGGTGAGTAAAGCTTCACATTGAGAAATATCTCTCTGTCTCTGTGTCTCATATATCCGCATTCATTAAGCCTCAGCCTGGTACACTAATTGTTAATGCTTACAAAGAATACAGAACATAAGCAGCTAAAACAGTATTCAGTTGAAGTTTCTTTTAGAATACTTCTGTCTGTTTCATTTGCTGATGCTTCGAATGACTTGCATGCCAGCATGTCTTAACTATATTTGCTATTTCTTTTATCTGTGTACAGCAAAATTACAAGAAATTTTTCAGATGACACACTGAGAAAAAACATTACATTCTGTTTTACTTAGTTGTTGGTCAGGTAATCTCAAAGCTGGACTGAAATATCTGCAGGCTGTGAACTTTCTGGAACACGTATGCTGTGTCATTGTGCCATCGAGTTGTGGGATTCTTAGGCTTCTGAAAGACAAAACATTCTCAGGGTCATAAACTACATTTTGAATAGAAGCATGCTTCTTCTGAATGCCATTTCCTTGAGTGGAAATGAGATCAAAAGGCTTGAAGTTGGATAGCTAGGCTGTGCGTACACTAAATGACGTATATTAGCATTGTTTTAACAATGGCAGCTGCAACTGGATCACTAAGAGTTCTGTTTCTTATCTGATACGGCGCAGTTAGGATTGTGTCACAGCCCAGAATGAAGACAAGCTGCCTGATCTTTTAAAACTATGACATATTGTTCTGAAGTGGCCATAGCTTCACTTATAATTCAGAGATGAAAATAAATTATAAATGACATATTCATATCAACAATTCAACAGCATGTGAACAAGCTAATATCTACAAATTTGTAAACATACAGTTGTAAAATTCTACATTTAATTTTGTGAAATCCAGTTTTTCATTAATCTGGTTATAAAGCAATATTTAATGGTTATATTCATAACTCTGTCTTTTTGTAATTTGATCTGCACAATTAAACCCTTTGCACTGCAGCCAAACCTTTCATAAACTGGGTAAGTCTCACTGTCATTACAAGCTCAGTGAATCAGCAAACCCACTTTTCTGATTTCAGAAGCTGAAATTCTGGTTGAGTGTGTTTAACCATGATGACCACTTGCAGTTGCATCATAAGGAAGTATACCAAAAAAAATCTTACTACTTGATGGAAATATACTGAAAGCAGCCATATTGTTAAAAGGGACAGGCTGTTCTTTCAGTTTTAGAAATTTCTCTTTCACACAGAGCTTTGCTTTTACATCTATATTTAGCTGGACCTGAGGAAATGTTTATTCTTTTTTTGAAGTGGTGAGCGGAATTTGTCGTCTTAAAACTGTTCAAAACACCTATATTTATACATTTCTCTTTCGCTCAGAGCTCTGCTTTGGCATCTATATTTAGGTGGAGCTATGGAAGTGTTTATTCTTTTTATTCTAGGGAATGAAGCTATACCTTTACATTGTCTGCAATACTGTTATTTTTTTCTCTGCTTTCTTTCTAAGCAGTAGAGTTAGATGTGATTGCTCCTTGCTACAACATATAGTCTCACAATCATTTATCAATGCTGGCATTAAAAGTAAGATGTCTTTATTGCAAGATAAATGGCTGTGATCAGGAAGTGAAAAAAGACACCCTTTATCTTATCTTGATATTCTGTGCTGTATCAATGTTCTGTCCTGCAGCAATGTTTGTTTCTTTCGGCTTTTCCCGGTTAGGGGTTGCCACAGCGGAACTCTGGTCCGCTAATGATTGGTAGTGGATTTTTACATATCGGGTTACCAGCCCTGACGCACAACCTTCAATGAAGGCACACCCCATTCACGTATGCCTCCACACAGAAGACGCTCTAGCTGAGAATCGAACGGGATAACGTCTTGCTATGAGGCGACAATGCTACCGCAGCACCATCGTCTGTCCTGCAGCAATATAAGTAGTTATTACTGGGGGGGTTTGTAATTTGTTATACCCCAAAACAGCATGATGCAGATGATTTTTTTGTTTTCATCCTTTTGTTGACTGGGTTAGTCCCAATAGGCTAGTAGCCTTTTTCCATGGGAGACCCAAGGTGGTATTTATTTTACTAAAAGAAATTTGGCCATGAACTTTCCCTACTCTTTTCAGCAGGTGCCCTGGAATCTTCTACATCCACCCAAGCTAGCACCAACTCAGGCAGATGGGGTCTTGGTTTAATGTCTCATCCAAAGGATGTTTTTGTTTTTGGGCTAGGCATTCACCTTCCTACAATGCATAATGTAATCACAGAAGATGACATTATACTATTCACCTATTCAGAATGCGCTATGTGTTCACAGAAGAAGATTGTACTGACCAACCTTCTTTGGGCTGTTCTGTCCATTCATTTAGCATGGTATTCAGAATTACTGCTTACATTTCGAATCTATGCTATTGTGTAAGCAATTTCCCCCACGATCTGGTTTGTATTCGTTTGCCATCATTTAGACATGCTGTAATAAGCCCTTTCATTGTTTTTGTTTGGTTTGGTTTTTGATGACATACACAGTTTGCACTGCTGTTTGCGAAGGTTAAGAATTCAACATTTACAGGTCTCCTGCTTCCATTTGCTACCACTGTCAAGCAGCTGTATCAAATTTCTACACATTTATGCTCCAGCTGTTCTCTCAGCTGAGATTGACATTACACTGTAAGAGGTGCGACTATTCAGAAGTTCAATAGGTATAAAGTCTCAGTTGGAGGAAAGAAGGGAGGGTTAAAACACTTTGCTATCTGCATCTTTCCTGAGTCAGAACTTTTGGAATATGATGGTCAATCTGATAGAAACAATTGTCTAAGATAGTATCAAATCATTTCATACAATTCTAGCATCATGGATACTAAGGAAGAAAGAGAGTAAAAATTGTCAAATACAGGAACAAACAGATCTGCTAAGCATTATTTGTACCAGGCAGTATAAAGATAATTTTTGTATGGAAGTGCTCGCATGGATGAGAAAGTCATCCTAGACAAACCCTAAATTACAAAATAGGCCACTAAATTGTGTCATCCTTACATGCATTTTCTGTGACTCAGAGCAAGTCACTTTCTTCTGCTAAAAGTTAGTCTACATGTTTAATGAAATTAAATTCCGAAAGGATTTTCATGCTCAAAAGGAAAAAAGATACCGTAGACTCGTGTCATGTTATCTGTATTTATACTTTTTAACCTTTATTACTTTTCAGAATAGTACAACAAAGCAATTATTACACTACTAGTCTGCAGACTACTTACCATTTATAATTCTCAGTGTTAACATAGCTCACACAAAATATCACTTTAATTCCTGGCTGCACATGCCAGTACCAATGGATGGCTTCCTTGCCTCCACAAAAATCCACATCCATTCTATCTCTCCCAGGTTTTTGCTGCACCCCCCCCCCCCTCCACGTGAGGCAGGGCAACGCAAGCTCCATAACTTCTCCTTAGCACTTACATTTCAACTTATTTGACAAAACATCTGGACAACAAAAATAATGGAAGGCAAAGGTCCAAAATAATGTGCTTTTTAAATATCACTATAATCCACTTAAAAAGTTAATAGACTAGCTGGGTTTACATCAATGTGCATTTTTCTGAACAATAAGAAATGTAAAATAATAATGACTGGCATTATTGACTGAAATTTGCCAAAAAAAAATCAAAAATTCTATGTGGAAAAATGCAAAAATATGAAGAAAAATCAGGGAAATTCTACAAAATTCTGGAGAGTTCAGAGGTATGCTTTAGCACCGCTGCCATATTATTCCTGAGTAATTTTACATTCCTTCTCTCAGTTTATCTTTCAGCCCAAGTTTCTCCTTTTTCTCACCCATTACTCCATCCACCCCTTCATCCCTTTCTTAGCCCTACAGAATCATTGCATACTTCTATTCTTCACACCCCTACACTTAACCAGCAAGTGCTGGAAAGTTCAGTTTTAACCCACCCTGCATCATCAGCTCTTTTCTCTTTGGTTGATGTCATACTCCACCTCCAAACTCATTTCAAGCACAAAAAATACCTCCCACCATTTCCCATATACCCCTACCCATATCCCAGTTCATAGGTGTTTACTAGGCTAACGACCACAAGGGCCATTTTAAGCCTAGCTATGCATTCCAAATCTCTGACAAGGTTTGATACCCTTGATAAGTGTAAGCAGGGGTTTGGGAAATAAGACATTTACAAGCGGGGACCTGGGAGATATACCATTTACAGGTTGGCCTGTAAATTAACTGCTATCATGACTTCTGGGCTTCTTCACATTCATGCCATATTGTCTCACACTTCCACCTGGAATGTTCTATTTCCATCATCTTTGTTGATGTTTCACTGAAGTTATGCACAAGCAGTGTGGTATCCTAATATGTATTTGCATTATTCTAATTTTTATTAAACTAAGCATTGTACATGACTAAAGTATTCATAGAAACCTTACGATGATGACAACAAAAATAGATAACTATGCAGCAAAACCAGGACAAAATAATAAAGAAATGCAATACAGAAGAGTTAAACATATTAAAACTAAATAAAATCTGCTTCATATGTTGGATGTTCAGATTCTCCTAAAGAGATGATACCTCATGAATTTTCTAAAGGAGGCCTTTGACCTGCATGACCAAATCAGGGAAGGAAGTTCATTCCAAAGGACAAGAGCCACCTAGACACATGACAGCATGCCAAAGTATTCTGGGCAAGTCTCTGGATCAGCTAGCAATCCCTCATGTAAGGACGTGAGGAACCTAGCCAGAACACAACAAACCAGAACTCTTTCAAATATACAGAGCCCAGGCTGTTTAAGGCTTGAAAGGAAAGAAGGAAAATTGTAAATACAGATCTGACAGCAAGTGCAAGTTACACAGCAATAATCAGGCAGGATCAGGAACTTCCAGTCAGCAGTCGTATTGCAGATCTATGCACCCCTCTGTAGCCATGCCAGGTTACCATCTAGAAGCCCAATGTGCAGGGCACTGCAGTAATCCAAGCTAGAATGTGCCAGTGTAACTATCACTGGTGCAAAGTTTGGTAATGGAATAAGTTTTCAAATCTGGGTAATACGTGATAATAGGATGTCTTGACAACAGCAGACAAGTGGTCATTTAATGTCAACCTAGCATCAAAAATCACACCTAGATCACAGACTTAAGAAACAAGTTACAATCCATCCCCCACATAATACTGGAGAGAAGCAGAGGAAGTTATGATGGATAAACAATGGACTTCACAAGCAGTGCACCATTCTTAGGGTCGGCTTTAACTGACTCAGTCAGCTACTGAAGGATGGAGTCTAGGCAGTTTTCTAGAGTGGTAAAATGTGGTACAAACTACTGAGTGAAGGAGAACAACATATAACAATCATCATAATAAGACTGAATATGAAAATCCTCTTCCCAAAATAAACTTACCGAGAAGCAGCATATATATTATGAACAACAGTAGTACCAAAATCAAGCCCTGTGGCATCCACATTCCAGGAAACAGATACCAGGGAATGAACCCTTGATATCACCTGCTGTGAGTACATCTTCATTATTTTCATCCCTACAGGTAAGAAGCAAACCAATCAAACAAGGTGCCAGTAAAATCACAATATCTTCAAACACTTCAACCATTTCAAAAGTTGTACAGAGATCAAGGACAACAATCGAACACAGCCTTTGATCGTAAGTCACAAGGAGGTTACTTACAACCCTAAAAAAGGGCTCAGTGCTGTCCTTAGATCTGAAGCCATACTGACATGAGTCAAAAAGGTCATGGAATAATAAGTAGGTGGTAATTTAGGTTTTTGATAATACTTAGAAAATTCTCTTTTGTCAAGAAATAACAAGTTATCTCAAAAATAGATGACCCCAGGGAATTTACACACAATTTGAGACGTGTAAATGAATCAAGACCCAGCCCAGTCTAGGCAGAATAAAAAGATGAAATTACACTCATGGCCTAATTATTGCGAACATAAGTAAATTCAACTCAGCAAAAAGGGAAGACATTAGCACAGGACACATCACAACCAAACATTAAAGGAGGGTAAACAGTGCACACACCTCTGCTGGGTTGTCCAAGTAGATCAATATGTTACTGCTTTGTCTTTCAGATTGCAAGAATTGCTGGCTGTGGGTTCAAGTCTCCTTTTCACTTATATATGCTAATAGCCTTGGTAAATTGAAAAGTGTGTGGGTCATTCAGGTATATTACATGTAATTTTATGTATCGACTTCATTTGTTCATTGTATGTATACTTCTCTTTCCCCACTCTCTTTTCTATTACCTGCATTTATCCCCATTTATGTCACCATTGTATTCAGCAGCATCTATATCTCTATCCATCCCTCATGCAAGGTCTGTCACCCCCCCCAGTACATGTGGCAGCAGCAGCACCACCACCATAACCAAAACCATGCACCACATCTGTGTCCTGACCTGCCACAGTCACCTGCAGATATCTTACCTTACTTGTACCACCCACATTAGGTAGCCCTGCACCAGATGCTGTGACTGTTGTACCCACTAGTAGCAGTACCAGTGGAGGTGACACCTTTGTCTCCTATTGGCAGCTGGCAAGCATTGTTGGGGGAGATAACTGACACAAGGTTGGATTCCTGAAATGGCCTTGGCCACATAAAGAACCTCCTCTTCCAACAACTAAGAACCTCCTCTTCCAACAATTTGTTGAGTTGTGTCCCTGTCCGGTACTGCCTCTACCATCTGAGAGAGGTCCCAGTGGTGATGGCACCCAGGGTGGTCACTGATCTTCCACTAGGTTGCAGCTGCTAGGGCATGCAGTTGAGGAACCCCATCATGGTGCTGCTGTATACGTTTGAGCTCTATGCCTCTGCTGCCTCCCTTATCCCTCTTACCTTCCTCTTACTTTAGTTTCTTCTTGCCCCAATGTATCCTTTTTTCATGCATGAAAAATGAGCACCCATCCCACAAAAAAATATTTACCCTAACGTTTCCACCTCCATGCTGCTCATTCCTTAGTTTTCATCTTATGTTCTACTGTCTTCTTGCTTCCCCATTTCATCCCTTTCCTATACTCACATTTCCAATGTTTACTCTGGTCAGAAAAAAGATGAACACAGCTCCTACATGGCCATTTAATGCTTCCTAATCACTTTTTCCTTCTTGTTCCTACTCTGCATGGTGGATCGCAGAGCACCTTTAGTGCCCATGTACAACTAATGAGCACTGCTCATCAGTAGCAAAGAACTAGGCTGCCATGTTTCACACCTCCAACTGTTTTATATAAGTGACATCATACACTATTCTACCATGTTTCACACCTCCAACTGTTTTATATAAGTGACATCATACACTATTCTACCATGTTTCACACCTCCAACTGTTTTATATAAGTGACATCATACACTATTCTACCATGTTTCACACCTCCAACTGTTTTATATAAGTGATATCATACACTATTCTACCATGATTCACACCTCCAACTGTTTTATATAAGTGATATAATACACTATTGTTAAATAAATTTGTTAAAGTCAGACTGTAAAATTCATCTGGCATTAAAAAATAATGACAGTCAATAACAAACAGTAATGCAGGAAAGCTCAAGCATCTAAAACTCTAATACTCTAATGTACATTAGGAGGCAAAAAACCATACACAAACTTGTACAGAATTTTGACTGCTTTATTGGTGTAACATACGACATTTTATACAGTTTATTATCAGCTTTTGCCCACCTCACTGACGTGGTCGGTGACAGGGTCTTTACATCATAGTAACTTATGAAAAAGTGCTGAGATGGTGTTTTTCAAAAACCTTTTTCCCATGAGAATGTTACAGCCTTGCAAGCACCTGGTCAGTCACAATGTCCTTCCGAGGATGTAGCCAATTCAAGGCTCTTAGATTAGTTTGAATACAATGGGTGCATGTCTTCTTTAATGCTTTTCTTTGTTCCTTTTCTTGCTTACCAGCTGGACACTATCTCTGATAGTGTGCACAAGGCTATTCTTCTGGTGGAAGCAGGAAAAGATACACATGCAGACAGATTCATTATTTTCTAACTTTGCAAAATAATCTTTACTGACAGACATGAGCCAGGCTGTGCTTGAACACTGCCAAGGCCAAATTTCTGATTACACTGCAGCTTGTGCTTCAAGCAATAATATGCGAGTTTATTTCTACTATTATTCTAGTAGAACAGAATTAAATGCATTACATTTCATGCTATTTTTCAACCTTTGTTCCCTATATAGATTTGAGCACCTTTATTCCTGTCTAAAGCACACATTTCTCTATATATCTGACCACACAACTTATATATATCTGAATGTTTAAATGCACATTTTCCTAAGCAGTATATATGTAAATATATATTTTTCTAGGCAGCATGTATGTAAATATATATTTTCTAGGCAGCACATATGTGAATATATATTTTTCTAACATTCTCCCTCCTGTTAATGCATTTCATTCTATTTGAAACATAAACAGTATCATTTCATTTCTTAGCCTTTTCCTTTCAAGGGCTTTCAGCTAAGTAAGTCATTTGTTTTATATTTCAGATAGGCTTCCACTTGGTATCAACAAATTCAATTCCATGTCTTGGTACATAGTTTCAGTTACTGATATGTCAACTAAGTCTTTAACTAATTTTTTCACACAGGGTATGCCGCAGCAGACACATGCTCCAATTATGAGCAGTACTACACAAATTGCTATCAAAATATTCATAAGGACCGACCCCCACCCCCCAAATAGATTCTGGAAAAAGTTCGTCAGTGGGTTTGGGCCTGGTTCTGCCATTGCTGACACCTGCTGTATTACCTCCAGGTGATCATTGATTTCATGTTGGTTGTCTGGAATGTACGCACAGCATTCTTCTTTGATAAGCACGCACGTACCACCTCTCGCCGCTAGGGTGAAGTCGAGAGCCATTCGGTTCTGTAATACAACTGTTCTCATTGCATTCATTTCATCAGTCACAAGTTCAAGAGCGGAAAAAGTCGCATTGCTCATTACTTGAGGAGTTTTGACAATTTCCTCAGTTCCCAAATCGATTTGACTGCTCCGTAGGCTGGGAATATCAGCCCAGGATATAACACTGTCACTCAAGTCCATATGGGTCAACTTTTCTTTGTCCTTCACAGCGAATGATCCTTCCAGCTTGCTTCAATCTTACCCACTGGATTAGCAGGTTTTTTGACTGTGTTCTCGGCTTGCTGAGCTACATTTCTCACATTACGTATTTTACCCAGGGCAATTCTGCAGTATGTCTTATGGCTGGAACCAGATAACCCAAAAACAACTGCGGACCAATTCTCAGGTAACCATTTATAGGCCTTTTTCCCACAAACAAAATAACAGTTTTCTACTTTTGTACTGATGCGGGTTAACCCTGAATGAAACATTTTCTTATCTATAACAGATAATTGTCTATATATTTCAGGAGTTTTTTGCACATCTCTCAATGTTGTTTTCATCAAGCTTAAATACGAACCATAGTTCGTGCTACAACTAGTACCTTGGTCTACAGGTTTTATATAACATTTGTAAGACACAGTTATGTTACAATTACTCCAACCAACCTGGAGTGTATCATTTTAACAAAACAAACAATTCCTTTCTGAGTAACGGGTAAATATAATGCCACTTTGTCTTGTGATCTCACAGTACCTGTATCAAATAATAGGTTTTCCCAAGTTTCATTTATCCCCAAGGGGACAGCAGACATTAAAAGTCCTCCATATGCTGTGGGTATTGCAGTACAAACCCAGCAATTTGAAACGTTCATAGTCTCTACATAGACTCGTTTCATAGCCAGGTATGTGTTGAAGTTCGGGTGCCAGTCTATAGCCAGTCCTTCATCACGTTTTATCAGTTTCACTTCTGTAGTTATATGTAAGAAAAACCATAACAACAAAAAGGTCACTACAAACATAGTTAATAAATGTATGATCAGTAGGCCAGTGAACCAATGTCTTTGGGGTTGCTTCACATTTTTATTCACTCTGCCTCTGGCCATCCTGTTTCTGTGGTATGTCAGTTAAAAAACGGTTATCCAAATTAAATTCTTTGAGTGGTTTACAATGCGTCAAATGAACCCAAGATGATCTCTCAGCAATTTTTACTGCAGTAGGTGTTGCCAATAGTACCTGGTACGGACCTTCCCACTTTGGACTCGCCCAGTTCTTTCTTTTGATGACTTTCAGCCAGATCCAGGACCCCGGGGTCAGCACAGCCTCCGGTTTTGCTTCTTGTTTATCTGAAAAAGAGTTCAACTGCAAAACAGTCTTATTTGTTAACAATTTCTTCATATAACTAGCTAATGAGCCATCGGCCTCCAGCTCTGCAGGCATGAGGGCCTTCCATTGTGGCACACAATATGCTCTTCCAAACACAACCTCAAAAGGGGTCAAGCCCTTTATATTTGGAACAGTTCTCATGCTCAGCAGTGCTAAAGGCAGACAGCAAATCCAAGTCTTTTGAGTCTCACTCATCAATTTTCTCAATTTGTTTTCAAAATTCCACTTTACCTATCCACCAGTCCTGCTGACTGAGGGTGATAAGCACAATGGTTTTCAAAGAAATCCCAAAAATCTCCCAAGCTGGTGTATTGTCTGGTTTACGAAATGTGTTCCATTGTCACTATAAATTCTTTCCGGTATGCCAAATCTAGGAATGATTTCTTTCACTAAGGCTTTTGCTACTGTTGCTGCATCCAGTTCCTGGTTGGAAAAGCTTCTACCCATTTTGAAAACATATCTATGATCACTAAACAGTATTTTTCCCTTCACATTTATTCAGTTCTATGAAATCCATACAAATAGTATGGAGCGGATAGGGTGGTGTTGGAAAGCTCCTCGCTTGGTTTAAATGCTCACTGTGCATGATGTTTGCTACAAATATGACATGTTGCACAAAATTTTTGTGTATAATTAAGTAAATCCGTATGTTTGGAATGTCTTGTTAACTAACTGTACCATCCCCCCTGTTGAGACATGGCTCTGCCCATGACTCAACAAAGCTACATATCTAAATAAATTAGATGGCAATATTGTTTTCTCTTTGGAGATGTACAGTCCCTCTTCAAGGATTGCTCCTCGTTTTATCCACTTTTGCTTTTCTGCTTTTGTAGCTAATGTCTGCATTGTTTTTAACATTTCTAAATCTAGAGTCTCAGAAGGTTGTAGTTCTTTATTTAAAAACACAGTTTCTAGGTCTGAGGCAGCTTGCTTTGCAGCTGCATCAGCCCGAGCATTCCCTTTTGAAATTCTATCTTGTTGTTTGGTATGGGCTGCACATTTACAGATAGCTATTCTAGTGGGTAACTGAATAGAATCTAATAGGTTCAAAATCAATTGTGCATGATTAATCGGTTTGCCAGTAGATGTTATCATTCCCCTGTTTTTCCACTGTTGTGCAAAGACATGCACTGTAGAGAAAGCATACTGACTGTCAGTATATATGTTAACACATTTGTCTTTCGCTAGAGTGCAAGCACGTGTCAAAGCTATCAATTCTGCTGCTTGAGCTGACAGGTTATGTTGCAGGGGTTGTGCTTCTATGATTTCGTTATCAGTCACTACTGCATAACCCACTAGGTTCTTTCCTGTAGGACCTCGTCTACAGGACCCATCCACAAAAAATGTCACCTCTGCGTCGGCTAAAGGTACATCAGTAAGATCTTGTCTGGGTGTGGTTATTTGTTCCATTTCCTGTAGGCAACTGTGTGGTGTGCCATCTACAGGAATCGGAAGTAATGTCGATGGATTCAATGTCGTGCATCATTCAATTGTCATATGGGGTTGACTCAATAGTATGGTCATACAAGAAAGATGTCTGGCAGGGGATAAAAATGCTATTTTTTCTTGCAGTAAAATTATCGCAACTGCATGAGGTACTCTCAACGTGAGAGGATGAAACAATACCACTGAGGCCGAAGCTTGCACTGCCATAGCTGCTGCGACAACTGCTTGTACACAGGGTGGTAAAGATCGTGCCACCGGATCTAACTGTGATGAATAGTAAGCTATGGGGCGTTGCTTGCCGCCATGTTGTTGCGTGAGTACTGACGTCATATATCCCTGCCTACAATCTACAGTCTGGAAAAATCTCTTATGGTAATTCGGAAGCCCTAAAACTAACGATGAGACTATCAGTTGTTTTAGTCTGCAAAAGGCTGCTTCTGCTTCCGGTGTCCAATGTAGTGTTTCTTGTGCTGCCATTGGTGTTTTAAATATTAAATCAGCCAATGGAGCCGTTTCTAAAGCATAATTGTATCCAACTTCGACAAAAGTTAGTCGTTCCCAAAAAGGACATCATTTCCTTTTTGGTAGTTGGTCTAGGTGCTTGTAAAATTGCTGTTTTCCTATCTTCATCTAATGTTCTACCTTCTTCGGATATCACATATCCCAGGTATTTAACCTGTTCTTTCCAAAGTTGCAATTTATGTTTATTCACTTTATGCCCTTGCTCAGCTAAGAATTTCAACAATGCTATTGTGTCTTCCCTACATTGCTGCTGGGTAGGAGCTGCAAGCAAGATGTCATCTACATAAAGTAGTACTTGGCTGCCCCCTGGTGGAGAAAACCCCACCAGGTTGCTAGCCATCTCTTGTGCGAATATTGTTGGACTTTCACTATATCCCTGTGGTAGTCGGGTGTATGTATACCTTTTGCCCTGAAATGTGAATGCAAACCAATGCTGGCTGTCAGGGTGGATAGGTATTGAAAAAAACGCATTGCTAATATCTACCACAGTGAAATATTTTTGTTGCGGCTTCAAATCATTTAACAAGGTATGTGGGTCTGGCACCGTAGGTGCCCTTGGTATTACCGCATCATTTACAGCCTGTAAATCTTGTACCATCCGCCATTCCCCGTTTGCTTTTTTAACAGGAAATAGAGGAGTATTACATGGTGAATCTAAGGATTCTACCAGTATCCCTTTCTTAAGTAATGCCATTATGATAGGTTTGATTCCTTGTTCTGCATCCTTGCTCAAAGGATATTGTCTTTTCCTTGGTCTAAAGGCCGATTTTGGTGTAATAACTACTGGCCCTGCTGTTCGAATAAGTCCTACATCTGATTTCCCTGTTGACCAAAGAACATTTGGTATTTCACTCAAAGCTTTTTCTTCTTCTTCTATCAAGAACACCAGTCAGCTGTCTTCACTCTGTTGTAAGTGTACAGCTGGGCGTGCTTGCGTTAACCAATTTAGTTTTTGTTTCTGTATTCCTAAGTCCGACAACTCTAAGTCAGTTAGTTTCTCCCATTTTGTCACTTTGTCACCCAAGTCTACCCACCTAACATTCCTGTTTTTGGTTAGGCTAACATGTGGTAGTTTATTGGATTTGTACAATTCCAAGAACTCCTGAGGTAATGAACAACTCACTACACTATTGCCCTCAGTGTCCCAGTATAAAGTCCGTAGTATTAGTCTATTTGCGGGATTCCTGAACAATTTTTGTTCATATTCTTTATCAGGTCCTGATGTGCTACAATAGTATAGGGTACAATGTAACAAATGTTGCTGATCAACATCGAGGGGAAGCACCTTGCTGGTGGCTACATTCATCAGTTCCTTGGTCACTGCCCCTGGACCGGTTGTAACCAGATCCTGGCTGTACCAATAATAGGCCTCACCCTCCGATCGTATTACAAAAGTATCAGTTTGTCTCTGTGCCTCCATACCGTTTATGGTAGGGACTACTGCTATGCCAAAAAGTTGCATAAGATCTCTTCCTAATAAGTTCATGGGGCATTTGGCAGAAAGTACTATTTTACTTCTCTGGGTTATACCCGAGATGGGGTCAGTTATTGCTATATCATGGGAAAGTGGTTCCCTGTACAGCTGTCCGTTTGCTGCTTTCACTAATATGTAATCGGGTGACTCAGAATGTTCCGGTAACTTTGAAGGATGTATCAAAGTTCGTGATGCTCCTGAGTCACACAAAAATTTGACTTCTCTGCCTTCCACCAGGAGTGTAACTTCCGGTTTAGTGTCTGCTAAATAGAGCTCTAAGCTCAGTAGTGCCAAGTCCAAAACTTCACTTTCCCCAACTTCTACATCCGGTTGCATGTCATTTGTTTCTTCTAAGGTATTTACATTATTCCCCTGCTCATTAGTCTCTCCTAATGACTGCCGAGCAGTATAACTGCCATCTAGTCAATCCTCATCATCCTTATCCTTTTTTTCCACAGGTGCCTTGCTCCTGCAATCCCTTGCCAAATGTCCCTTCTTACATAATTGAAGCACTCACCTCTTTTTTCCTGTCCTCATAAAGTTCTGAGTTTCTGTCAGAGCGTTTGTTACCCTGAGTATTTCTTACCCTTTTGGCTGTTTGTACTACAAAAACTTCCGCACCGTCTTCAGCTGTGAAGACCTGCGTTTTTTTTTTTTTTACTGTTAAAATGTTTTTCGGCATGTCTAGCATACTCTAACAAGGCTTGAAGCCTACTGTTCGGTGATCTATCATATGCTTCGTGTGAAGCTGTTGATAGGGGCAATACAACCTTTTAAAAATGCATTCTTCAACTGCTGTTCATATGAGCTGTCATTCTTTTGATTTTCAGGAATAGTCATGCCACTATGGTTATTAAAACATTCTAGTAATCTACCATAGTATGCGTCTACTGTTTCATTATCTTGTTGTAAGCATTGGTTAATACAAGTCCAGTCTGCCCTAGGTTTCCATTTTTCAGTAATGCGGTCTGTAAGACCCTTCAATCTAGTATCTAGTTCTGCGTCACTATGTGGGAGTGGCCTGAGTTGCGCGTCACGGGCATTCCAGGCGCCACAAATCATGTGCCAGTCCGGGCCTAAAATTTGTCTAACTACTCTTTCTACCTCTTCCCCATTTAGGTGGTAACTCAATCTCATGCCCTGTAAATCTTGTAAAAATTTCTCAAAGTTAATTTTTGGATGGGGAATTCCTTCCGTAGCTTTCCGGATGTCTTCCGGTGTCCACGGTCTATACACTAAGAGAGTTGAGGCCTGGCCCTCCTGTCCTGCCTGTGGGTTTGGTACTTCAGTTAATGGACAGATTTCCTCACTCTCATCTAATGAATTTCCGCTTGGTTGAACATCTATAAATGTTTGACGTGTTCGGGATCTAGTTCCGATAGGTTCTCTTACAAATGGTTGTCTTAATACCCCTGTTGTTTCCGGATAACGTGGGGGGGGTCCAGCCGCCCTCCGCTTCATATTCTAAGTAAGGCATCGGAGGAGGTGGTAGGGAGGGACCGATGCTACTATTGTATTATTATCCTCTTTGTCTAAAAATAATGCCTTTGCATTTTTATTTTCTGTTCCTTCGGTTCACTTCCTCAATCCACCTATGTGCTTGAGGAACGCCCAACTGTTGTTGTTTTTGCCTGACCTTCTCGTCAGATTTTAACTGTTTCAAAAGTTTTACTAATGATATTTTATCTAATTTACCATCAAAGTCATACTTATTAACCCATTTTGAAAAATATCTCACATTATCTGCTCTTTGCAATTGCATATATTTTGCATCTTCTGTTAGGGGTGGGTCACGTGACCCTTTAGTGCATTCATTTCCCATGTCTCTGAAAGAAAAAAAAGAACTGTTACGTAACCCTTTCTCTTGTACCACGTGGTATCTTATTCCCCGTATTCACAGTAGTGTCTAGAATGACTGTTTTACTTTGCTTTGTTTACTTCCTGATCTATGACTCAAGATACAATACTTCGACTACCTCTCTCCCTGCTATCACAAACCTTAGCAATAGCACAGTGTAACCTGGTCCCTGATCTAAAACAAAAACAAAGAGAGGAATTCTGCTTACCCGAGCCTCCCGCTTACTGTTCGGATACTTCTTTTTAGGATCCAGTTTTCCGCTTTTCGGCCACAGATCAGACAAGTGGACAGCCTCTTTAGATACGACAATTCAGTCGGAGGTCTTTCCTTCTTCTGCAGATTTGATGCCACCTATATATTCTGACCTGCAGCTTACCAAGGGAATTCCGGCACGATTAGGACCAAAATGTTAAATAAATTTGTTAAAGTCAGACTGTAAAATTCATCTGGCATTAAAAAATAATGACAGTCAATAACAAACAGTAATGCAGGAAAGCTCAAGCATCTAAAACTCTAATACTCTAATGTACATTAGGAGGCAAAAAACCATACACAAACTTGTACAGAATTTTGACTGCTTTATTGGTGTAACATACGACATTTTATACAGTTTATTATCAGCTTTTGCCCACCTCACTGACGTGGTCGGTGACAGGGTCTTTACATCATAGTAACTTATGAAAAAGTGCTGAGATGGTGTTTTTCAAAAACCTTTTTCCCATGAGAATGTTACAGCCTTGCAAGCACCTGGTCAGTCACAATGTCCTTCCGAGGATGTAGCCAATTCAAGGCTCTTAGATTAGTTTGAATACAATGGGTGCATGTCTTCTTTAATGCTTTTCTTTGTTCCTTTTCTTGCTTACCAGCTGGACACTATCTCTGATAGTGCGCACAAGGCTATTCTTCTGGTGGAAGCAGGAAAAGATACACATGCAGACAGATTCATTATTTTCTAACTTTGCAAAATAATCTTTACTGACAGACATGAGCCAGGCTGTGCTTGAACACTGCCAAGGCCAAATTTCTGATTACACTGCAGCTTGTGCTTCAAGCAATAATATGCGAGTTTATTTCTACTATTATTCTAGTAGAACAGAATTAAATGCATTACATTTCATGCTATTTTTCAACCTTTGTTCCCTATATAGATTTGAGCACCTTTATTCCTGTCTAAAGCACACATTTCTCTATATATCTGACCACACAACTTATATATATCTGAATGTTTAAATGCACATTTTCCTAAGCAGTATATATGTAAATATATATTTTTCTAGGCAGCATGTATGTAAATATATATTTTCTAGGCAGCACATATGTGAATATATATTTTTCTAACAACTATTCTACCATGTCTCACACCTCCAACTGTTTTATATAAGTGACATCATACACTATTCTACCATGTTTCATACCACCAACTGTTTTATATAAGTGACATCATACAATATTCTACCATGTTTCACACCTCCAACTGTTTTATATGTGACATCATACACTATTCTACCATGTTTCATACCTCCAACTGTTTTATATAAGTGACATCATACACTATTCTACCATATTTCACACCTCCAACTGTTTTATATAAGTGATATCATACACTATTCTACTATGTTTCACACCTCCAACTGTTTTATATAAGTGACATCATACACTATTCTACCATGTTTCACACCTCCAACTGTTTTATATGTGACATCAAACACTATTCTACCATGTTTCACACCTCCAACTGTTTTATATAAGTGATATCATACACTATTCTACCATGTTTCACACCTCCAACTGTTTTATATAAGTGACATCATACACTATTCTACCATGTTTCACACCTCCAACTGTTTTATATAAGTGGCATCATACACTATTCTACCATGTTTCACACCTCCAACTGTTTTATATAAGTGACATCATTGTTAAGAGAAAAAGTTTTAAAACATACTATTATTTGTCTCTTTCTCCCATCTAGCAAAATGAATATGCTATTTGCTGAAGCGTTGGTAAGAAAAGGTCATTGAACCATGTTTATTAAAGATGGGCTTTATCTATGATAGATGTAATTTGCTTATGAACTTGAATAACACCTGTTTTCTATACTTCTGAATAAGAGTTAATTTACTGAGGCAGGCTCTGGAAAATTCCAGCTACCACTGTGGTTTTGAGGTAAACGTTCTACACTAACTGTGGTTTTCAGGTAAACGTTCTACACTAACTGTGGTTTTGAGGTAAACATTCTACACTAGCTGTGGTTTTGAGGTAAAACATTCTTTTCTGAGGTAAATTGTGATCCTAGATGTTTTTCATAGCCAACTGTCAACTGTTAGAAATGTAACAAAAGCAATTTTGGCTAGTAACAGGAAAGTATAAAAGTTGATGTCAGTAACCAGGCTGATCAGATTGAGATCATCTTGGCCAACATGCTGCTGTAATCTGGTTAGCTGCAAATAAAATAAATTTTCATCACCTGAAACAGATGTGACTTGCTTGAATTTTTTTCTTCTGACATTTTGGTCCTTTGGACCGGAAACCTCTACGAAGATACGGATCAGACCGACAGAGAGACCGAAAAACCTGCGCAGGTGAGGGTTTCTTATCTTAAGATTCCCTCGATGGAAAGCCCTCCGACTGATTTTTCATTGGAAAGAGGCCGGCCGCTCTCTGATCCCTATCTGAGGGATGGTTTCCGAACCAAAAAGGGGAAACGGAGTCTCATCTGGTTCAGGTAGGATGAAAATACCTTTTTTTCTTTTAATTTAATTTAACCTTGTCGACAGGGGTTTTATTTTTAGTTAAGGGTGGGTAGGAATAATTATTAAGATTATTTTGTTAGGATTACCTGTTATTTTGTTAGGATCCCCGTTAAGATAGCCCCATTTTGTAATAAGCCCTATAAAAATAATTTTGATGCAGTCCTAAAATATACAGTCCTAAAATAAGAAATCTAGGAAAACATGGGTTCAAGTTGCTGCAAGTGTGAGAGTGATGCCTGTTTAAATGTTGATGCTAAGTATATGAAAAGTTTAAACAAAAATAATGTTAAATTTTTGAAGAAGTGGAAGTTGAAATATGATTTTGATGGTACACTGAATAAGAATGCCTGTGCAAAATTGGTTAGAAATTTGAAAAGAGATGCAGGAACTAGAACTAAAAGCAAAGACAATTGGGATTTCCCCAAGCACAAAAATGGTTAGAAGAAGCAAATAAACGAGCTATAAAAGAAAAACAGTGTCAGGAAAAAAAGAAAATAAATCAAAAGGGATCACTGGTGCCAAGTGGAAAAGTAGCTTTATTTTTAGATAAAGAGGATGAGCACACAGTTTGTGCAGTACAAAGGCAGGCAACCGCCCCACCGTATGGTGAAATTGCTGCTGCCATACCGGGGGAACCTCCTCAATATCAGTCTGAAGATGTGGGATCTGTACAGCAGGGTGGGTTATTAGCTGCTCAAGGAAATGTTGTGACCCCTCCAATTTACCCACAAATTCCTGTAGTACCTAAGGTTGCTTTGCAACAGGTAGAACAACCTATGCAGTTAAGGTCAGGACCAGCAGGGCAAGGACGTTGGGCTATTAAACTTTCTGACCATTCAGAAGCTCTTCCCTTAATACAAGTTGCAAACCCACAAGCAGGAGATGTTGGACAAGAACCAACTATTTTAGTTTATCGTCCCTGGGCTAGAGAGGATATAAAATGAGCTACGGATGGTATTCCTCATCCCAAGCTTAATTTTCAAAAGTTTTCTGAGGACATAGTTGTTATGCGTTTAAGTTATCATCTAAATAGTTTAGAAGTAGAACAAGTAGTGCGACAAATCTTAGGTCCAGATTGGCACTTAGTTTGTGGTACTTGGACATGTAAGGCAGATGACGGCACTACATTAAAGCATAATTCTGGAGTGTTAGACACGCGAGTCACTGATCTGTTAAAGAGAATTTCTGATAAGTGGCGTCCAAGAGCAGATTGGACAGTAATAAATCAGTGCCTCCAAAATGATGATGAATCTGTAGATCATTATATTGTAAGACTGACAGAAGTGTTCAATAATCATTGTGGAATGATGATTCCGCAGGATCAGACTAATGATAGTCCGTATAAACAGCAATTAAAATATGCTTTTCTTAAAGGTTGTAAGGCTCCAATAAGTAGTTTTATTACTAAGCACATGGTAGATCACAGAACATGTAGACTGCAACCTTTGTTTGAATATGCACGGCATGCTGAGTGACATTTTAATCTAAAAAAGAAAATACAAGTGTTAGCAGTAGGGGATGATGGTGGTATATTCCTAGTACAGGACCAAAGGGGGCAAGGGCACCGTGGTGGTGTAAAAAAATGTGGGGGCCCGCAATGGGACACGTTAAATGAACCGGGTGGACATTCAGCCTATAGGGAAAGGTTAAAACGTGGAGAATGTTTTAAATGTGGTAGACGTGGGCACTTCGCTGCCAACTGTGAAGAGTGGCAACATCCCCCACAGCTTACGAACAAGGGCACCGCATGACTATATGATAGTAAAGAAAGGCGCCATCTTCATTATGGGGATAGTGAAGAGGCAGACACTCTCTGCGATGAATGTCAGAACACTCTAATGGAAGGGCAGGATTGTGACTGTGAAGTCATAAACCTGGCAAATTTGGGTATTGCTATGCATCTAGATCAGAAACCCATGATAGAGTTTTTGGTTGAGGGACAAAAAGTGGAATTTTTATGTGATTCCGGTGTATCGCGTACACTTTTGGGTCCAGCAGTTCTGCCTCCGAACTGCGAAACAGATGAGTTTGTCCTTGTAAAAGCGGAAAAATGGGAAAATCTATAAGAAATCACTGTCTCATCCTCTACTGTTCACAGATCCGCAAACAAACCAAACTGTTAGGTGTAGGGTAATTATATCAAAAGTTTGTCCAGTTAATTTGCTAGGAAGAGATCTGATGCATGTGTTTGGAATAGCGGCAATTCCCACACCTAAAGGTATTGAGGCAAAAAGGTTAGCGGATGGCATAGTAGTACAGGGAGTACAAGACTTGTTTTACTGGTATAGCCTAGACTTGATTTCAGATGGCCCGGGGAGGGTTGATACAGAGTTGATCAATCTAGCTCTAAGTAAATCTAGGAGCGGGTCACCACAGGTTGCGGTGCACTTACATTGTACAATGTTCTATAAGGCCCCTGGTCCGGATAAATAATTTGAAAAAGAATTCTTTAAGCACAAGTGCACATGGATAATTTTGAATGATATGTTTTGGGATACGCAAGGTAATACAGTAGTAACCTGTACTTTGACTAAGGAAATGAGTTCTTTATATCGCTCAAGTTATAGCCCACATATCTCAGTTACTAAAGCAGTGGGGACACATTGGGTAGATTTGGCGAAAAAGGTAACGATTTGGAACACAATGTCTGAAAGTCAGTTGAAAGATCAACAGATCCAGGTACAAAGATTAAATTGGGTGACTTGGGCACGGCCAAGTATGCACCTCAGGGATGACAAAACAGAAATGGCATGACAAATCCTCCTAACTCAAGAGGAAGATAGTGCGTTAAGTGCCTTGCCTGTAGATTTATGGTCAAAAGATAAAGGAGATGTGGGACTGATGAAAACAGCAGGTGAAGTTTGTATAACTGCAAAGTCAGGTTTTAGACCTCGTAAGCACCAATATCCACTAAGTAAGCAAGCAGATGAAGGAATTAAACCAGTTATTGAACAGCTAAAACAGGTAGGAATTCTTGTTGAATGCCCAGATTCACCCTGCAATACTCCATTGTTTCCTGTAAAGAAACCGGATGGGTCATGGAGGTTGGTTCAGGATTTACAAGTAGTAAATTTAGCTGTGATCCCAAGAGCACCGGTGGTCCCTGACCCCTATACATTACTTAATGATTTACTACCTCAGCACAGATATTTTTCTGTCATAGATATAAGCAATGCCTTTTTCTCCATACCACTACACAAGGAGAGTAGATTTTGGTTTGCATTCACTTTCCAAGGTAAAAGGTACACATACACCAGATTGCCACAGGGTTATTGTGAGAGTCCGACAATATTCGCACAAGAAATGGCTGCGAATTTAGCTCAGTTTGTTCCCCCAGAGGGAAGCCAGGTTCTGTTGTATGTAGATGATATTTTATTGGCCTCACCCATGCAGGAAAGTTGTAAAAGGGATACTCTTGCCCTTCTTAGTTTTTTAGCTGAGCAAGGACATAAAGTAAATAAAGAGAAGTTACAATTGTGGAAAGCACAAGTAAAGTACTTGGGTTATTTAATCTCGCAGGAAGGTAGACAATTGGAAAATAAAAGAAAACAACCAATTCTTGAAGCACCTATGCCTACGACTAAGCGGGAGATGATGTCGTTTTTAGGTGTGACTAATTTTTTGTAGAAGTTGGATTCCTAATTATGCTGAAGAAGTAGGGCCATTGACCGCACTGATCTATGACACTCCCATGGCAGCTAAACATAATATACAGTGGACAGATAAGGCAATACAAACATTTAATAGAATTAAGCAATTGATAGCAGGATCCTCTGTTTTGGGTTTTCCAAACTATTCTAAGCAGTTTGTACAAATGGTTGATTGTAAGGGAGGATATATGACTTCGGTTCTGGTACAGGTACATGGGGACAAACAGAGACCGATAGCTTTTTATTCCTCCAGATTAGATCCTGTTGCAAGGGCATTGCCGCATTGTGTTCAAGCTGTAGTGGCAGCCGCCATGGCAGTGCAAGCCTCAGCATCATTAGTTTTGTTCCACCCATTAAAATTGCAAGTTCCACATTCAGTAGCTACTATACTTTTGCAAGATAAGATAACCTTTTTATCTCCTAGTCGACATTTGTCGTGTATGACAGTGCTGCTGACACAGCTACAAATGACCATAGAAAGATGTACTACTCTTAATCTGGCGACACTTTTGCCGACTCCAGAAGAAGGTACTCCACACATTTGTTTAGAGAGCATTCATGACAAAGTACTTGCCCGACCAGATTTAATGGATGTTCCGTTGGTAGATTCTGATCTTGTTTTGTTTGTAGACGGATCAGCAAAGAAGGACACTGTAGTAAAAACTCTAGTAGGGTATGCTGTCACCACAGAAACTAAAGTTTTAGAAGCAAAAGGATTGTCAAATATTTATTCTGCCCAAGCAGCTGAGTTAGTGGCTTTGACTCGAGCTTGTACCTTAGGGGAGGGTAAAAAAGTGACAATTTATACAGATAGTCAATATGTTTTCTCTACTGTGCATGTTTTCGCTCAACAATGGAAGAATAGGGGAATGGTTACAGCGACAGGCAAACCAATAAATCACAGAGATTTAATTTTACAGTTGTTAGATGCAGTGCAATTACCACTTCAGATAGCGATATGTAAATGTTCCGCACATACTAACAAAAAAGATCCTGTCTCCAGGGGAAATGCCCCTGCTGATATGGCTGCAAAAAAGGCAGCTCAAGAAAATAATTTGCTTTTACAAGACAATGATTTAGAGCCCGGACACCTCTTAGACTTAGAGACACTAAAAGTAATGCAAACATTGACAACACAGAAAGAAAAATGTCGTTGGGTGAAATATGGTATCACTCAACAGGATGGGTTGTATAGGGCATCAGATGGCAAAATGGTATTACCCTCAAACCTTTTTAGGTATGCTGCATTGGTTAGCCATGGACCTGCCCATGTAGGAGTACAGACGATGATTCAAATAGTGTCTAAGGTGTTTTGGTGTAAGGGGTTTTCAACTTATGCAAAGCAATTCTGTTTATCTTGTTTATTATGTGCAAAGTATCATGCTCAGGGGGGAGTTAAAAAATCTCAGCAGGCATTCCCTACCCCCTCCATATCCATTCCACACACTCTGTATGGACTTTATTGAGTTGACACCTTCAGAGGGAAAAAGGTTCTGTCTAGTTATAATTGATGCTTTTTCTAAGTGGGTAGAAGCTTTTCCAGTAAAGCATCCTGATGCACACACAGTAACAAAGCTTTTGACAACAGAAATAATTCCCCGAATTGGCCTTCCAAGGCGCATTTATAGTGATAATGGGTCTCATTTTGTTAACCAGATTGTTCAGAAGTTGGGTCAAGTGTTTCAAATTGATCTCAAGTGCCATTGTGCTTACCATCCGCAGTCAGCTGGACTGGTGGAAAGACACAATGATGTCCTGAAGAGTAAGCTCTGCAAACTGATGGCAGAAATGCATAGATCCTGGACTGCGTGCCTTCCATTGGCACTCCTGTACATGCAAATCTCACCCTCCTACAAAGGACTTACGCCATTTGAACTTTTGTTTGGGAGACCATATTACGTCCCGCAGTGGCAAGGATTGTTGCCAGTGGAACGTGAGGGGGGTGAGGTTCTGGTGGATTATATGAAGAAGCTGCTAAATGTCAAGTCTCTTGTAACCAATGACTCCTTTGCAGATTCCAGAAGTGAAACCTTGTTAAGTGTGGCACCCGGGGACTGGGTGTGGATCTGAATTGTGAAGAGAAAGAACTGGTCATCCCCCAGGTGGGAAGGCCCATATCAAGTACTTATCTCAACACCTACGGCTGTAAAGATCGCAGAGAGGCCTTCATGGATTCATATCACCCACTGTAAAAAACTCAAGACTTTTCCTTCTACCATTGATCTTGGTCAGACTCCATCGGACCCCTGAACGCAAAGTCTGACTACAAAGGAAGGATGGCCATGTTCAACTGGTACTTGAACTGTTACGTGATGATGATTTTGGTGGCGAAAGAAAATATGTCCATACGAGAAGGAACAGTTGTGAGAGAAAAAGGAATGGTGGTGCTGCAAGCGCAAACAGGTGTTACTACTATGTTCAAGGTAAAACTTTGTGAAGGAATTTTGGACTGTGCTAAATGGAACAGTAATGATTTCCTGACTCTTGCAAAATACTTGTGCAATAGAGACTGTGCGTCCTGGTCAAATGTTTGGTGGTCAACAAATGTGAACGGATGGGAAACAAGTGGTGCAGTGATACCAGAGAAAGATAAGTGCAGGCAACAAAGAATAAAAATTGTGCATTTCCAAGGTGCTGAAGTAATTACTATAACCATTGTATCACCACAAGAAAGTGATTCAGGAGTTTATGGAATCGGAGTGTCTCTTCCAAATGGAAATGATCCTTTGGGGACCCTCCAACTTAAAGTGCAAAGCCTTAAAAATGCTACAAGTAAAGCAGATTTTGCCTTCACAGAGGAAGAACAGTTGTTACTCGAGACGGGATTTGTACACCATAATGAATGGTTATCTTGGGTTAGATATAGTACCCGAGAGGCACATCGTGAGAACTGTGTTTCTTGTGCTGATGGTAAACAGCAATTAGCGACAGTCCCATTGATGCAAGCTGAAGGTAATCTGACGTGTCTGTTAAAACTATTCTTCAACAAAACCGAAGATAAATGCAAAAATGAAACTCAGCGTTTTCCAGTCATAAGTAAAGTTGAGAAACCGCCTACAACGATTTCTTATCCAGGTTCGTATATGTGCATTTCCAGAGATGGCACAGGAAAGAATTATGGCAATATGGGACAGAACTATTGCAATGTTACTGTGAATGGCAATGAGAATCCATTTCTGGAGAACCAAACTCACATTTTAGCAGACGTTTGGTGGTTATGTGGAGGCAACAAACTCAGATCAAGGCTTACGATTCCCTGGAAGGGAACTTGTGCACTTGCAAAGTTAATTCTGCCATTCTACATTTTCCCAGTTCCAGCAAGCAATTTCGTAAGAGAACCTGAAATAAAGCCGAGGTGGTTGAATAAGAGAAAATGAGAGGCACCGAAGCAATCCTTCGATAGCGGTGTCTACATCGATAGCATTGGCATACCAAGAGGCGTGCCTGATGAATACAAAGCAATAAACCAAATAGCAGCTAGTTTTGCATCCATCTTTGTCTGGATTCAACCCAATAAGTATGTGGACTGGATCAACTACATTTACTATAACCAGCAGCGTTTTGTGAACTATACCAAAGATGCATTAAAAGGTATTGCTGAACAACTGGAGGCCACTTCGCAGGTGGCATGGCAGAATCAAATTGAGTTGGATATGCTCCTGGCCAAAGAAGGAGGAGTTTGCAAAATGTTTGGGACTTTCTGTTGTACATATATTCCGAATAACACTGCCCCTGATGGGAGCATCACTCGAGCTTTGAAAGGTTTGGAAATGTTATCCGAAGAATTGGCAGAGAACTCTGGGGTAAGTAATCCCTTTACAGACTTTCTACAAGCGTGGTTTGGAAAATGGAGTCATCTCATCAGCAGTTTCCTGGTGTCTGTCGGAGTCGCTGTGGCTATCGTGGTGGTATGTGGTTGCTGTTGTATACCCTGTATCAGAGGTCTTCTACAAAGACTGGTTGATACTGCTGTTACGAAGACGATGTACCAGCAGTTGCAACAGACTGGTGAAAGTGAATACATTGAAATGTGACTTTTGCAAATGTTTTGAAGTTTAAAAGTTTGTCTTGCAAATGAAGTAATGTATGCAAAGAAAAACTTAGTATTTACCATATATTGCTGAAATAAAAAAGACAAATAAAAGTGTTTTGAGGGGGGAAATGTTAAGAGAAAAAGTTTTAAAACATACTATTATTTGTCTCTTTCTCCCATCTAGCAAAATGAATATGCTATTTGCTGAAGCGTTGGTAAGAAAAGGTCATTGAACCATGTTTATTAAAGATGGGCTTTATCTATGATATATGTAGTTTGCTTATGAACTTGAATAACACCTGTTTTCTATACTTCTGAATAAGAGTTAATTTACTGAGGCAGGCTCTGGAAAATTCCAGCTACCACTGTGGTTTTGAGGTAAACGCTCTACACTAACTGTGGTTTTGAGGTAAACATTCTACACTAGCTGTGGTTTTGAGGTAAAACATTCTTTTCTGAGGTAAATTGTGATCCTAGATGTTTTTCATAGCCAACTGTCAACTGTTAGAAATTTAACAAAAGCTATTTTGGCTAGTAACAGGAAAGCATAAAAGTTGATGTCAGTAACCAAGCTGATCAGATTGAGATCATCTTGGCCAACATGCTGCTGTAATCTGGTTAGCTGCAAATAAAGGAAATGTTCATCACCTGAAACAGATGTGACTCGCTTGAATTTTTTCTTCTGACAATCATACACTATTCTACCATGTTTCACACCTCCAACTGTTTTATATAAGTGACATCATACACTATTCTACCATGTTTCACACCTCCAACTATTTTATATAAGTGACATCATACACTATTCTACCATGTTTCACACCTCCAACTGTTTTATATAAGTGACATCATACACTATTCTACCATGTTTCACACCTCCAACTGTTTTATATAAGTGACATCATACACTATTCTACCATGTTTCATACCTCCAACTGTTTTATATAAGTGACATCATACACTATTCTACCATGTTTCACACCTCCAACTGTTTTATATAAGTGAAATCATACACTATTTCATTTGAGTTTATCAACAAGTGGCAGAGCAAATCAGCTGAGCATTGTTGTATGGCATGCCACACATACGAAAATGGGTGTGACTGCAAATTCCGAATTATTTTTCTTTTAAGATTATTATTGTCAACCATGGCTTTGCAACATTTTTTTATCTTTTATTTTATTTAACATTTGTTGACTGGGAAAGTCTGACTAGGCTCCACAGAGCCTATTTTCAGCAGAGGCCCGGGGAGAAACCAAAGGTGGTGCCCTAAGGAGTCCAAAATATTCCTACACCTCCTTCATCAGCATTACAGGCCAATGCTCTGTAATGAATAGAGCCATAATCTAAAGCAGAGGCCCTGAGAAGAATGGCACAAGCTGTTCCACATGCTACAAGCATACCTCATAATAGTGAGCAATGCCACCACCATTATTGTGATCTTAAACATAGGCATCCTTACCTCCTGCACTGCCAGGAGGTCATGTTGAAAGAGAAGCCACCCCTATGTATTGTAAGTAAGCCAGAACTTAAACTTCCACATGCAAACTGCCAGTGACTGCCATGCAATGCCTAACAGACTCCCAGTTCTTTCTCTTCAGTCCCTGAACAGGTTGAAGAAAATGCACAGTCACACAGGAGGAGGCTTGAGTGCCTCAGGGAGCACCAGGGTGACTATACCTTTTACAGTTACGGTATCCTGACATGTTAACAAACAAGCCAGTTGTCATACCGAGTACTAAGAACAAGTATATTTTTTTTTGGTTTGCTATCAAAATGTCGAGGTGACTTACCTTGACCATTCACATCCCCAACCCAGAACAACGAAAAAGGATCACACCGGTCGCTTAGAATGTTGATTCCTTCGAAGCAAAGAATCGACATTCAATGACTCACCATCCTGAAAAAAACATCCGCTATGAGGGGGAAAATGTCCTACCGTTTTCAAGAGGGGCAAGCCCCCTGCACCCCTCACACCCCCTGCTACTTTTATATTCTAACCCCAAGATCGCACTACATTGAGGAAAAGGGTAATTTTCCTGAGCCCCACTGTAGTGCAATGCCCTTCAAAACACCAATGCTCCAAACTGTGAACACAATCTCCATATTGATGTTTCACAGTCGACAGGAATTGTGTTCGTTTTGCCTCTCTGCCATGCCATGTTCGGCCTTCTAACTGTCAACGTAAGCCACCTCGACATTTTAATTGTAAGCCATTTTTTTTCCCCCAGGGTTGCCACATTATCAAATGTACAGAGTAGTACTTAATTCTTACATATGTACAAGTTGCCAGCAGTGTCATAAGCTGTACAGAAATTGCAACCCTTTAAGCAAGTTATATTGTAACCTGCATCCTGCCATGTTATGTCGATTACAGTGGTTTGCTATGCTAATAGTTTACTGCAAGTGCATCAGGTATGCTCAGAAGATATAACTGCACATACAGAGAATCTGCACCATACAGGGAGATCAGTTTTATACATTGCCAGCTACAGTACGTGTGCGTGAGAGACAGAGACAAATCATTAGTGCTTGCTTTCCCAGAGGGTTGTCTCAGACTGCTGATGTAGCTCAGTATGTAAATGCATTGACTTGGAAGTTAAAGGTGATGAAAGTTCTGGGTTCAAGAGGTTGGATGTCATTGCCTCTTTTGTTCTGCAAGTATGTAACACACATCAAAGTGTCTGTTTCACTGTAGCCTTCTTTCAATCTCCTGATGAATTCCAGCACGTAAAGTCAGTGTCTTTGTAGTTGCAGGTTATGAGTTGCGAGTTCAAGCTCCCTAGTTGTTGATTATTGGCACATCATTGTTACAATGGGGTGGGCTGCTTCATGACCATTACATTATAGTTCAGGTAAGGCAGTCAAACTCAAATGTTTTACCTTCATATTTTCATTCTATTTTTGCTTTTCTCTTCCACCCTCTTTCTAGCTATCCTTTCCATCATGCAAATATATTTGTATTCTAATTTTGTTTATCTTCATTTCTTTTACATTTGTATGCAGCAACATCCAGACCAACACCTCTGCCACTATCCATGCCTGTCATCCCAGGACCAGTGGCCCCAACTTGACCACTGTCAGCAACACCACAGGCAAAAGTGCATCAGTTGCTACTGTCACCTGCACCCTTCCCTGACAGCACAAGCATCGACCATTAGGAGTAGCCCTGATCAGGAAAGTGCCACAGTAACACCTGCAGCAAGCAGTGATAGTGGAGGTGACACATATGTCACCTGGCAGAAGATGCAAGAGATCGTGGGGGATACTATTGACAAGCTCGTGGATGCCCAAATCATCTGGCTTGAGACCCTCCTCCAGTGAGTCATTGAGTCATATCCCTGCTCCGCATTGGCATTAACAATGGGTGAAGGAAGCAATGGTGGGGATTAAACTGCATTGGGTCACAGCTGGCAAGGAGTACAGCTTTGCACCCCATCCTATCCCCCATCCCAGTGTTCCCCTCCCTTTCGTGTCTCTACTTGCTCCAGTCTCCTTATCATCATTGTCTTTCCTCTGTTTGTCTGATGCCACTGTCTCTCTTATCTTTCCTATCCCTAATTGTGTCAACACCCCCCCCCGTCTGTTGTCTATGTTTGCTTGTGTGACCCTACTATGTACCCTAACCCTCTTACCTTCCTCTTACTTCCCCTACTACAACCCTTAAATTACTTTCTCTTCATATATCTAACATGAGCACCTGAGCCCTCCCCAAAAAATAATAATAATCCCTTTTTCCTACCTTTATCCTGCTCTTTTCTTAATTCCTTACCTAATGTTCGACCCTCGGTTTGCTTCCCTCTTTTCACTACTTTCCTGTCCTCCCATTTCCAACCTTTACATTGGTCAAAAAATAAATCAGCACACGAGGCTCACAGCCCTTTAAAGATGCCACATAAGTTATCCTTCTTGCCACTACTGTGCGCATGGGATCACTGAGAACACAGTCAAAACGTGTGATCAATAAATAATGCTGCTTATGCTTCCCTGCAGCCACACCGTGCTGCTACTAACTCTTCCTGCAGTCCACGCTGCAGCTTCAGCAGACATATTTAATGAGCTGTTGTTCACACATTCCTGCCACGCACCATTCATTGTTAATGAGTACTGGGATTAATCATGTAGACACAGTAATCAAAGGACAGCTGGATGTGATGGTGTGCGCAATGTTTCTGAATCGCAGGGTTAATGTAATGTGATGTGTTTTGATTTGTGATGGATTTGCATGTGATGAACACTGGATGTAATGTGACAAGTGACTGATGATATAATAAAGTAGTCCCTAGTCCCTTTAACAACTATGTGATCTTTCATATTCAGAGGAAACACCACCTCAGCTAGATAGAAGAATAGCTTGCACAGCTCATTTCATCCAAATAAAAGCATGCACAGGAGAGCTGCACACCCTTTGTGCTGCACGGCAGTATTAATATTAGAGAATGACTCAAATTATCTGATGTGGGTATAGAACCCACAGTCTTCTTATCATCCAGCATCAAAAGTGAGAGTGTTAATTGCTGAACTACTAACAATGTTTGTAATCTTTGTTGGTTTAAAAATGTATTTATTTATTTAAAATGTAAATGAACTAGTAGTTATTTTAAATTTAGAAATATAATGTAATACAATAGTACTTAATATATTACAGTTTGAATCTCAGATATCATCCCATTCCTTTGTATATTCATGAATTTACTTCTTACAACAGCACAGCATTTGCCATATCTGTGTATGATGCTTGTTTGGAACATCTTTTCAGAAACAGGTCATCATTTTAATAACACCCGTTAGTTTTCATGTGTTTATAAATACACATTTTTTTCTTTTTGCTTCTTGCACTTTAATATTTGCACTTATAGTAAGGTGAGTTATTGTATGTTTAGTGCAGTGGGGTATAGTTAATTAATTCATTGATACCAATTAAATATTTTCTTTCTCACTGTTTAGGAGAGCTGGGATTGGATGTATGTAACTTGAATACAACTTGAATTAATCATTTAAATGTTGAAGGACAAGGTACCCCAGACACTATTTTTGTAACAAAAATAGAGTTCACTATTACATCACTTTGCAACTTTATCTGCCTGCGCTTTCAAAAGTTTAAAATTTATGACAGTCTCACTTTTTATGATTTAATCATGTATTCTGTAATGATAATTGGTGTCCTTTTTTGACAACTCTCATGGTGCTACATTTGCTGCCATTAAATCCCAGGACAGTATACTGAGGCAGATATGTATTTTTGTAGACTATCTTGTAAAACTTTAGCAATTCCTGGGGCTTCTAGCAAAAGATCAGTCATCTAAAAGGAAGAATTTGAAGAAGAGGCAATGTAGGTTTGCTCAGAATGCTGTGCACATCAGCTAACCTTCCTATTGCCGAACTTGTTGCAGAGCATTTAAGCACCATGATACATCCCAAGAGCCCCTGCACCTTCTGCAGCCAGCATGAGAACATACCTACTTGGGCACCCTCCCACTTTCAACTTCAATCTAAAGCATACTGAAGTGAAGACTGGCTCAGCAACTACATTGTGGGGCAGCAGGTTCTGAAGTACTTGCACGTAATTTTTCCAGGGTATGGGATTTTTTTTTTTTTTTTCAAAACAGGTTTATTGTTTTAACATATAAGGGAAATATCATAACAATTTTATACAAGTAATTAAAAATAGGTATTATTATAATATTCAACAAAACAACTAAAGTATTTACAAAGACATCCACTACAATCAGATCAATTAATTAAACTAAAATACCGTGCTATTGAAATTAGAATTTTTTAACAAATTTTGTAAATTATCCCATACAATATAATATGATGTTTTTCTAGTTGTTCTCATTCTAATTGTGCTTATTTCCATATGGCACATTATATTCATAACATTTTAAATTCATTGAGCGAAGGAGGTGTATCTGAAATCCAATTTCTAGTTATTATTTTCCTGGCCACTGCTAGGATAGACCATAACAAGGGAAGCTTAATCTTTTTAACACATTGAGGTACAGGTGTGTTGAATAATATAAGAGACTTAGAAATAATGAAATTATCTGTAAAAGAGCCTGCAAAATTCATTAATTGACTTCCAGTATTCTTTCAACTTCATACAGTCATAAAACATATGAGCCCAGTCAGCATTAATTTCTACATTACATCTCTTACATAGATTATCTTTATTATTTATTTTATTCATCATCAAAGGTGTATAAAAGATCTATGTAAAAATTTCCATGTATAAAGTCTCCAGACAATGGAAGATGTAGTTCTATAAGCAGATTCCAATATATATTGTTTATCTTGTTGAGTTGGTGGGTCCCCATTAATAGAGGTGAAATAATTCCAGTATGAATCTACACTGTAAAAGTTTCTTGTCTGATAATTTTATGTATATATGAAAGTTTACCTTTATCAGAAACTTTATGCTGTAAATTTAATATCAAGTAATCAATCAGTTTTGGAATAGATTCTTTAACTGTTATAGACATTAGATCTATTCTATCAATGAGATGTTGTCTAAAGATCTGAACCTCTAACCAGCAAGTTTCTCTTAGATCAAATTCTGTTTTAAGAAATCTAGATTTTTAACTTTATTATCAGATATCAGCTGATACCAGTACTTTAGATCATTATCTATAGCTAAATGAGCTCCTTCAGAAGTAGATGACATAAGCATACCCTGAGTATACATTATAGGGAATACAATAAAATTCCATTCCCTATACTTAGGGTGCATGAATATAAAGTTACGATAACTAGTAATAATATTTAATGGGTAACAAACCATATGTTTAGGTGTAATAGGTGAAGTACAAAATTCCTTTAGCAACCACAACATGGAGTTATTTACAATCATATTTTTATGTGTTAAGGAGATTTTCATGAAGTGCATACTTATTAGCTCCCAATAATCTTTCCATTTTGCGATATATGACTGATCTATTAATAAAGTAATAACTTTTATAATAGAAGAGATAAGGGTATGGGATTTATTGATAGCCATACCAGTCCAGCATATCATAAATCTCTGTCACCCTGACACTTTCCTGACCTTTTAAAAGCAGGCTGCTATGACTTCTGCTTTCAAACATGTTTCTCAAGTTCAAGCTCACATTTATTAACAGCAGACAAGTAAGAAGAAACTACACACAAAGTAAGATGCATTATGATACATAAAATGTGTGGTAAAATGCAAGGTAATAACTGTAGCAAATCAATAAGACAGGTTATACAGATATGTATTTAAGGAGCACTAGAACCTACTCTCAGTACAGAACTCCACCTGGGTAAGATGTTCCAGAGATGTACACCTTGATATGTAATGGTCCATAAGCCAGAAGATTGAAGCTTCAACACTAGAAGCACCAGCAACCCCTGGGTCGCTAATCACAGGGACCAGGGTGGCTAATACCATGTCAAAAGAGCTTGCAGATGGGGGGGGGGACTCGGGTCATGAAAGGTTACAGAAAAACCTCATACACAACTAATGTAATTTGGTGTTAACATGATACCTCTGGCAGCAGGTGGCTACTAATTGTAAGTGGTCAGTTTTACATTCTGGAAGCCTTATCTATAGGGCATTAAAGTAGCCCAGTCAGGAGGATACTAGGGCATAAATCACAATGGGAAGATTTGTGCATGGAAGAGTGTTTGATAAAATCAATGTTCCTGAGAAGAAAAGAGGTCAATTTCCAACCAGTGAAACCTGGTCCTTTTACTCATTCATGCCAATGGAGCTCAGGAAGTTTGCACTGTCATTTCCAATGGGCAGAGCCTAAGCCTTTGGACAGAATCAAATTATGTACTCACAGTTCAAACAAATGTTCATATCTCTGGAACTGTAGGGATTATGAAAGCAGTATAAATGGCAAACTCCAGCACAAACTAGATTATAGTGGCAGTATTCTTTAGTTTTTAGGTCTTAAACCAAATTTTTATAAGTAACAGTAAACACAGTAACTATTATATTTGTAATATTGTGTAAACGATTTACAATATCTCAGCAACCACTCAAATTACACACATGTCAGCAGAAGTTTATTCATATAGCCGAGAGCTTTCATTTGAGGCTAAGGAATTTTGTCTGTGTTACTTAGTTGTTGAGATATTTAGAAAAATGTGACAATTACTTCTATATAAATTAATATTATAAAAACAACAGTTAATATCTATTTACCTGCACTAGACAGAGGTCAAAAATGAATTCAGTTGAGTTTGCTATTATATAAGCTTTAAGATGAAAACCTTGTACATAGTATGGTCTTGGAATTATTGATGCAAATATGAACAAGCAATATTTGATGCCTACAGACGTCAGTAGGGGTTAACTGCAGATGCAATTAGAGGTGTCACTCAGAATTAAAGAGTTAACATCAGCTAGTTGTCAAAAACAACACCCACATCTCACACCATCAGCAAACCAAATTCCACTTTATCATTTCTGTAGGTGGTATTAGGAAAAAAAATCTTGAGCAGGCAAGTTCTGCAAAGTAGCATACACAACCATGGCAACTCTCTTCAAACTGTAAAGTCCCAAACAGTTCACAGTCAACTAATCTTGCATGTATCCCAACCCTTTAGCTAAAACTCTTTAGTTAAAGTGCTAATATTAGACACAGATTCCTGAAAAAAAAGGAGAGGTTGAGCTGCATTTTGTCAGCAATGGAACTGCAGACCTCTCCACTGAATAACATATACTAAGTGGAGCAAATACACAGTGAAAAGTAATGATGCCAATTTGAAGCCCTGTGGTACACCAGAACCAAGACAGCAGAGTTAACCAAAGGCACTAATCGCCATATGTCCAATGAGGTAGGAGGATGATCGGTCTAGTCCAACATCAGCAACACTCCAGTAATATTGTACATAGTACAATAGGATACCACAATCTCATCCAACATATCAGATACCAATAATTGATCCAGTAGGACCAGAATAGAATAATCATATTTGTTCCTTACATAGGTGCTTGCTAGGTTAATGACCCCAGCGGGCCTTTCTAATCCTAGTCATGCTTTTCAAGGTGAGAATCAAATCCTGTAGCTTGTGTATGTTAGACAAATACATTTATTATTATGCCAACCCTTGAACCCTTACTGGATAAAGATTATTAAAAAACATAGTATAGATTAAGCCAGTAATGCGTCCTGAGTGAAAGTCACACTAGAATGGGTCATGAATATAATTTTCTCATAAATGAGAATTCAACTACATGTAAACCACCTTCCACAGAATTTTGGCCATCAAGGTTAGGGATAGAGATGAGTATATAATTACCGAGATCATGGAGAACTAACCCATCCTTTTTAAGATGGATGTAGCCAGTCCTTCCTTTAATATTAATGGAAATATCTCATCTTATAAAGAAAAAGACTGTGCCCAGCTCATCTAAATGTCTAATACCAGCCTGGTGGGGCAGTGTTCCAAGCCAGATGTTGCAGTGCACACACAGGAAACAAGAGAAAGAAAATCATAATGTGAACATAACAACATAGCCCATAAGTCACCAGGCACTGTGGTGCAGAGGAATGAAGCAGTGACTGTGAACTAGATGACCCAGGTTTGATTACTGGCTTGGATGTAGGAATAGATGGGTGGAGAAATGGGAAGGAGTAACTTTTTGTTGACAGCATCAACTCCAGGAGGGAAGGAGAGGTTCCTGTTGATCTGATATGTTCCCAGTAATGGGGGAAGTGCTGTAAATGTGCATTAGATTGACACTGATATTTAACATAGAAATCGAGGTGGCTGAGCTAACTGACACCACATATGGTGATGCATGTGACATCAGTAGCTCCCCCCATTAAGGCATAAAAAAATCCCCTGGGACATGGGGCAGCATATATGATACAGCCACTTCCTCTTCCAACCTTGACAAAGGAGTGGCCCCAGTCTCAGGAAACTAACAAAAAATAAAGCAATATGAGCAGACCTACAACAGCTGACACATGGAAGGCATGCAAAAGAGGACAAAAAGTTTAGAAACTCAGACCAAGATGAAGTCAGCAGCTCATCTGATGAGCGATATCATACCCTGAGTATAAAGTCTGCATTAATCAGGGTAAGCTTAGCAGCAAAACGTGAGCAGCCAAGTCACATTCTTTAGAGAGCAAAATGTTCTGAGTTCCCAAGCTATCTTGACTTCTCAGCTTCCTGATTTTTTGAAACAGAGAAGGTTAGTCAGTTTGCTATTGTAGGCATTTCTCTCAAGACAAGTTAACAGACTTCTTCTCTGGCATCTCAACCTGGTAGAAGGAGAAATGATTATCCAAGTCAAGTTTGTAGGACAGAAGGTCAGAATGATGCCTCTTGTGCTCTAAGGTCTGTCCAGTCCTCCACAATTCACAAAACTTAAAGTCAAGCCATGGCTGCCATGACCAGAATGAACCAGGGGTACCTCATCAGAGGGTCAAGATGTTGGAAGTCACTGCACATGCCCCTTAATATATATTCAAAAATTTCTCCATGTCAATGACATGTCCATCCTGCAACTGCTGGTACTACACAAGGTATACAAAGAGTGGGGTGAGCAGAGTAAACTTCCTGCAGTGAAGCAGTCATAGGTCAGGGAGTTAACCAAGAACTGGACCAGGGAGTAGTCACATGAAATAGATTGTGATCCTAAGTTAAAATACCAGTTCTGAAATGTGGCTAAAATGATGGGTAAAATAAGTTAAAGCATGTGCAAACTCACATTGTGTCATAATACCCAAGATTTATATTACAAACATCACTCACTGCATCTACGCTAATATTAACATCATTCAGGATCAACTACTAGGAGATTTCAATACCAAGGAGATAAGGAAGTTGGTGAATCCTTAAAGCAACTTCCACTTACTTGGTGGTAGATTGAGATGAGGAGGCACCCACAGTTTGTCCCTGCACCCGTGGCAATTTCAGAAGAATTACTGTCTCTGTTTTTCATCTGCTTTAGTTCAGTACGTGTGAAATGATAGTCTGGGATCTCACCCTTAGCCTAATCCAGTCTAGAGTACTGTGTCATGAAGTAAGCTGGAAGCACTAATTTCACAACCATCAGACCAAAGATTCTCTCCATCCAGGTCTCCATTATAAAATCTAGGAACTTTTCGCACAACAGGTCAGATCTAACACCTGACTTGTTGCATAACCCCACTGCCATTAGAATATAACACTGGTGTCACAAACTGTCTAGGATGAACTACAGGAGCCATGGATACATCAAAAAGAAATGAGAAGGATCTGATAGGATGATGTTCCACCCAAGGATGGACACCACTCATCACTAAAACTGGCCATGAAATGGATATTGTTGTTCCCTATTAAAGATGGTGAAGGAAAACTGCCCTGTGCTTTGTCAGAATGCATAGCCTCCTACATTAATTCAGAATCTTCTTAAAGGACTTTGGCAAAAATAAAAAAAAAAATTATTTAGGGCCAGAAACTTGTCCCGTGCATATAAAGGACAAATCCCCATACCAAAACAAAAGCAAACTGTTAAAATATTTCAATAAATGAAAAGCAAAGGTCTGAATATAGGAAATATAAAAATAATTTCAAATCACAAATAATAACAATAGAAAATATATTCTAAACACACAAATATCCTTAGCTAAAGGCCTGTAAAGTGTAAAAACATTTCTACCGAAAGTCCCACCACAGGATGCATATACTAAAAATCAGATTTAAACTGTGCCAACTATGCAGCAAATGGCCAGCAGTTCCAGGACTTAGCGAAGACTTGAAGTCCATGTAAAAGTTCAAATCCAGTAACTATTGCTGGGTCAAGTTACATCTGGCAAAAGATACAAAAAATGAGTGAATGAAAGCTGTAGATTCAAGATTTGAAACATTTATGTCATCCTGGGTAAACCAAGATCCTTCTAATTGCTCAGAGAATAACACTTGCTTTCATCATCATCATCAACCTCTTTTTTTCCTCAGTTTCTACATGTGATCAGGATGTCATGTCAGCTGTTGCATCTAGCCCGATTCAATGGCACTCGCCTACATTCTTCAATGATCATGCCTGGCTGCACAGGTCTTCTTTCACACAGTCCATCCATCACTTTGCAGGATGCCCTTGTTTCTCCTTGCCTTCTTCCTGTCGGTCACAAATCTTCTTCACCAGCTTGTCTTCTGCTTTCCTCTCCATGTGCCCAAACCATTGTAATCTGTTCTCTATGACCTTCTGAGCAATTGGAACTACCTGAGCTCCTGTTCTAATGTCCTCATTTCTTCATCTGTCACACAATTTGCATCCTTTCACCACTCAGGCACTTCATGGACATCACCTCTAGCTTCCTCAGTTGTTCTACCTTCACTGCTCAGGATGCACCACTGTTTTGTACACCTTTCATTTCAGCTTCTTTGGCATTCTTCTATCACACAGTGCCCCTGTCACTCTGTGACAAGTGACTGTGGTCCCTCTGAATATAGGTTCATAGGTTCATAGGTTCATACTAGGCTATCTGCCCTAGGGCATTTATAAGCCTAGCCAGAGTGTGGGTGGCTTTCACCACCCCTTAGGATGAGAATACTATACCCATTAGTTTGCTGTGCCTCTGTCCAGCAGTGACACATAGATGATTCCCGGGGTAAACCTACGATCTCCCATCCACTCGTCAAGATTTCTCTTGAACAGAGTCAGTGAGGGGCTCTGCCTCACATGGACTTGGATTCTGTTCCATAGTGTAGGGAGTCTCTGGGTGATGAATCTGTCCCTCCAGCACGTCCTATTTATATCCGTGTTGAGGTTTAAGTCTCTTGCTCTCGTGGCTCTGGTGGATTTGGATTTTTTGAGGTGGAGCATGTCCATTAATTCCGGGTTGGACATGGCCTTGTATGTCAGTCACAGATCACCTCTGAGCAGATGGTATGTGACTGAATAGAGCTGGAGTTTCTTCAGTTGGGCATCGTATGACATATGTTTGAGCCCCTTTATCCTTTTGGTGAGGAACTTTTGGGGTCTTTCCAACTGCTGCAGGTGTCGGGTAAGGTACATTCCGAATGGGGCGTTGTACTCAATCATTGGTCTGATAAGTGAAGAGTACAGGGGTACAATGACCTCTCCTGATCTAGATGTGAATCCCTTCATGATCAGGTGGGCAAGGTAGAAGGTCTTCCTAACCACTTTGGCAATGTGAGTGTCAAAAGAGAGGTTTCTGTCAACTTGGGTCCCCAGGTCCCTGATAACTTCTTCCGTGTTTAATGGATTACCACCTATGTGGTAATTAGGGGTTACCTTGTTTTTCCCAAAGGGTATGACTATACATTTTTTGGCATTTAGCTTAAGGCCATGGCTCTGGCACTAGTTATCCATTTCTATGAGACTTCTCTGGAGGATGTCTGTGTCTGATGGAGTGTCAATTATGGTGCCCAGTTTGCAGTCATCTGCAAATTTTGTCAGCCACAATCCCCTATGTTTGCCTGCACTTCAGAAAAATAAATGCCGAACAAGAGGGGGCCCAGGACTGAGCCCTGTGGGACACCGCTCGTGACTGGCTTAGAGTCTGACATGGCACCATCAACTCTAACCCTGTGTGTTCTGTCCTTGAGCCAGTTTGCAACCCATCTTGTGACATATGGGTTTACATCTAAGCTGGTGAGCTTTTCTATGATGCCCGAGTGGGGTATTGTGTCGAACGCTTTTGCTAGGTCAAGGTAGGCTGTGTGAACTGCCTTACCCTCATCAATGGCCTTAGTGACTGTTTCGAAAAAGTCGACCAAGTTCAAGAGGCAGGATCTGCCCTTGACAAAGCCAAATTGGGTAGGATCCAGTGTCTGTAGGTCCCCAATGTCTTTATTTATGAGTTCCATTATGATCCTCTCCATAGCTTTGCAGACAAGGCTCGTCAAGCTTATGGGGCGGTAATTTCAGGGTCCGTAGAAGCACCGCCTTTGTGGAGTGGGACCACAGTTGCCGTCGCCATTCTTTGGGTATTATCCTGTAGTAAGGCTAAGATTAAACAGCAGCCTTATGTGTGGGTTTAGTTCCTCATTGAGTTCATGTAGCACACAGCCGGGGACACCGTCCGGTCCCATTGATGCCGTGTTTTTTGCTTTAGAGAGAGCAGCTCTCACCTGGGCATCTGAGATGTTTGGGAGGCTAGACTCTGGTGGGATAGATATTTCTCCTTTTGGGAGAAATTTGCACTGAACCTGTCTGCCAGCATGTTGGCAATGTCTGTGGGTTCAGTGATTTTTTTATCATTTTGGACTAATTCTGAGCATCTGGGAGTTTCCACCCAGGTTTCTAACATAGCTAAAGAAGGCCTTATGATTGTCTTTTGTGTCATTAGCGATTTTTCTCTCAAAGTTGGCCTTGGATGATTTTATGAGTGATCATAGTTTTTTCCTAGTATTGATCAGAGATGCCTTCCCTTTTAGGGATTTTGCTCTGTCATGTAGTAGCTTTCTCCTCTTGTTGTAGAGTTTGTTTATGGCTGGGGTCCACCAGACCGGGCGCCTGCCTTTGGTGGAAAGGGTCTTGATTTTATTAGGGATTGCTTGATCCATACATTCCTGGAGGTGCTCGTAGAAGGCATTTGTAAGGGTTTCAGCAGCGTGGGTTGTGGTTTCCACTGGCTCGGGGCCTTGAAGGATACCACTCCAGTCTTAAGAAGTGTGAAGTTTGCTTTTGAGAAGTTCTTCACTGTGGTCTTTTTTGCTGGGGGTGGGGCGGGATGTGGATCTCCAGTGAGATTAATTTATGGTCTGATCTCACCAATGAGGGATATACTTCCGGTGTGGAGCATTTTGTCCCCATGTTTGTGATGATCAGGTCTAGTATATTTTCTCCTCTTGTGGGAATGGTGACTAGTTGTTCCATAGCATTTGAGTTTATGAACTCCAGGAACCTTTGGGCTAGGGTGTTGGGGCTTGAATAATGTTCCCAGTCTATGTTTGGGTAGTTGAAGTCACCCAATATGATGGTGTTTGGAGAGACATTCATACTCTCCAGTGTCTTCAGGAAGGCTGTGTGGGTTTCCTGAGTTTGAGAAGGTCGTCTGTAGCATGTTACAAACTGTAGGGCAGTTTTACCTATGGTTAATTGCACCTGGATGGTCTCTGATGCTTCGTGCATTGCCACTAACCTGGAGGTGTGGGTATCCTTTATGAATATGGATACTCCCCCTCCTTTTGTGGTTTGGTCCGGATTTTGGGGCCGGAACGCATGATATGAGGTATAACCTGATAGTGCTGGGGTGCTCTCAGGAGCCTTGAACCAGGTTTCAGTCACAGCACAGACATCGATGTTCTCCATACTGAGGAGGGCTTCAAGGGCGTGCATCTTGAGGTTTAGACTTCTGGCATTGAGCAGTATTACCCTTAGTTTTTCTCCATTTTTGTTTTCTAGGGCGGTAGGTTTATCATTTGAGCCTTGCCTAAAAATGGCACTATGGGGGTGGCAAGAGCCTTTGCCAATATCTGGAAGCCCAGGGGTGACAGGTGCAAGCCGTCCCTTGCGAAGCAGCGTGGCTTGTCAAGCATGTCATCCCAGGCAGACAGACATTGGATCCCCTTAGAATGACACCAGTAATTAAGCCAATTATTAAAGCTGATCATTTTGTCTCTGTATTGTGGCATCATTCTTGGTGAGGGTAGGATACTGCTCAGGGTCAGGGTCATACCGGCCTGGGCTACATAATCTGAGAGCTCCTCTATGTCTCTTTCATGTAGTACGGGGAGGTTCGTATCAGGTCGTTCACACCGGCATGGACAATGACTGAGTCATACTTGTACTTGCTGTGGAGTGACCTGAGTGCTTGTGTTATGTGGCGGATTCTAGCGCCTGACAGGCAGCTTACTGTGATCTTTTCCTTGTTCAGTCTGGTGAGTGGGACATCAGTGTGTCTGACTATGGAGTCACCTATAACAAGTGTGTCTGGCATTGTGTTTGGCCTTAAGGGCTGTGACTGTTTAGCACACTGACTTTGAGAAATATGTGTTGCATGTCTTATGTCTTGAGGTAGCAGTTGCTTGGGTGTCTGCTTTGGAGGCCTCTGTAGTTTTGGTAGATTTTTGATCAGTGCCTCCGAGTATGTCTTTGTGTGTTTATGTGTTTGTTTTGCAGTTGTGATAGTTCTATGTGAAACTGGGTTTGTGGTGTGCATGGTTTCCTTCTCCTCCTGTCTGGTCTTGCCAGTCCTGAGTTGAGAGAGCTCAGCCTCCAGTTTGGCTATATAGTTGCATCTCTCACATGTATTTGTGTTTTGTGGGAGAAGGTGTGGGTTGTCTGTGTACATGAGGCAATTGTAACATTGCCTCAAGATGCCCAGATTCACCAGCTGAACAGGAGAGGACGCTAGCAACTGACCCTTCGACATGCTAGAAAAAGTGAAAAAGTTTGCTGTGTAACTGAGTCAGAAGGGACCTATAGGGAAATGGGTACTCAAGGGGATTCTAGGTTAATGTAGTACTTTGTTTAGTATATAAGTACTTTCCCTATATAAAAATGCTTTAGGAGCAAGTGCTGAGCTTTTGAGATAGAGAATAGACTGTTTAGATTGCAAGTAGAGAAGTTCTAAGGGAAAAATTGAAGAGCACACTTTACGGAGCCAGAAATAGTTTAACCTTGTTTAACTATTTCTAGCTATTATAGCTTTGACATACTCATTTAGACTTCTCTTCCCCTCAACCACCCCTCCCAGATACCTGAAACTGTTAACCTGTTCCAGTATTTTCCTTTTTTATCTCAATTCTAAGTTTATTCTGATTTCCCTCATTTGCTGCCATTATGACTGCCTTATCTGTACTCAGATTCATCCAGTGTGCCTTCAGTTTTGCATTCCATTTCCCTATCATTTGCTGAAGGTCTTGTTCAGAGTATGCCTGTAATGTCACATTGTCTGCATACAGCAACTTTGATCTGCCTCCTCCAACCTGTTTGGTAATGTAGTATATCACCAGTATGAACAGCAGTGAGCTCAGAGCTGAACCCTGATGCACACCCACTCCCACTGGGAACCCCTCTGTAAGTCCAAACTCTATTCCTACTTGTGTCACTGGGTCCTTGTACATAACCTACACTAATTCTGCAAAGTATCTAGGACATTGGACCATTTCAGGACTTCCCAATTCAGTTTTTTTTTAACACTGTCATATGCTTTCTCAAAGTCTAGGAATGCGCAGTTGGACTCTTTCCTCATCTCTAGCTTCTTCTCAACTATCTGGTTAGTTGTGCTACATCCATATTTAAATCCAAGCTGCTCATCTCACATCTTACTTTTTACTGCTCTGCATACTGCATATTCATTTATCAATCACATTCTCCAGAACTTCCAGGCAATGTGACAGGAGTTGTGAACGTCCCCTTTGGCACTAGTATGCTTATTCTCCAGTCATCCGAGATATGCCTTTCTCTCCATACTGTTATGAGTACCCTCTGCAGACATTTCTCCCCTAACTCGCCCAACATCCTGATCATATCTGTCATGACCACATCTGAGCCTGCTGCTTTCCCTGACTTCAGTTTCCTTAGTGCTGTTCTTCTTTCTTACAAGATGGGCTCCTCTTCTTCTTCCATCATAGACTATAGCTGGAGTAGTACAGCTTTTGTGGGCTTTTCTTCATTCAGAAGATGCTGAAGGTACTCCTTCCATCTGCCTTTGCTGTCCTGTGAATTGGTGAACAGGTTGTTGCCGGCATCTCTTATGAAAGGTGTCTGATGACTGTCTTCTTTATCCTTCTGTCTTTGCCCTCCACCCTGACAGAGTTTCTTTGTACTATCTACTGAGTCATTTTTCAGTGCTAGTAGAGTGCCTCTGATGCCTTGCTCATTTCTATTGCAACTGATTTCATAGCCTCTTTGTTAGCCAACCAATATTCTTTCTTAACAAACCACCAAGTTAAAACCTCAGAAACTGATGCACCGAACAAACGAAAATGTTCCAATAACAGCCACTTTTATTTCAGTCCACGAATAGAGCAGTCTTTAAGCGTGCAATGTACTCATACACTTTTCGTCGCCTCTAAATATCGCAACTTCCTCAGAAGACAAATTACCATTCTCATTCATACATTTAAATAGTAAAATCGTAGGCAATTAAATATTGGCCAACTAATTATAAAGCTTTTAACCCTTTCTTAACACAAGTGTCAGTCACTTCCTACGGTCTATTTAAACAGAAATCCTATACTTGCTGCTGTAAACAAACACTAAACATTCATTTAATAAGATTAAAAATTAAGCTATAAGAACAATACAATTCATTATTAATATCTTAAACTCTTGAAGTTTTAAACTTTAAAACTTCACAAATTTCAACTGTCACATTTTTAATTTCACATTTCATTATGAGACATTTACAACATTTTAAAACATTTAAAACTTTTAAAACATTCAAAACATTCAACTAATCATTCAACTGGCAAGGGGGGCACTGTCAATCTAAAAATATTACATTAATAATTTGTTGATTTATCAGTTTATAACCTAACCTAGTTATTTTACGTTCAAGACCTAAATCAACATTCAAATATCCTACCCGGCAGGTACTGTTATAAATTTAAAGTTTTAAATTTAAAAGGCTGTGCATTTTATCTAACAATGCTAATTAAAAATTATACCTATTTTATTATCAAATATACATATAGATATAAATAAACAAATAAATAAATTAATTAGCCTAATTCATTAAATGATTTTAAAATACATTTTATTACCATTATATTTATTAATTAATAATGAACCAACACTACTAAATATAATTACCACTTTACCTTTCTAGATTTTTTAATCTTAAAATACATTTTATAGATGTCATCTCATTTAAACCAGGTGATTGATTGGCATTTGCTGTCAATTGCCAAATTAATTCTTTCCTTTCAAGTTTTAATGGTTCATAAGGACATCTTACATCTGGTGTAACTTGGTCTATTACTTTAAACCTGAAGTTGTGCCCTTCATTTAGGTGACAATGTCTAGCAAGTGCGTTGTCCAATTTAATTTTTTTAATACTGTAAATGTGCTCATATATTCTCTCATGTAGTTTCCTATCCGTTTTTCCTATATAAAAGGCTAAACATTTATCACATGTTGCCATATATACTACTTGACGGCTACTACAATTAAACTTTCCTCCTATTTTATAGGTTTGATTCCTTATTTTAAAGGTATTACCTTCTTCAACGTATTTACAATAATTGCACATATTACATTTTGTCATACCTCCATTAAATCTAACATTGACCTTTTTACCTTGCAAAATTTCCTTAAAATTTTGGTTCCTCCTATAAACCAACTTCGGTTTATCAGGTATCAAGTCCCTAAACGCATTATCTGAAGACAAAAGATGCCAATTTTTATTCAAGATGTTCTTGATGTCAAATGCATCCAAATTAAAACAAGTAATAAAGCTACAAGTAAAGCCTATACTTATTGCTCTCTTTGCTGGACCTACTTGTTCAAAATTTTCCATTTCTATTGGTCCTAGTATTGATCCTAATATTGGAGAGTAAATTCCTTCCCACCGTTTGTTTTTTACTTCTGTTGCTATACTAACAATGAATTCTATTGGGTAGCCCCTTTGCACAAAGAATTTCTCAAGGAGTTTACATTCTTCCAAGAAATCACTGTCAACCGTAATCATCCTCGCTGCCCTAACGTGCTGGCCTTTTACTACTGCTTTTTTCTGGGTGAGTGGGTGACTACTAGAAAAATGAAGGAACGTATTAGAATACGTTTCCTTCCTATATATGGTCGCCATTATCTCTCATTTGTGTAATCTTTCTTCAAGTTAACATCTAAATAGTTAATATTGTCTTTACCAAAGTTAGATGTAAACTGAAGAAAATTAGTACTACAATTGAAAGAAGATAGGAGTTTGCCCAACCCCTCAACGTCAGTTTCAACCACCATAAAAATATCGTCAAGGAATCTCGTGTAGTAGGTGATTTTCTCTTTGTTCACTTCATTTTCAAAAATTGTGAACCTTTCCCATCGTGCCATTACTAAATTCGCAATACTGTCACTGCATGGCGACCCCATAGCAACCCCAATCTTTTGATGAAAAATTTCCTTATTAAAAAGAATATAGTTATATGACAGGACTGTGTCAATCAGTTCCTCTATCAGCTTTATTTCATCAACTGGTGCACCTAGTACCCTCATCATGTCACTCACCCATTCAATTGCCTTACTATGTGGGATACAAGAATATAGATCTTTAACATCTATCGTCACTAACAATCCTGTAGCTGAAAAGTGTAAATTATTAATAGATCTAAGAAAGGACCAAGAATCCTTTGAAATTTGTTTCTCTAACTTAATATATTTCTGCAATGTCTTATCTATTACTTTAGCACATGTATAAGTCATACTCGCCCTCCCATCGACTAAAGGTCTCATAGGTGGGTCTTCTATGTTTTTATGTACCTTTGGGATACCAAATAGGACCGGTGTCCTAACTTGTGCTTGTTGTAAAAAATTATACAGGACACTGTCGATCCTTCCTTCAATAAACAGTTCTTCAAACAATGATTTAATTCTCCTCGTTGCAGTATTCATCTCATTTACAGAGGACTTTACATACGTGTCACTCTCTAAAATTGTTAACATTTTATCTTCGTAGTCACTACTAAACATTATTACTAATCCCCCTCCTTTATCGGGCTTCATTACCCGAATAGGAGCTTGTTTTAACAAGTTTAATAAATCTCTTTCTTCTTTTGTTAAATTATGTTTGTACTTATTTTTACTTTCCTTTAGGTTCCTTAAGTCTATTTCCATTATTTTTTCAAAAAGAAGTAAAGCAGGGTGAAGGGGGGGATTATATACACTTGAAACAAGGAAGTCAGGTCTTTCATTTAAATTTTCACCCATAAGAAATAATAAATTCAACTTCCTTGTAAACAATTTTAAATCAATTAAAGTGTGAGCAACATTGAGTGTAGAACTTGGCACAAAAGTATACCCTTTGCTTAACAAAGCCACAGTATCCTCACCAATTTCTAAATTTGTATAGTTATAAATTTTAAAGTCTAATTCAGCTTTTGTTATAACTATACACTTTTGATTGTTAGGACCATTTAATAAATCAGTTCCAGCACTTTCTACCATTTCCTCCTCTTGTTCTTCTGGTTCCTCTTGGTCTGATAATTGGGCTTCGAGGCTGAGCCCCGAAAATTTTGGTTGCCGAACCTTCCAGCATTATTATTAAACTGATTCTGTCCATCAACATTATTTACATTTGTAGAATTCCCCTGTTGGGCTAGTCTTTCACTCCTTCTGACACCAGTATCATTATTAAAGGTTTGTGCTGGTGGGGGTTGAGGTGGAACATGTATTTCATTTTGTTGTAATGCTGGTCTTATTCTTTGTTCAACATGAGTAACATTTTCAGGCACACTACCCTGTTCATTAGTTTGTATATTGACAGGGCGAGGAGGGTGTGAATATGCTTTCCCTTCCCCATATTCTCTCACATCCCTGTCAATTTTCTTATTTTTAATACCATTCATCTTTTTAATATGGTCGTCAATGCTTAAAAAACAGCGGTCGTAATCATACTGGTATCTACTAAAGTTAATGTCATCTTTAATAGAATTGTCAATACCTTGCAATTCAACCAAAAGATTGTCCACCATCTCTTGATAAAAGGTACAAAACAATTCTAATAGTTCAAGTCCGTGTCTGTCAAAAAGAGCTACAAGGGCAATGTGAAAGTTAGAGCCTTCAATTAGCCCTGACGGAAATTGCCAATGCCTAAGACCCTTAGGAACTATTTTAAGTCTTATGCATTCTCGAAAATAGGCAATTTCCAGTTGCAGCTTACGAATTTTTAACAGTTTGTTATCAAAGACATTCAGCTTTTCATTTATGTCATTATTTACCTCCGTTTCCATTTGTAAAGTACAATTCCTTTGCGCAGTGCTGAAGTTAAACCCTCTGTGCACCCATGCTGTTAGCGGTTCGCGGGTTGTATCTCTCCGATTGTTGGTAGGCTCTCCTTCCCGCTGTGTACTCGTTAATACATTAACTTGACTACCGGGTAGCCCCCCTTGAGTGTCATTCAAAATGTCATTTGTGTTACGTAAAAAATTAGTAGTAGCAGCAAGACGCTCATCCTCTCTCACCTCCGTTCGATTCCCTGGAGCTGCTGCTAAAGTTGGCGCTCTATTGACATCATCGAGTCGCTGGGAAAGTCGGTCGACTTTCTGCGTCAATAATTCTATGAGGGCTGTAAGATTACCATCGCCCTCATCACTTTGTACAGTGGATGCGGAAACGTTTTCAGCGTTCGGTTCCATGAAAAACAACTAACAAGCCACCAAGTTAAAACCTCAGAAATTGATGCACCGAACAAACGAAAATGTTCCAATAACAGCCACTTTTATTTCAGTCCACGAATAGAGCAGTCTTTAAGCGTGCAATGTACTCATACACTTTTCGTCGCCTCTAAATATCGCAACTTCCTCAGAAGACAAATTACCATTCTCATTCATACATTTAAATAGTAAAATCGTAGGCAATTAAATATTGGTCAACTAATTATAAAGCTTTTAACCCTTTCTTAACACAAGTGTCAGTCACTTCCTACGGTCTATTTAAACAGAAATCCTATACTTGCTGCTGTAAACAAACACTAAACATTCATTTAATAAGATTAAAAATTAAGCTATAAGAACAATACAATTCATTATTAATATCTTAAACTCTTGAAGTTTTAAACTTTAAAACTTCACAAATTTGAACTGTCACATTTTTAATTTCACATTTCATTATGAGACATTTACAACATTTTAAAACATTTAAAACTTTTAAAACATTCAAAACATTCAACTAATCATTCAACTGGCAAGGGGGGCACTGTCAATCTAAAAATATTACATTAATAATTTGTTGATTTATCAGTTTATAACCTAACCTTCAACCTAACAGTTCAAATTTGTGAAGTTTTAAAGTTTAAAACTTCAAGAGTTTAAGATATTAATAATGAATTGTATTGTTCTTATAGCTTAATTTTTAATCTTATTAAATGAATGTTTAGTGTTTGTTTACAGCAGCAAGTATAGGATTTCTGTTTAAATAGACCATAGGAAGTGACTGACACTTGTGTTAAGAAAGGGTTAAAAGCTTTATGATTAGTTGACCAATATTTAATTGCCTACGATTTTACTATTTAAATGTATGAATGAGAATGGTAATTTGTCTTCTGAGGAAGTTGCGATATTTAGAGGCTTAATTAAAAGTGTATGAGTACATTGCACGCTTAAAGACTGCTCTATTCGTGGACTGAAATAAAAGTGGCTGTTATTGGAACATTTTCGTTTGTTCGGTGCATCAATTTCTGAGGTTTTAACTTGGTGGTTTGTTAGTTGTTTTTCATGGAACCGAACGCTGAAAACGTTTCCGCATCCACTGTACAAAGTGATGAGGGCGATGGTAATCTTACAGCCCTCATAGAATTATTGACACAGAAAGTCGACCGACTTTCCCAGCGACTCGATGATGTCAATAGAGCGCCAACTTTAGCAGCAGCTCCAGGGAATCGAACGGAGGTGAGAGAGGATGAGCGTCTTGCTGCTACTACTAATTTTTTACGTAACACAAATGACATTTTGAATGACACTCAAGGGGGGCTACCCGGTAGTCAAGTTAATGTATTAACGAGTACACAGCGGGAAGGAGAGCCTACCAGCAATTGGAGAGATACAACCCGCGAACCGCTAACAGCATGGGTGCACAGAGGGTTTAACTTCAGCACTGCGCAAAGGAATTGTACTTTACAAATGGAAACGGAGGTAAATAATGATATAAATGAAAAGCTGAATGTCTTTGATAACAAACTGTTAAAAATTCGTAAGCTGCAACTGGAAATTGCCTATTTTCGAGAATGCATAAGGCTTAAAATAGTTCCTAAGGGTCTTAGGCATTGGCAATTTCCATCAGGGCTAATTGCAGGCTCTAACTTTCACATTGCCCTTGTAGCTCTTTTTGACAGACACGGACTTGAACTATTAGAATTGTTTTGTACCTTTTATCAGGAGATGGTGGACAATCTTTTGGTTGAATTGCAAGGTATTGACAATTCTATTAAAGATGACATTAACTTTAGTAGATACCAGTATGATTACGACCATATTAAAAAGATGAATGGTATTAAAAATAAGAAAATTGACAGGGATGTGAGAGAATATGGGGAAGGGAAAGCATATCCACACCCTCCTCGCCCTGTCAATATACAAACTAATGAACAGGGTAGTGTGCCTGAAAATGTTACTCATGTTGAACAAAGAATAAGACCAGCATTACAACAAAATGAAATACATGTTCCACCTCAACCCCCACCAGCACAAACTTTTAATAATGATACTGGTGTCAGAAGGAGTGAAAGACTAGCCCAACAGGGGAATTCTACAAATGTAAATAATGTTGATGGACAGAATCAGTTTAATAATAATGCTGGAAGGTTCGGCAACCAAAATTTTCGGGGCTCAGCCTCGAAGCCCAATTATCAGACCAAGAGGAACCAGAAGAACAAGAGGAGGAAATGGTAGAAAGTGCTGGAACTGATTTATTAAATGGTCCTAACAATCAAAAGTGTATAGTTATAACAAACGCTGAATTAGACTTTAAAATTTATAACTATACAAATTTAGAAATTGGTGAGGATACTGTGGCTTTGTTAAGCAAAGGGTATACTTTTGTGCCAAGTTCTACACTCAATGTTGCTCACACTTTAATTGATTTAAAATTGTTTACAAGGAAGTTGAATTTATTATTTCTTATGGGTGAAAATTTAAATGAAAGATCTGACTTCCTTGTTTCAAGTGTATATAATCCCCCCCTTCACCCTGCTTTACTTCTTTTTGAAAAAATAATGGAAATAGATTTAAGGAACCTAAAGGAAAGTAAAAATAAGTACAAACATAATTTAACAAAAGAAGAAAGAGATTTATTAAACTTGTTAAAACAAGCTCCTATTCGGGTAATGAAGCCCGATAAAGGAGGGGGATTAGCAATAATATTTAGTAGTGACTACGAAGATAAAATGTTAACAATTTTAGAGAGTGACACGTATGTAAAGTCCTCTGTAAATGAGATGAATACTGCAACGAGGAGAATTAAATCATTGTTTGAAGAACTGTTTATTGAAGGAAGGATCGATAGTGTCCTGTATAATTTTTTACAACAAGCACAAGTTAGGACACCGGTCCTATTTGGTATCCCAAAGGTACATAAAAACATAGAAGACCCACCTATGAGACCTTTAGTCGATGGGAGGGCGAGTATGACTTATACATGTGCTAAAGTAATAGATAAGACATTGCAGAAATATATTAAGTTAGAGAAACAAATTTCAAAGGATTCTTGGTCCTTTCTTAGATCTATTAATAATTTACACTTTTCAGCTACAGGATTGTTAGTGACGATAGATGTTAAAGATCTATATTCTTGTATCCCACATAGTAAGGCAATTGAATGGGTGAGTGACATGATGAGGGTACTAGGTGCACCAGTTGATGAAATAAAGCTGATAGAGGAACTGATTGACACAGTCCTGTCATATAACTATATTCTTTTTAATAAGGAAATTTTTCATCAAAAGATTGGGGTTGCTATGGGGTCGCCATGCAGTGACAGTATTGCGAATTTAGTAATGGCACGATGGGAAAGGTTCACAATTTTTGAAAATGAAGTGAACAAAGAGAAAATCACCTACTACACGAGATTCCTTGACGATATTTTTATGGTGGTTGAAACTGACGTTGAGGGGTTGGGCAAACTCCTATCTTCTTTCAATTGTAGTACTAATTTTCTTCAGTTTACATCTAACTTTGGTAAAGACAATATTAACTATTTAGATGTTAACTTGAAGAAAGATTACACAAATGAGAGATACGTAGCGATCATATATAGGAAGGAAACGTATTCTAATACGTTCCTTCATTTTTCTAGTAGTCACCCACTCACCCAGAAAAAAGCAGTAGTAAAAGGCCAGCACGTTAGGGCAGCGAGGATGATTACGGTTGACAGTGATTTCTTGGAAGAATGTAAACTCCTTGAGAAATTCTTTGTGCAAAGGGGCTACCCAATAGAATTCATTGTTAGTATAGCAACAGAAGTAAAAAACAAACGGTGGGAAGGAATTTACTCTCCAATATTAGGATCAATACTAGGATCAATAGAAATGGAAAATTTTGAACAAGTAGGTCCAGCAAAGAGAGCAATAAGTATAGGCTTTACTTGTAGCTTTATTACTTGTTTTAATTTGGATGCATTTGACATCAAGAACATCTTGAATAAAAATTGGCATCTTTTGTCTTCAGATAATGCGTTTAGGGACTTGATACCTGATAAACCGAAGTTGGTTTATAGGAGGAACCAAAATTTTAAGGAAATTTTGCAAGGTAAAAAGGTCAATGTTAGATTTAATGGAGGTATGACAAAATGTAATATGTGCAATTATTGTAAATACGTTGAAGAAGGTAATACCTTTAAAATAAGGAATCAAACCTATAAAATAGGAGGAAAGTTTAATTGTAGTAGCCGTCAAGTAGTATATATGGCAACATGTGATAAATGTTTAGCCTTTTATATAGGAAAAACGGATAGGAAACTACATGAGAGAATATATGAGCACATTTACAGTATTAAAAAAATTAAATTGGACAACGCACTTGCTAGACATTGTCACCTAAATGAAGGGCACAACTTCAGGTTTAAAGTAATAGACCAAGTTACACCAGATGTAAGATGTCCTTATGAACCATTAAAACTTGAAAGGAAAGAATTAATTTGGCAATTGACAGCAAATGCCAATCAATCACCTGGTTTAAATGAGATGACATCTATAAAATGTATTTTAGGATTAAAAAATCTAGATAGGTAAAGTGGTAATTATATTTAGTAGTGTTGGTTCATTAGTAACTAATAAATTTAATGGTAATAAAATGTATTTTAAAATCATTTAATGAATTAGGCTAATTAATTTATTTATTTGTTTATTTATATCTATATGTATATTTGATAATAAAATAGGTATAATTTTTAATTAGCATTGTTAGATAAAATGCACAGCCTTTTAAATTTAAAACTTTAAATTTATAACGGTATCTGCCGGGTAGGATATTTGAATATTGATTTAGGTTTTGAACGTAAAATAACTAGGTTAGGTTATAAACTGAAAAATCAACAAATTATTAATGTAATATTTTTAGATTGACAGTGCCCCCCTTGCCAGTTGAATGATTAGTTGAATGCTTTGAATGTTTTAAACGTTTTAAATGTTTTAAAATGTTGTAAATGTCTCATAATGAAATGTGAAATTAAAAATGTGACAGTTCAAATTTGTGAAGTTTTAAAGTTTAAAACTTCAAGAGTTAAGATATTAATAATGAATTGTATTGTTCATATAGCTTCATATAGCTTAATTTTTAATCTTATTAAATGAATGTTTAGTTTTTTTGTAGCAGCAAGTATAGGATTTCTGTTTAAATAGACCGTAGGAAGTGACTGACACTTGTGTTAAGAAAGGGTTAAAAGCTTTATAATTAGTTGACCAATATTTAATTGCCTACGATTTTACTATTTAAATGTATGAATGAGAATGGTAATTTGTCTTCTGAGGAAGTTGCGATATTTAGAGGCGACGAAAAGTTTATGAGTACATTGCACGCTTAAAGACTGCTCTATTCGTGGACTGAAATAAAAGTGGCTGTTACTGGAACATTTTCGTTTGTTCGGTGCATCAATTTCTAATATTCTTTCTTAGCCTGATCCATTTTTTTTGTTTCTCCCACTTTTTCCTGCAGTCCTCCTCCTTTCTTTTGATGACTTCCTGGACTTCTGAATTCCACAACCAGCTTTTCTTATAGGTTCATAGGTTCATAGGTTCATACTAGGCTATCTGCCCTAGGGCATTTATAAGCCTAGCCAGAATGTGTTTGGCTTTCGCCACCCATTTTAAATTTATTTTGCTATGCTCTTTTTCGAGGTTAGTATACTGTGCCTCTGTCTAACAGTGACACAGAAGTGATACTCGGGGTAAACCTACGATCTCCCATCCACTCATCAAGATTCCTCTTGAAGAGAGTCAATGAGGGACTCTGCCTAACCTGGACTGGGATTTTATTCCAGAGTGAAGGGAGCCTCTGGGTTATGAATCTGTCCCTCCAGCATGTCCTATTTATTTCAGTGCTGAGGTTCAAGTCTCTCGAGTGGGTAGCACGATGGGATTTGGATTTTCTGAGGTGCAGCATGTCCATTAATTCTGGGTTGGACATGGCTTTATACATCATGCACAGATCGCCTCTGAACAGGCGGTATGCCACTGAGTTGAGCTGGAGTTTCTTTAACCGGGCAGCATATGGCATCTGTTTGAGCCCTTTGATCCTCTTGGTGAGGTACTTTTGGGGTCTTTCCAGTTGCTGCAGGTGTCTGATAAGGTACATCCCAAAAGGGGCATTGTACTCAATTATGGGCCTGATGAGGGATGAGTAAAGAGGCACGATGACCTCCCCTGATCTAGATGTGAATCCCTTCATGATTAGGTGGGCTATATAAAATGTTTTTCTAACCACTTTGGCCACGTGGTTGTCAAATGAGAGATTGCTATCAACTTGGGTCCCCAGGTCCCTAATTACTTCTTCTGTACTTAATGGATTACCACCTATGTGGTAATTTGTGGGCACTTTGCTTTTGCCAAAGGGATGACTATACACTTTTTGGCATTTAGCTTGAGGCCATGGCTCTGGCACCAGTTGTCTGTTTCTATGAGGCCCTTTTGGAGGATGCTTGTGTCGGCTGGAGAGTCGATTATGGCGCCCAGTTTGCAGTCATCTGCAAACTTGGTCAGCCACAGTCCTTCCGTTTTGGCCTGTACCTCCGAGAAATATATACCGAACAAGAGAGGTCCCAGGACTGAGCCTTGTGGGACACCACTTGTAACTGGTTTGGAGTCTGACATGGCTCCAGCAATTCTAACCATGTGGGTTCTGTCCTTGAGCCAGTTTGCAATCCATCTAGTGACATATCGGTTTATATTTAAGCTGGTGAGCTTATCTATAATGCCCGAGTGGGGTATTGTATCGAAGGCTTTTGCGAGGTCCAGGTAGGCTGTGTGGACCACCTTCCCCTCGTCAATGGCCTTGGTGACTGTTTCAAAGAAATCAACCAGGTTTAAGAGGCAGGATCTGCCCTTAACAAAGCCGAACTGGGTAGGATCCAGTGTCTGTAGGTCCCCAATATCTTTATTTATGAAGTCCATGATGATCCTTTCCATAGCTTTGCAGACCAAGCTAGTCAGGCTTATGGGGCGATAGTTTCCAGGATCCGTTGAGGCACCACCTTTATGGAGAGGGACCACTGTTGCTGTACGCCACTCTTTGGGCACATATCCTGTAGTAAGGCTGAGATTGAACAGTAGTTTTATGTTTGGGTTTATTATTTCCATACCTGGCTCCACCACAATTCTGTTCTACAGTCCTTATACATGCTGTTTTGAGGCACTGCCATTCTTCTTTAACTCCACCTATTTCCTCTACTTCCTGAGGTGCTAGAGTCTTGATTTCCTTGAACTCTTGTGCTTTCTCTCCAGTTCACGTCTAGGTTTTCAGCCTAGTCATTGTTGACCTTTGAGCTTTTTTGTCCACTGCTTGCAGCAGATTGGGGTGACTGATGGTTTACGCTGTGGGACAACTTTGCAATCACTGATTCTACTCCATTACTCTTTCCTTATTAGGAGGAAGTCTACCTTAGTTGCTTGTTGTCCACTTTTGTATGTGATCTTGTAACTGTCTCTCTTGCTGAACCATGTGTTGGCCACAATCAAACCATTTGCCAGACAGTTGCTTTGTGCTATCTAATTTACCTGTAACACTGCCCCACATTGCGGTATTTATTAAAACCTAAACCTCTTATGTGCAACTTATACACTTTCACCCCCTAGTCCATCTACAGTGATTTAGCTACAGTACTCATTAGACTGTCACAACAATGCCTTTTCATATGGACTCTTGAAAGGTATCATTTAGTCCTACTGTTCCTTACAGCATCACTCAGATTTCAGCATTTAAATCCATTCTTAACTGTTACTGTCATTCCCTGTTTACCTGCACATGCTGCAATATGCCAGAATAATTAAAATTGGAGGACTGGCACTTTACACCCTCAGACGTAACACTTCCCTGATGCTCTTTGCTGCTGGTTATGTTGATCTAATTGGATTTTGTTGTATAACTCCTCTTGTATCTTCTCCTCTGATCATGACATTATCGAGGTGAAGGAATATGACTATCATTGTGATCCTATAAACCGTGTTGCCTGGATCATTGTGCTCCTAGTAGGGTCACCCAGCCAAATCTGTTTGACAAGAAGGACCACACACAAAATATCCAAGAATAACTCCCACCAATGGTTTTCTCAAAGAACGAGAAATCTTTACCCGAAATAAAAATGCCAAGACCTACACCTAAATCCTGGAGGTGGTATTCATTGGCAAGTGCCTGGAGGACAGGTGATCTTTTTAGTCTTGTTGGTATTACCCAAAAACAAAGCAATGTAGAGTTAACTTGTGGGGTCACCACCCACATAGGAAAGTTGGGGGGGTGGCTGAAGGGATACTAGGCAAGTGACAGGCAGAAGCAAGATGAAGTATAATGGACTAGATCCTGGCAATAGAAACAGATGACGTGAAATGCCATCTCACTGTTAGGGCAAGATAGAGAAATTGTGTGGGATATCCACGGTGGTACAGTGGTAGCATTGTTACCTCACAGCAAGAGGTTCTCCTGTTCGATTCTCGGCTGGAGTGCCTTCTGTGTGGAGTCTGCATGTCCTCCTCACAGTCGAGTGGCCTCCAAAAGACATGCATGAATGGGCGTGCCTTCACTGAAGGTTGGGCGTCGGGCTAGCAACTCGGCACCATAAAAATTGACTGCCAATCATTAGCTGACCGGAGTTCCACTGTGGTGACCCCTAACCGGGAAAAATTCGAAACGACAAACAACAACAACAGAAAAATTGTGTGGGAGTTTGAAAAGTAACAATTTTGCATTAGCTAGTCTTGCCTGTATATACAGCATTGTTCCTGAAACCAACTTCTCAGTCAGAGATGGTCTTTTAATAGTCAGAAGCCATTGACTGGGTGGTGTACAGCTGGAATTTTGGCAGTAGACAACAGGGTCACCATAATGAGACTACAAGCTGCAGAAATGTAAGTTTTGTCTGCTGTTTGTATATTTAGTTCTAACAGCTATTCAAAGTATTTGGCCTTCATGGTGACTATGGGAGTAATGCTAGGTAAGGTACCAACTACTAATTCTGTAGCTATATTAGGTTACTGCAATGTTAAGCAGCCAATGCAGTCTGGCTGTTGACACAGAGGGTTAAGGCTGTGAGCTGCAGTTCCTGTGGTACAGGATTTGATTTCCTCAGTTCTCATTTACCTACTGTGTGACCTTGAGCAAGTCACTTAACCAAACACTGCTTAGGTGCAAGTGAGAATCAGGGCTAGGCCCTTCAATGGTCCCATGGACTGCAAACCTAATAATTACTTATGAAACTATGCTTACATAGTAAATGAAGATATATAAAATGGCTCACCTGATCTGAACCCAGCTTATGAATTGTTGATGCAGGTCTGTGTTAATCATGGATAATCTATGACAAATACCAAGACTAAATGCAAGGTTTCTCATAAGTGTACTCTGTACCATGGTACCATGGACCAAAAGTCAATGACAAACTTATCAATTATGTCATCAGACCTGAAGTGAAATGTCTGAACACTCAAGTCAAGGAATGTACCGAGCTGTCATCTGTTCACCAACAGGTACTCAGTTGGAACAGATGGTTGGAGTAGTACCCGAACAGACCCAGAATGCCCAAATGTATAGTGACAATGTCCTGGGAATGCCTAACAGATGCTTTGTGCAGGGTGAGTTCAACTCCCACCACTACAGAAGGTCCTGCTATATACTTCAGGGGGCGGGGTTGGACATGAAATCTAAGTATATTTTGTTAAAGGCCTCATTACTAAGATAGTAGTAAAAATCTGTGGCCAAAAGATTGTCAGTGCTTGCCATGGTGGGAGGACTACCAGTAATGAGAAAAGCCATTAAGTTAAGGAAAGAGATGTACATGCAGTTCTAGTACCAGTTGTCTTGTGATCTGACTAATAGGTACTGACAGACCAGGTATACAGCAGTTTCTTTAATTACTGAAGTTAAGCTGTGGGTGCAGAGGGCTTTTTGCAATATGGAGTAACTGTTGTAGGGTGTCAAAGAGATTCTTGCAAACCATTAAATGACTCAGGATGGCTGTTGGGAAAAGCACTAACCCAAATGAGAACTTTGTCAGTAGATGTAAAGAAACTTTGAAGAACTTCTGAGCCCTTTAAACATGTCCCTTTTGAGGAGGTAATGCCAGATGCAGATGGTAAGAATGGATCTGCTGTTATAGATAGGTCACTGTGGCAGTTTTTGTGGTGACAGGGATGTAGGAGTAGACGTGGCATAAAATATTGAAGGCATTGCGTATTGTTAAATTGTTGTAGTTAACATTCATTTTCAAGGTTACCTAGAAGATGGACACAACATCTTTGGACGAGCAAACTGGGACTGAGATCTCTTCTACTAAATGAAAGACAGGAAGGAGTGTTCCTGTTGACAAAATGATCATATTGCTCAGCCTCCCTGGGAAAGCCAATGTCAAGGTACAGGAAAGAAGTCTTCATCCAAAAGCTGAACCTCTGATTCAGGATAAGCAGATCCTGACCATAGAACAGTGGATCAACTCTTTGTTCTTGAATAGATAATAGAAAGGTTGTGAAGATTTACCAGTATGCTTCACATGTCTTTTTCAGGCCTAGAGAAGACATACAAACAAGGTATACTGGAATGTTTTGTAGCTCTTCATAGGTTCACAGATTCTTACTATGCTTACAGCCAAGGAGGCCATCGAGAAGCTCAATCACATCACCCAGTGCTAGTGGTGTCCCATATTAAGCAGATTTTTCCGAAATATCACAGGTGAAAATTTGTAATGATAATATTGGGGTTTCAGGGTTGTTGCTTCATGCCATATACCCCCTGTATTTCCACAGTAAGAAGTGTGTCTGCATTCACAGCATTAAGTCACATACATGCACAGTAGGTTTAGGAATCCATTAAGGGTGTGTCTTGTCTTCCTGAGTCATGATTTTCAAGGCTACAATATCAAGGAACAAATTCAAACTAGAAAATATCCAGAATGGGAGTGTGAGGGGTTCACTATCATTTTTATTGACCATGTCTTATTTATATTTATGTTTTGATTACCTGGGTGTCCACTGGGTTGAGGCCTATTTTTAGTGGAGGCCTGGGAGAAAAAGCTCCAACAAACTGTTACATAAGTAGTACAAAAATAAAGTGATTGGAATATGTAAGCATTTGCTGTGGACATTAATTTTAAATAGGTAGTTATAACCATAAATTTAAACAATTTGATGTGCATAGAAGATCAACATAATTTGATATTAATTCACCATTTTGTTCAGACTTTGCATACAGTTCCAAATTATCGCTATTACTTTCAAGATAGTGAACGTATGTAATCCTCTTGAATTCATGTGGTTGTGATGATCTCCCATGTGCATAAGAGTGATTCACTGCTTTGTGTGAAGTGGTTAGGATGAAAGTCAATATCTCCAAATTACAAGTCATGATTCTCTCACAGAAAAGAAATAGCTTCTCTCTGCAAATGAAAAGGGAGCAGTTAAGACAGACTGAGACATTTAAGTGCCTTTAGGTCTTGCTAGTGGCAAGCAAGACACTCCCTTGATGGATTTTTATATCTGCTATGATGATTGGCAGCTGACGAACAGGTTAAGGTTGTGAGTATAGTTCATATTGTACAAGGTTTGTGTCTCTAAGCCCTCATTTTCCTCCAGTGTGACCTTGAGCAAGTCATTTAGCCAGACATTGCTCCTAGGTTGCCTCAGAAAAGGGATTGTGTGTCCAGTGGGCCTACCTGGTTAATGAATAATGATTGTTATTATTACTGCTCATAAACAAAGGCAGAGGAAATCTGGAAACTGAGTATCAGATGGGTGCCATAGCAGGAGTACTCCAGGCTCTGTAATGGGCAGTGGTGGTCATCCAAGAGCTGGGTCACAGGATGACATTTGTATCTTACTGGCAGTGTAAGTCCCCAGCCACAATGATTGTTGGGAGCTTTGGGTAGTGACTGAAAGGATAAGATCATGGATACATGTGGATGAAATGAGCTTCTTTTGCACAGTTTTTGGGCTCACTCTCACTGACAGGGCAAGGAGCTCAGGAATACAGGAGGATTTCAAAGTAAAGCCACTACTACTATTGGTTGAAAGGAATGAGTTGAGGTGCTTTGGGCATATAGTAAGGATGCTCCTAGTCAACTCTCATGGAAGGTAAATCAGACATGCTCCACTGGGACACAGCCCTGAGACAAACTCAGAATATTTCTGTTTTTTGTTTCTGTTTTGCTGTTTTACTGCTGTGATAAACATTTCTGTAGTGTTTTCTGCCTAAAATAGTGTACTAGTAGCTGTAATAGTTTCCCACCGTCCCTCCCTGTTGGTGTCTTGTTCTTATACTTGGTGGCTTTGCAGTTGCTGTTACTGTAAATCTGATCGGGGACACTCCTCCCAGTCTAGTGTCATTAGCTCATTCTTCCTAATACAGAGAAAACATTTGAGAAGGCCAACCCACTTAGGTTCTTAACCTTGAACTATCTTCTGTTCCTCCTTTCTCCCTTTCCACTTTACTAAAAAAAAGAACTTTGCTAGAGTCTCCTTGTGTCCTGAATCAGTGTTCTCAGCTGATAAGTATATTCTTTTTAACTGTTTAGAGTTAAATAAAACAATTCTGAATTCAAGTCAGAATACAGTTTGAATAAATTGCATTTATTTAAACTGTATTTGCTTTAATATTGCTACACACTCAAGTGTGCTAGCTTGCACTGCATGTGAATTGTTTTTAGTGCTGCTTTAGCTGCTTTTCTGAAAAAAATTCTAAGCTTGTTTCCTACTTCTCCTGTAACTAGTCTAGTCCAGATACAGATTTGCTGTATCCAGGACTGTTTGTAAGCTTCTGAGCCCCCCAATCCGTTCTGTGTTGGAGTGGTAAGCACTAGGTAGCCTATCTACCACAAGAAAATAGGTTTTTGACTCAGAAAGTTTAGTTTATTGGCTGTTTGGGCAGTTTTTCCATCTCTTTCAACTTTCTGTTTTAAAAGCCCACGTTTGCATTTGTTTCCCGCCTTTCCTGTAACGAGTCTAGTGCAGATACAGATTTGCTGTATCCAAGATTGCTTGTAAACTTCTCTGTGTTGGAGGGAAGCCTTCTAACTTGTCAGTGGGAGAGGTAAGCACTAGGTAGCCTATCTACCACAAAAGGAGTGGTTTCTGGCCAAGAAATTGTAGTTTACTGGCCATTTGGGCAGTTTTCCATCTCTTTCAACTTTCTGGTTTAAAAGCCCGCATTTGAGCTTGTTTCCCCACCTTTCCTATAACTAGTCTAGTCCAGATACAGATTTGCTGTATACAGGACTGTATGCAAGCTTCTAAGTAGTGCCAAAGTCTGTTCTTCAATTTTTCCATTAGATCTGCTAGTTCTCTCCTCTCCTGCACTTTTACTAGCTTATTAGTCTAGCACTTAACCAGACTTCTTGCAGCAATTATTGTAGCACACAAAAGTGCTACCAGCGCTAAACGTTCTACAATTAAACAGCCCTTGTACTTATTATTAATGTCCACCACTCCAGGCATGTCTAAAGGTCAGTTCCCTGTGCTTTCTCCTATTAACCTGGTGAACTTAGGCATTCTGAGGCAATGTAGCAACTGCCTCATGTATGCTGACAACCCTCTCCTTTTACCTCCCAACACTCAGACTTGAGAGAGATACAATTATAAATCCAAATTGGAAACCACACGCTCTCTAGCCAAGACTGGAATAGCTGATCAAGAGGTGAAGGTCAACACTTGCACCACATCACATGGAACACATAGCCCTCTAGAACACACACCAGCACCGCCTTCACATAAAAACACAAACCGCACACCCACCTTTGTGGAGGCTCTCAATAAAAATCTACCAAAACAGCTGAGACATCCAAGGCAGAAATGCACTCAACCACCACAATACAATACTAATCACAAGTCACATAACTTTCCTAAACAGTGTGCCACTCAACCAAAGCCACTAAGGCAAAACAGCATGCCTAACACACTAGTCATAGGTGACTCAATAGTGAGGCACAATGATGTCCCACTCACTAGGTTGAATAAGGAGAAAGTAACAGTCAGCTGCCTGTCAAGTGCCAGGATCTACCACATAATGCATGCACTTAGGTCCCTCAACAACAAGTACAAATATGACTCTGTCATTGTACATGTGGGTGTGAATGACCTGAGCTGTACCAACCTGGACTACATGAAAAGAGACATGGAGGAGCTCTTGGATTATGTAGCCCAGGCGGGTATGACCCTAGTCCTGAGCAGCATCCTCCCATCACCCAGGATGATACCACAGTACAAGCAGAAAAGGATTTATTTCAACAATTGGCTAAGTTTCTGGCGTCATTCTAAGGGGATTCAGTATCTGTCTGCCTGGGATGACATGACTGACAGACCTCAATGCTTTGCCAGAGATAGCCTGCATCTGTCACCCCTGGGCTTCCGGATACTGGCCAAGGCTCTTGCTACCCCTATGGTGCCTTTTTTAGGCAGTGTTCCAAAGACCAAATTACCACAGTAACAGCTACAAACAAATGCAATCTGAGAGTCATGCTGCTCAACGCTAGAAGTCTAAATCTCAAAATGCACTCGCTTGAAGCATTCCTTAAAATGGAGAACATCGACATTTGTGCTGTAACAGAGACCTGGTTCAAGGCAGCAGAAAGCATCCCCCGCACTACCAGCTATAACTCATTCCACACTTTTCGGCCTCAGAACTTGGGCCGAAACTCCAAAGGCGGTGGTGATTCCATATTCATAAAGGATGCGCACACCTCCAGACTGGTAGCCCAACATAATGCATTGGAGATACTTCAGGTGCAGCTAACATTGGGTAAGACAGTGATTCAGGTCATAGCCTGCTATAGGTCCCACACCATGTCCCAAGACTCACACTCCATGTTCCTAAGCACCCTGGAGAATATTAGGGTCCTACCTAACACTCTCATATTGAGCAACTTCAACTACCCCTCCATTAACAGGGAAAACTACATTTGTACCAATACACTTGCCCAACGTTTCCTGGAATTCATTAATTCCAATGCCCTGGACCAGCTCGTTCTTACCCCCACTAGAAGTATCAACATCCTTGACCTGGTCATTGCTAACATGGCAACTGTTGCTCTACACCAATAGTCAACTCCTCCCTGGTTAGATCCAACCACAAACTAATCACCTTGGAAATCCACATCCCTCCCATCCCTCACCCACCCCGCAAAGGTAACCACCATGAGAAACTTCTCCAAAGCTAACTTTGGGCTCTTAAAAACAGAGGTGACTAACTTCACTGTATCCATGTAAATGGAGAATAGTTGCATGACTGCCAAATCATACACCAATACACTGTACGAACACGTACACAAATGCGTGATCTCGCCATACTCAATAGAACCAAGACGCTCTCTTCAAAAAAAAGCAAATGAATCTGGTGGTCCCCTGCCATAAACAAACTCTACAACAGAAGCAGGAAACTGATGTGGAATAAGGTGAAGTCCCAAGACTGGAAAAACTCCCTTATCAGCCTCAACAGAAAGTTGAGATCCCTCATCAAATCCTCTAAAGCTAGCTATGAAAACAGAATTGCAGCAGATAGTAAAGACAACCACAAGGCTTTCTATAGTTATGTGAAGAATCTCTATGACAATATCCAGATTTACTCTGAGCTATGGCACAATGGTACCTCCTATACCAAGCAAACAGATATTGCCAATATACTGGCGGACGGATTCAGTGTCAACTTTACCCCTCCCCCCCAAAGGACCAATCACAACACCAGTAGATTGCCAGGCACCCAATATTACTGCAGCACAGGTTAAAACTGCACTATCCAAGGCCAAGAATACAGCTTCTATGGGACCTGACAATATCCCTGGCTGTGTTCTACATGAAATACAGAGTGAACTGGCACCTCACCTGTGTGCCCTGTTCAATCACAGTATCACCTCAGGCTTTGTCCCTACCAAATGGCGCACTGCTACAGTCATCCCGCTCCACAAAGGAGGAGTGACTACAGACCCTGAGAACTATTGCCCCATTAGCCTGATTAGTCTGATATGTAAAGCTATGGAACACAACATCATCATCGTCATCATGGACCTAATAAACAAAGATATAGGGAATCTCCAAACATTGGATCCCACACAGTTTGGTTTTGTGAAGGGTAGATCATGTCTGCTCAACCTGGTCGACTTTTTAAGTCAGTCACCAGAGCTGTGGATGAAGGGAAGGTGGTTCATACAGCCTACCTTGATCTGTCCAAGGCTTTTGATACCAAGGGTTGGGAGGGTGGACTAATGGTTAAGGTGTTTGCCTTACAAACGCAAGGTGCAGGGTTTGAGTCTCACAAGGGATAATTGGCTAGGCTTAAAATGGCTTGCAAGGGCAGTTAGCTTAGTACTAATCTATGAACCTATTCCCCACTCAGAAATCATAGAAAAAACTCACTAAGCTAGGTATCAACCCCTATATCACTAGATGGGTTGCAAACTGGCTCACAGATAGAACCCACAGTGTGAATGTAGTGACTCCAAGTCAGACTGCCAACCAGTCACGAGTGGAGTCCCACAGGGTTTGGTTCTGGGCACTCTCCTGTTTGGTATCTACTTCTCTAAAGTCCAGGCCAGTATGAAGTGACTCTGGCTGACAAAGTTCGCAGACGATTGCAAGTTGGGAGCTATTATTATCTCCCTGAGTTATGTTGACATCCTACAGAAAGGCCTCACTGAGAACAGCGAATGGTGTCAGTACCATGGCCTTAAGCTCAATGCCAAAAAATGTGTCGTTATCCCCTTTAGAAAAACCTGGTTCCCATGAATTACCACATTGATGGTAGTACACTGAACACAGAAGGTGTTATAAGAGATCTGGGAACACAGGTTGACAGCAATCTCTCTTTTGACCACCACATTGCCACTGTGGTCAGAAAGCCCTTCTATGTGGCACATCTCATTGCTAAGGGTTTTGCATCCAGGAAGAAAGAGGTCATTGTCTCCCTCTACTCTTCCCTCATTAGGCCAATCATCGAGAACAATGCCCTATTTGGCATGTACCTCACTAGACACCTGCAACAACTGGAGAGGCCACAAAAGTACCTCACAAAAAGGATCCTAGGTGTTAAACACTTGTCCTATATGGACAGACTCAAAGAACTCCAACTATTCTCTGTCTCATTTTGCCTACTCTCTGCTTGACTAACAAAGTCATGTCTGACCCAGCTCTGTTAGAAATGCTACATCTAAAGAAATCCCAATCCCTGAACACCACACGTGCCACAGACCTCAACCTCATTACCACAATCAACAGAACAAGCTGGAGGGACAGGTTCATAACCCAGAGACTGCCCATGCTATGGAATAGACTTCCTATACATGTCAAATAGAGTACCTTACTGGCCCTCTTCAAGACAAATCTTGATGAGTGAATGGGAAATAGAAATGTCACCCCGGGGATCACTCCAGTGGCTCTACTCGACAGAGGCACTGGGAACTAAGGTCAGGTGGCATGATGCCAGGGTAATCCTATGGGCTAGGCTTGTAAAGGCTCCAGGGCCATTTTATTTATTTATTTTATTTTACATTTGTTGACCGGGCTAGTGTAACTGGATACATGTCCATTTTCAGTAGAGGCACGAGGAGATAAGCTCCAAAATTAAGCTAATGTAACAGTACTACAAATGAAAATAAATCAAAACAGTAAATTATTACATAAGAATTAATGCATGCTAAAAAAATGCAGTTACAGCAAAAGATAAAGTTTAATGTAGTCAAAAAATAGCTTCAAGCAGAAAAGATTAAAATGGTGAATAATAATTAAATTCAAAGAAGGTTTAGGTTAGCATAGAAGGAACAAACAACAAAAGAGAAGGGTAAGTGAGGGTGTTGGCTAAGCAGTAGTGTGAGTAGTATTTACAAGAGGTATGACGTTTGGCAATAGTTAGACAAAAATAGAGAGGAAGGGGTGACGGTATTTATCTAGTTGTTATGCTAGAAGAGCTTTGCGTGAAATGTCATAGGTCGCATAAGTACTAACACTGACACAGACAAAATCCGGAGGAGGTGAGGGATTTTACAAATGTGAAGAGTAAGTTTCATGAAGTAAGAAGAAAATAAGAAAACTACAATATTGGCTAAGAAGAGGGTGTATTTGAACCCTAGTGGGTAGTGGGGGGGGGAGGAAGTATGCTAGATGGTTGGTGTTAATCTGGGTTGCTACATGGGCATAACCAATGTACTTTAAGGTGTAGTTTTAGTTGGTGTTTGAAAAGTGATAAGGATGAAAGTAACTGAAGGTTGCAGGGGAGTTTGTTCCAACTGTTACCCACGGAATTAGAAAAGAGGCAGTCCCTGGCCTAGCATTAGGACCCTAGACATTAGCCTAGTACACACCTATGAACCGATGAGATTATACGTCTAAGTGTGCCTGGAAGCATGTAAGTTCAGTTGGGGATAGTGATGTCTGATCTATCCTACTCAGTTTTCTACCACTGTGATACTCATTAGAACATGTGGCTTTGAAACTGAATGGATGGCTGCTAATTCTGGCAGCTGGCACAGAGGGTTAAGATTGTGACATATAGTTCTTGTTATAATGGGTTTGAGTTCCTCAGCCCTCATTTGCCTACTGTGTGACCTTGAGCAAGTCACTTAACCAGGCATTGCTCTCGGCTCACCCCTAAAAATGGAGTGTGTGTCCAGTGGGCCTACCTGGTTAGCAAATGGGTATTATTGATGTTGTTATTATTATTACTATTATTATTATTATTATATTATGTTTTTGCCTTTTGCCTATTGCTTTGACAGACTCTTTATGTTTTTATCATTCTACTGTTAAGAGGTCATAGATGAAAAGAGTCCCTGGGACTGATCTATATACCTTTAAACAAAATAAATTGCAGACTGCAGTGCCATAATCTATAGTTTGGTGGAGAGTACATGCCGACCATGCAGTACAATATCCATATACTTAGTTTATTTTGCTGTTACTGTCTTAGACCAGGAAAAAGCAGACATACCTAGACTGCTAGGACAGCATAGACTAAAAATTAGCTATTTCACCATTGCGTTCACAGTTAGAAGTCATTTGTTTTCCATTCCAAGTAGGGTTATGCCATCAAGGTATATCCTGAGCAATACCCAGGGAATGATCATAGGTAAGAACAGAGGACGCAGGGGGAAAAAGCACAAAGTTGACATTTCCCACTGCATGACACTAACATAGAAAACTTCCAGCAAGTCCAGCAGTACAAAGACACTTATTTACAGTATAGATAGGACATCTGCAATGAACAGAAAAACAGGCAGAATGCAAGGGCCTACTGGTCTGTCATTCTGACTCCTCTCTTTAATCTCTCATATTAAGAACTGAGAGGCAAAACCAAAGATAATTAGGGAGAAAGACTCAAAAACTGTGACAATTTTTAAACATTAATACTGTTCACCTACTTGACATAATGGCAGGATGTGTATTAGTTTTCATTTTTCTGAATAATAATGTGTACAGTTGTACTACTTGGCTTTATTTAATTAGTTTAACCTTCAGTACACTATCACAAAATCACAAATTGTGGGAGAGACAGAGCAAACTTTTCAGCCTGTATTAGTCGCCTCCCTGAAAATCCAGAGCAGCTGTGAGATATAGCTTTTCCCAAGTGTAAGAACAATGCCCAGACAAGTTCTTTCTTCCAAAATCTCATGCAATAGATTACATGATCCATCCAAGTAAATGAAGCACATTAAAAGCTGTACACACCCTGTCGGTTTGACCTGGTTCAGCATCCCCTAAGGCTGTCATATTTCTGCTTTTTCATATAAGGGAGGGGAAATAGCAAGATTGCATGTCACCCCTACATAACATCTTATCTTCTGCTGTATAGACAAGGGAAAGAAATGTCGCTAATAGATAAAAAACAGTGATAACTGTTTAGTCAAAGAGTGTAATACACAAGCAGAATGCACATTTTCATCTTTCTGCCACATTTTTCTAGTTTTAGGAAAACGGAATACATTTTCTTTTCTTTCCAGAATAAATGCATAATGTGTTAAAATCAAATAAGTAGCCTAAGAAACAAGTTTCAGTAGCTGTATTAAGTACAAAAATAATAAATTATTTTTGAGAAATTGAGTCTAAAAATGCAAACCAAAGTAGACATCACAAAATATAAGTAACCGGAATGTAAAAACGTGTTAACTTTCACATAAATTTGCTAATATGCAAGTCATGGCAAAGAGCAAAGAAGCAAATCTCGTACAGAAACCAGAAATGTCTTCTTAGACACTGAGAAAGGAGGCAAAAAGCAAAGAAAATGAAGTGCTGTTACATGTGAAAGTGCAGAATGTCAGGCAGTAGATAAGATAATTGTCATTTTATTTAATAAATCTTCTGTGGAAGTGGTTGAAGAACAGCATTACTGTATTGTAAAAATAAAACAGAAAAGCAGGAAAACTGTCTAGCCATGTTTGTCAGGGGAGTTCCCCTAGTACTCGCTGAGACTCAGCATTCTCCAGGGTACAGTTGCCAAGTCCATACAGCTGATGAGTCAAGACACCCAGAAGTCAGGAGATCAAGTAACTTCCAGTTAAATGATCTGTTATTCTGGGAGCATTCCACCTCCTAACCCAGCTATTATAAGGGCAATTGACTCAGCCTCCCCTACAATGTACAGTACTGTGCACAACACACAACCAGCAAGTGGAGGCTGAGGGAAGCAAACCCTGGACAACAGGTCACAGCTTATGTATGAAGCGGTACTTGAACAGTGTGTGTGACAAGCCAGAGTACCTAATGCTAGTATAATCCATGCATCTGTGCCTGATGTGCCTTGTCAATCTCTTCTATGTGAGCTGGAGATAAGGAAGTGCAAAGGGGCGGGCAATCAGACGTCAGCATGGCTGCAAGTGCAGACAAACGTACCCACTAATAAGATCACAACTGCACTACAGTAATTCAAGCAGTGCTTGGTCAAAATATGGGATACACTTTCTTCTCCCTGTTGTAGCAACACACACCCACTATTAAGTGTCTTGTTGAATGCAGCTGCAGCTAACTGGTTCCCGCCTTACTGTAGAGTAGCATCAAGGGACCATACTAAGTAAGGAACAAAAGGCAGATAGAAGAAAAATGGCAGGAAGAATAAACATGTTTAGCTCTGCATGTAGCAAAACATAGATATGTATAAATTCTGCAATAAGAGTGATTCTGAAAACATGGGTTCTGCTTTTTGTAAACAAATGCCACTTAAACTGATTCTCATATTACCCACCTGTTTTACTCAGACTGAATCTATAGGAGTGTTTGAATTCTATTTTATGGCAACATCCTGTCATGCCATGACATTATGGGTATTTACTACACCAAGTGGCAACACTTTAATTCGAATGGAAAGAAAGCTCATAGAAATACATGCTACAACTCAACACTTCATGCTATGCACTATTTAAGAGACTTCTAATGTACTATTCTAATGTGACACAGGGTACAGTGTCAGGTCCAGTACCATCTACTGGACCAAACAAGTCAATTTTCTTATTAGTATAATTGGTAGCATGTACATTGAAAGTAATGGTATGCATCTCACCCCTTCTACAAATGTAACATTTTTACAGAACTCCTTGAATGACTCTTTTAGCACTGCTAAGTTAAATCTTACATTTTTTTCTTTATATTGTTTTTCTGCTAGTAATTTCAGCCTTTGCTCAAGTGCAATCATTACATTTCATTTATATAACTTTAAATGAGGTAAATATGTCTCACTTATGCAGTGTCATAGCCAAAAGGCTAAAGAGAAAACATTAAACGCCAAAGCTTACTTGGTTATTTGTATGATGCACACTATTCACATTAATGTGGTTCTCACAGCCCTTTCCTTTTCACGCAACCAAAAGTATGAATGAGTGTGATTTTGTACTCACATTTCTATAGCGCTATACTGATAACTTGACACAAAGGTAATAGCAGAGACAAACTATATGAAAGAAGGAGACAGACAACTCAAGCATGACCCTATGTCATGTATGCCAGCCATACCTCTCAACTGTACAGATTTACACAGAATGCCAGATTTTAGCCTCATATTTTTGGTCTGCTCCTCATAAAAACTGTTTTTTTGACAAATCACTGGGATGATCTAAGGATTAAAGTAACTAAATAATGACGTGCATATGAGTTTCAGCCTTTATGTCTTTCAGAAAATGCATGCTAACACAAATCCTGTTATTCTAGCAACTTTGTAACTTTATAAGAGCAATATTTAAAATGTGTCCCTATTTTTATGTCTCGCCATTATGTCAAGCTTTGTCCAAATTTCTTCAACTAAGAGATTGTCTAGAGGTATGCTGCCAGCCCAAAATGTTAAGACTTTATTTTTTTGCTATTTAATTGTCTTGAATTCACTCCATGCTGGAAATACTAATTGCTATATTTCAAAATGGATGCATGTCAGTCATGCCCAAAAACAGATTGTGATACATGGTAATTCTCCTTTCTCCTATCGTTGCAACTAGTGTTGATGAACTTTTTCTTACGCTGTTGTCCCTGTGACAAGATTTGACTCATAACTATAACACAGAAAAGACCAATCTTATCCCATTGGGAAGCTAATCCAGTTTCAGACTTTGCTCTCAAGAACTAATGGACTTGAAGACAGACTATATGAACTTTGAAGACAAGGAACCAAAATCTCAGCAGTCTAACAGCACTATGTTTACTTTCCTCTAACATGATTATCCTTTCTTTTTTATCTTCCTCATCCCTCCAGTCATGATGCATTTGATCACTACAAATATATATATATATATATATATATATATATATATATATATATATATATATGGGTTCCGTTCAGAAGCTCGAAATACTGAAATCTCGAATTTCAGTATTTTGAGTCCAAGAAGCCGAATCCACGTAATAGCGAAAGTTTAGAAGCACGAAATTCAAAACCTCGAATACTGGAGGTTTTGAATTTTGTGCTTCTAAAGTTCCGCTGTGGTTATGTATTCAGGTAAGTGTGTGTGTGTTAAGGGGTTTGGGTAGGGGCTGTGGTGTATGTCACTGTGTTTTGTTGCTCTGATGTGTGTGTGCGAAGAGAAAGTAGCTTGTGCGGTGGTGTTTTGTGTGTGTTTGTATGTAGTGCGACCACGGAGTGAGAATATTTAAGTAGGGGGATGTGGGGGGTGTAGTCCCCCACATGAGGGGTGCAGGGGGGCTTGCTTTCATGTAGTAGAATGATTGTGTGTGTTTGTGTGGTGGATGGTGTGCGTGTGTGTATCTGTGTGTGTGTGTGTGTGTGTGTGTGTGTGTGTGTGTGTGTGTGTGTGTGTGTGTGTGTGTGTGTAGTAAAACTGCGAAATTCAAAACTTCCGGTATTCGAGGTTTTGAATTTCACAGTTTTTAGTGTTCGTTGTTTTGCGGATTCCACTTCTTGGGCTCAAGATGCTGAAATTCGAGATTTCAGTATTTCGAGCTTCTGAAGTGAATCCATTTGTCTGTTTGTGTCTTTCGGCTTTTCCCGGTTTGGGGTCACCACAGCGGAACTCCGGTCCGCTAATGACTGGCAGTAGATTTTTTACTTGCCGAGTTTGCCAGCCCTGATGCACAACCTTCAACGAAGGTACGCCCATTCACACATGCCTCTACATAGAAGACGCTCTAGCTGAGAATCGAACAGCACAACGTCTTGCTGTGAGGCGACAACGCTACTGCAGTACCACCACTGCAGTCCCTGAAGTGAATCCATATATATATATATATATATATATATATATAGATATATATATATATATATATATATATATATATATAGATATATATATATAGATATATATATATATATATATACAATTTTAGTTCTATTGTAAAGCAGAAGAAAATTAAAAAAAATGCATGCCTATATAGAGAAAGATAGAGAAATAGTGTTTGCTAAATATATTAGTTTTGTTTCATAGTTTCTTAGGTGCTTACTAGGCTAATGACCACAAGGACCTTTCTAAGCCTAGCCATGCATCCCAAATCTCTGACAAGTTCTGATACCCTTGATAAGTGTAAGCAGGGGCATGGGAGATGAACCATTTACAGGTTACCTGTGTCCATTAGAGACACAGGTGCCAAACCAGGGGTGAATTTCCTGTTCCCCATCTAATTGTTCAAGTTGCATTTGAATTGGGTTAGGGAGGAACTCTGCTTCACATGGATGGGAAGCCTGTTCCAGAGACAAGGTACTCTCTGGGATGTATAGCTGTCTCTCCAGCAGGTCCTATTTATAACACAGGCAAGATTTAAGTCTTTAGCATGCGTAAATCTAGTGCTGTTTGTTTTGTGGATATGCAGGAGATGCATCAGAGTAGGGTCTGTCAATGCCCTGTATGCCAGGCATAGATCTCCTCTCAAAAGCCTGTAGGAGACAGAATACAGGGATAGGGCCTTGATGCAGTCTGCATAGGACATTTTACTTACCCCCTGTATTTTTTTAGTAAGGAACCTCTGTGGACGTTCCATTTGCTGGATATGCCTGGTTAGGTACATACGAAAAACCCAGTTCCCATGAATTACCACATTGATGGTAGTCCACTGAACACAGAAGGCGTTATAAGAGATCTGGGAACACAGGTTGACAGCAACCTCTCTTTTGATCATCACATTGTCACTGTGTCAATAAGTCCTTTTATGTGGCACATCTCATTACTAAGGGTTTTGCATCCAGGAAGAGAGATGTCATTGTCTCCCTCTACTCTTCCCTCATTAGGCCAATCATCGAGTTCAATGCCCCATTTGGCATGTACCTCACTAGACACCTGCAACAACTGGAGAGGCCGCAAAAGTACCTCACAAAGAGGATCCTAGGCCTTAACCACTTGTCCTGTATGGACAGACTCAAAAAACTCCAACTATTCTCTGTCTCATATCGCCTACTTAGAGGTGATCTCTACTTGACTTACAAAGCCATGGGGATAACTCCATTGGCTCTACTCGACAGAGGCACCATTGAACTAAGGTCGTATGGCACTATGCTAGGATAATCCTATGGCTAGGCTTGTAAAGTCCAAACAGTTGCAGAACAAAGCTTAGTTTATAAAACCAAGACTGGATGCAGTATGAAACAAACCGATATTGAACAAGTGTTTAATAAAACAAAGCTTTCAGGTCAAACAAACCTTTCATCAGTGTATAAAATACTAACACATACTAACCATTTTTATATACTATCAAAAATCACATAGCCATTAATTATTCAATTAAACAATCAATCCTGGTTAAAAACAATAGTTGCAGAAGCACAGAACTCTATTTCAGACACATTTGTTTATACCTTAGTGCAAGTTTTAAAGAAACAGTCTGGTTTAAACCTGATAATACATCAGCACAAAGGGGTATTGGCCATTGATATTCCTTCATTTCAAGCTTATTATTAAGATCTCCCCCTCGTATATCCTTACATACTCTATCTATCACCCTAAAAGAGAATTTATGTGCATTTCCATATGTACTGATATGCTTAGCCAAGGAATTAGTGTCAGTATTTCTTCTTATTTCTGAATGGTGCTCAGTTATTCTTTCCTTCAGTTTTCTGGTAGATTTCCCAACATAAAATGCCTGACATCTATTACAGGTAGCCAGGTATATTATATTCATTGTAACACATGTTGCTAAGCCAGAAAATATATAACTCTTCCTAGTTATTGGGTGCTGGAAAGTATTATTTTTGTTAATCACTTCACAACAGCTACAATTGTAGCAAGGAAAGGTACCTGATTTAGCTGCTATTACCACCCCACCCCCCCATTATTGACACACGTCTTTATACCATAACTTCTGCTTTAAACTCGCTGACAGTTTCTGTATGAGAAACTGGGTTTCATGCCAACTATGGGACATAATTCAGGTAGAGATGTTAATATATACCAGTTATTATTAATAATTCTTCTTACCTCAGAAGTAGCTCTGTTAAAAGCTGTAACAAAACGTAGTTTGCCTACATCTAAGTTGGTCTCCTTAGTTATAAAGGGTGCTTCAATTGTGTTCATAGAGAAATAAGGTTTAGTACTATCATCCCTACAGCTCAAGACATATTCAATTTTCATATCTAGGGACTCCTTGTTATAGCCCCCTCCATAAATTCATCTTTCAGTGCCTGCATTTGTTTCTTACATTCTAATATAGAAGTATTAAGTCTACTAATTCTAACAAACTGAGCTTTTGTGACACTTTTAAACACATGTGGTGCATGCATACTGTTTCGATGGAGAAATTTATTCTTATGTGTAGGATTTTATAAACAGTAGTTTGAATTTCAGTATCATCAAACAAAATTCTCACATCCAGAAAGTTAATACTAGTATTTGAACATGTCATAGAAAAATGTAAAAATTCAGTGCTGTTGTTTAAATAGTTTAAAAACACATCTAGTTCATCCCTACTACCATGCCAAACAAAAAACAAATCATCCATATATCTTTTAAAGCAACTAATATTCTGAGAATATTGCTGTGGGCCATGATATATAAATGCAGTCTCCCGTTTATCCAGTACTAGGTTGCATATGTGGTTGGCATATGTATTAGCAAAGGGAGTACCCATTGCTATGCCAGATATTTGATGGTAAATTCTTTCATTGAAAACAAAATAATTATTATCTAGTACTAACTGGAGTAATTCACATGTAGTTTCACTGAATCTACCAGAGTATTGCCCATTTTTGACCAGCAGTTCCCTTATGGCATCAATGCCATAACTATTAGGTATAACAGTAAAAAGTGACTGAATGTCAAGAGTCACCATTAGAAACGTATCTGTAGTACCAAGAAATATATATGTGTTAAACCACCCAAAGAAACTTCTCAAAAAATCAGCAGTATCCTGTATATAGTTTTTTAGAAATTAAAGTTGCTTAGACAATACATTCTGTAAATAAATTGAAATGGGCTTGGTGGCCCAACCCTCCCAGATACAATTGGTCTCATGGGGGGGGTTTCCTAGCTTTTGTGGACCTTCGGTAGCCCATATAAAACAGGTAGTTTGGGATGTGCTACCGTAAAATATTGATAAAGCTCTATACTAATGTCATTCATCAGCTATAAGTCATATATCGTTGTGTTAATAACACTCACAGACTTATAAACATCATTACTACTTACACATTTAAAAGTACTACCATCAGCTAAAAATAAAGACATGCTGTTAAAATACATTTGCTTGTCCATAACAATAACAGCTCCACCTTTATCAGCTTCTTTTATAACTATACTATCATCCTGTGTGTTTTCCTAAGTCCCTCTACTGGGTCAGCTCTAAGGGATGTGTTATTAATATGATAGTTACCAAGGGTGGATGACTTCCTGAAGATACTATTATGAATTTCTTGGCATTTAATTTTAGTCCATGGCTCTGACACCAGTTGTTTGTCTGTGTCAGTCCTTCCTGGAGAACATTTGTGTCAGTGTGGGATTCAATGACAGGTCCTAATTTGCAATCATCTGCAAATTTAGTCAGCCAGAGACCAATGACATTGGCCTTGACTTCAGAGAAGTAAATGCCAAACAGGGGCGGTCCATGGACTGATCCCTGAGGGACTCCACTTGTGACTGGCCTCTTTGTATTGGTGGACTCCACAGTTCTAACTTCCTGTATCCTGTCTGTGAGCAAGTTGGCTATCCACCGGGTGACATATGGGTTTGTACCTAACCTCCAGTTTGGCATTGCCTAAAAAGGCACTATGAGGGAAGACAAGGTTTTAGTTAATATTCGAAAGCCTAGAGGGGAGAGTTGCAGACCATCCCTGGCAAAGATGTTGACCATCTCCTTCCATGCTGACAAATATTGCACCCCCTTAGAATGACACCAGAAACTAAGCCAGTTATTAAAGTCAGTCATATTTTGTTCGTATTGTGGCATCATCCTTGGAGAAGGTAAAATTCTGCTCAATGCTAGACTCATACCAGCATGATACACATATTCTGAGAGCTCCATGATGTTTCTCTTCATATAGTCTAGGGAGGTATGTCTCAGGTCATTTATTGCCACATAGACTATGACTGAGTCATACTGGTACTGGACCTGAGTGCATGAGTAATGTGGGGGATCATAGCCCCTGATAAGTAACTGACCATGATTTCTCCTCACTCAGCCTGGTGAGAGAGACATCAGTGTGTCTCACAATGAAATTTCCAATGACCAGAATGTTAGATTGTGTGGTGACTTGCCTTATGGGCTTAGAGGTAAAGGCTCCATGAGATGTGGCACTATGTGTTGATGTGGGTGTTGTTTTGAAAGAGTGCATTTGGGCCTGCTGAGGATATTTGTTATGTGTACTTCATCTAGGAGGTCTTTGTGGTTTAGGAAGATTACATTGAAGTACCTCAGCATATGTGGGTCGATATGTCTGCTTTGAATTGTGTGTGATGGGTGCAGCGTGTGTACTACTGACAACCTTATTGACATTAGGAGTACTTTTATGTGAGAGCTTTGCCTCCAGTTGCATTGTGTAAATACATCTCTTACATACCATATCAGTTTGCTTGAGAGTTAACTGGTTGTCAGTAAACATGAGGCAATTTCTACATTGCCTTAGGATGCCCATATCCACCAAGTTGGTAACAGAGATAGTGGGAAAGTTCATATCTATGGCAACAGAACCTTTGTTGGTGAATAGACAATTGGAGTGAGAATATAAAGCAGTGTCAGGAGTATCCAGTTTGTAAGTCTGGGGTCAGTGCTTATCACCACAAGCTGGTTGTCCTGTGTGCAACTAGGTATTGGTGAAATTTCAATTGTGCTTTTACAGAAAAAATGTCACTCAAGGTATATGTGTTTGTACAGGGCACTGCCAAACACTTGAGGGGGAATTAATACATAGATCCTGAACATTTTAGGGATGAAGTATTTAGGCAGATAATCTGAAGTTAGAAACAAATCAAGCAGTGCTCACTGAAAACAAAGAATTAGCTTGTCAAGAATGATGAAAAGAGGGGAGCTGCATGAATGGCTAAAGCCTGGCTACTACTAGTGCTGGTCTCACCACAGCTTCACTCTGCTTGGATACAATGCTCCTTTGCTTCTTCTCTCACCAAAAGCAAAACATTAGCACCAGTCCCAAGATGAGAAGCAGACTACAGCCTGTTTGGTAATCCACAGCCTTGCCCCAGATGATGCAAGGGTCTGTAGGGTCTGTAGGCTTGTTGTAGCCTTTTCCTGGTCAGGAATCAATGCAATCTGCACATTCTCTCACCAGGAGTAGATATATAAGCACAAATTCCAAGCCGTCACCTGTAAAGCAGTTATTAGGCTTTCTGGTGATCAGCAGTCTCCAGGAAATAATGTCCCTGTGCTCCTTCTCTCACTAAGAGAAAACAGAAGCACTAATCCCAAGATGACTACTGAGATGCAGAATGTGGGGTCTGCAATAATTGGTGATCTTGCAATAGATGTTGTAGATTAAAAAAAAAAGATAGAAAAAATGGGTTAATATCCTAAGCACTGCAGTGTGCACTAAGCAGTTAGATATGAAAAAGGGGGTAACTTAAGCTTTAGCTGTCTAAGTGGAGAGCCACTCATTTTAAAAGAAAAAGATAGAGTGAAATGGGGTGGGCATTTTTGTATTTTGATTCTATGGAATACAATGGGATGGCCAATAAATTTAAATTTATTGTAGATCAAAGGAGAATTTAAATCAAAATGTATGCTGACATATTTTCAATATGTAGCACAGGAACATAGAGGTCTGGCATTTGGCATAGATAAGGCTAAATGGCTTCTTTTTGGGGTACATACTATAGATCAGAGTGTGTGATATACCTTTAAGAAGCACTCCAGTCAGTGGGCACATGCATATGTACTGAGCATGTGCAAGCAAGAGTGCCATTTTGAGTGAGCAACCAGAGTGATAGCATGCATGTGTAGTAGTCAGTCAGTTAGTTAGTTCGTTTAAGTTTAATGTTCCAGCTATCCATCCTGATGTGTTTGTATGTAATAAACTACTTAAACGAACACCCAAGCCTCTTTGTCTTATTCAGCTATACAAGACGAGTAACATGATGTCAGAATGGGATTCAGAGTTACAACCATGAGGCAAGCAGCTAGAAATGTAAGAATATACAGGAGTGGGTCATCCTTATTGTTCAAACAACTTGCAAACAGGTCAGAAACAATTTCCAGGTACTAAAATTTGCTTAAATTATTTTTCTTGCTATGAATATAAAGCAAAGCATTTAGAACACTCAAAATGAATTTCTTATTAAATGAAATAAATGTCCAAAACTGTGATATATTGATAAAAATATTCAAAATAATTATGAAAACGTTTGAAACAATATCCAAATCACATAAAATGTATAAAAAAAGGGAAAACAACCATATTTTTTCACAATGTACTACTTTTTTGCATTAACTAAAGCTATTTGAAATATCCAAAGTGCTCACAGTCTTGGCAAGTATGTGTAGTATTACAGTCATTTCAAAGAATACTTCGCGAAGTACAGTCTTTTGAAGAGATTATTGTGCATTTGAAAATTATTACAAGTACCTTGTGTGTGTGTGTGTGTGTGTGTGTGTGTGTGTGTGTGTGTGTGTGTGTGTGTGCGTGTGTGTGTGCATGTTCATACATAATTACAAGGGCCAAGACTGCATTGTGTTTTACTAAAATTTGTGGGCATGGGAGAAGGATTTAGCAGACCTGCATCACTTGTGTTTGATAACAATATTGCAGAAAATTGGAGAGTGTTGGAGCAAGAGTATGATATCTTCATAGAGGCTGTTTTTTCTGACAAAGACACACATGCAAAGACATTTATTCTGCTTAATTTAGCTGGTCAGAAGCCACTGAAAGACAGCATTCATTTGTGTATGCATCTGCTGTGTTTGCAGAGGAAGGAGAAGACACCATAATCTAGTATGAGCTGAAATGCAGGAAGATCCTGAGTGCTTAAAATGTAAATTTAGAGAAATAAGTAACCCCAAACAAATGTTACAATGGAAAGACACCTATTTTACACAAGAGATCAAAAGCCTGGTGAAACTTTTGCAGCATATATAACCAACTTGAGAAATAAAGCTAAAACGTGCAGATTTGGTGATTTGAGAGATGAGTCCCTCACGACTAATTATGTGCTTAAGACCTTGTTATTAATGTGATAATCTGTGGGGACATAACTCTCCCAAAGGGGATGATGATGCATTTTTTGGCCTTCAGTTTGAGGCCATGTTTCTGGCACCAGTCATTTGTTTAGGTGGGGCCCTCTTTTAAGATGTTCACATCACTAGGAGAATTGATGACAGTGCTCAGCTTGTAGTCTTCTGCAAACTTGGTCAGCCATAACCCACTGGTTTTGGCCTGCAGCTCAGAAAAGTATATCCCAAACAACAAAGGCCCCAAGACTGATCCCTGGGGTACATCGCTCATTATAGGTCAACTGCTAGAGGTGGCTTCCCCTATTTTGACTAGGTGGGTACTATCAGTGAGCAGCTTTCTACCCATCTGGTAACATATGGATTGATGCCTAATTTAGAGAGTTTATCTATTATACCTGAGTGGGGAATAGTATCGAAGGCTTTGACCCAATCAAGGTAGGTGGTGTGCACCATCTTCCCCTCGTCCATGGCTTTGGTGACTGTCTCAAAGAAGTCAATCAATTTAACAGGCATGACCTCCCCTTAATGAAACCAAACTGTGTGGGATCGAGTGTTTGGAGGTTGAAAATGTCCTTGTTAATGAGGTCCATGATAATTTGCTCCATGGCTTTGCAGATCAGGCTAGTTAGACTAATGGGTCTATAATTTCCTAGATCGATGGATGCTCTACCTTTGTGCAAAGGTATGACAGTGGCTGTCCTCCACTCAGCTGGGATGAAGCTGGTATTCAGGCTTTGGATGAATAGGGTGCCTAATGGTGCTGCAAGTTCCTGCCTGATTTCATGAAGGATACAGCCTGGGATATTATCGGGTTCCATGGAGGCTGTATTTTTTGCCTTTGAGAAGCAGTGAGGACTTGTTCCCTAGAAATAAGGGGAGGGGGACAGGTGCTGAGATGTCCTGATTTACTGATGGGGGGACACAGGGGTGAAGTTTTCATTGAACCTGTCTGCCAGGATGTTGGCTATATCTACAGCATTTGTGTATGTTGTATTCTTGACCACCAGTTCTGGGCAGATCTGGGTGCTTCCCTTGAGATTGCAGACATAAGTGAAGAAAGCCTTGCGATTGTCTTCAGTAGATGTGGCCAGTTTGGACTCAAAGTTTGCTTTGGAGGATTTCACGAGTGCTCTTATTTGCTTGTACTGGCTAAGGAGAGAATGCTTTCAATTAGGCACGTGCTCCTTCTTGGTCCTGGACAGCAATTTTTCCTTTTATTATAAAGTTCACTTATTGTAGATGTCCACCAGACAGGTTTACTCTTCCTTGAAGAAGATGATTTTGTCCTATTGGGTATTCCTTATTCCATGCAGCTATATAAATGTTCATATAGTACTTTGGTGTAGGTTTGGACATATGTGCCAGTTCCTCTGGTGGGGGAGGGGGCTGTGAAGCTGTTTATACCTTCCTTCAGGATGGTGTAATCAGCTTTGGAGAAGTTTTTTTTTTTACCCTAGTTGAGGGGTCGGGGGAGATGGTGACTTTGAAAATGACCACTTTGTGGTCTGATCTTACCAGGGAGGATGACACTGTAGGGATTCTGCAGTGGTTATTCATGTTGGTTAATATGAAGTCCAAGATAGTTTCACCTCTTGTGGGGGTGTTGACCAGCTGGTCCAAGGCATCTGCACTGAAGAAATCAAGGAATCTCTGGGCATTTTTGTTTTGGCATGAGTAGTTCTTCCAGTCTATCGTTGGTTAGTTAAAGTCACCCAGGATCAGGGTAAAGGGTTGAATCTTGATAGACTCGAAGAGGTCTGGAGAGGTGGAGTGGGCACCTTGAGTCAGAGTTGGGAGCCTGTAGCTAGTTATGATTTAAACAGGAGTCCAGTCACTGGTTAACTGTACCTGCAGTGTTTCCTGTACATCATACTGTTTGACCAGCCTGGAGGTATGTATGTCTTTTTATAAATTGCAACTCCACCTCCTTTTACTTTACTGCCCACAATTTGGGGTCTGAATGTATGACAGGATGAGTAACTTGGTATGGCTGGGATGCTCTCTGCAGCTTTGAACCAGGTTTCTGTAACTGCACAAATGTCAGCATCTTCCAACATTAAGAATTCTTGCAATGATTGCAGTTCCATGTTTAGACTCCTAGCTTTTAGCAGCATGACCTTTAATTTGCATTTTGATGAAATTGCCATGTTGGTACTTTTGACCTCATGGCATTGCCTAAAAGAAGCACTATGGGGGAGACAAGATACTTTGCCAGGAGCCTGAAGCCCAAGGAAGACAGATGCAGGCCATCTCCGGCAAAGTATTGTGGTTTGTCAGTCATGTCTTCCCAGGTTGTCAGGCACTGGATCCCCTTAGAATGACACTAGAAACTAAGCCAATTGTTAAAGTCAGTCATTTTCTGTTTGTATTGAGCCATCATTCTTGGTGACAGTAGAATGCTGTTTAAGGCTAGGAACATACCTGTCTGGGACACATATTCAGCGAGCTCGATAATGTCTATCTTCATATAGTCCAGGTAGGTATGTCTCAAGTCATTCACACCAACATGGACTATGACAGAGTGATAACAGTACCTGGTGTTGAGAGACTTGAGTCCATGGGTGAGATGGTAGATTCTGACACCTGACAAACAACTAACCATGACTTTGTCCTTATCCAGGCTGGTGAGGGGCACATCTGTGTGTCTCACAACGTCGAGTCTCCTATGACTAATATGTTGGGTTTATGTTTAGGTCTTAGTGGCTGTGACACAGGTGTGTGGACTGTGAGTGGTGTGTGGTGTGGTGGGCAATGGAGTTTCCATGTGTTTTTGCCTCGGAGGTCTCTTTTGTTTAGGTATGTTTTTGTTGAGGACCTCTGCATATGTGGGTGTGTGTTGTTTAGGTGTTGGTGATGTTTGAGGTGTGGTGTTTGTGTTGGCAACCTTCTCAGTAGCAGATATACTGAGTTGCAAGGGAGAGAGCATTGACTCTAGGTTCTTAATGTAATTGCATCTCTCACAAATTGTGTTCCTAGGTGGTAGTAGTAGAGGGTTGTCGGCAGTTGCTACACTGTCTCAGGATGCCCATATCAACTAGACTGGCAGGAGAAAGCACAGGAAATTATCCATCCATATTTATTATAAACTGAGGGAGAGAGGTGAGAGAGCTAAGAGGGTAAAGGGTGGAAGGTCTAACAGTAGTACTATTAGGTGATCACACAAGTGCTACTAAGGGAAAATGTGTAGCTGAAATACCTCACAAAGGGTTAAAAACAGTGCAGCTGCAGCTCTGGATGCAGCAAACCTGTATCAGACTATGCTACTCAATTTAAGGGTTAAGAACACAGTAAAACTCACAAAAAAGCACAGATTAACCACTTACAGACAAAAGCAGAATTCATGTTATGAAAAATACAGTTAAACAGTAATGAAATGCAGTTAATCAGTAAACTGCTTTAAAACAGTGCAAATGTGATAAATTAGATCACAATCACAACAGTAAAAACAGCTCAAATATAGTATAAGGCTACTGAGAAGCAGTAACAAATGCAGCAAGCTAAATGCAGTTGAACACCTAAGCACAAGCAAAATGAAGTAGGAAGAGGCACATTTTTTAAGTAGAAAGTGAGGAGACAGAAGATAATTCAAGGTTGAGAAGCTAAAGAGGTGGGCCTTCACAACTGATCTCACTGTACTCAGTAGAATGAGCTGATATAATGGGATTGGGAGAGTGTCCAATATGAAATTTATAGTAGAGGTTGGCAACTCAAAAACCACTAAGCAATTTGGCAGGTGGGTCGTATACAAGATCAGAACAAAAGTAAGGACTGAATTCACTAAGCCTAAAAAACTGTTGCACAGTTTAAACAGATATGCATCAAATATTGTTTTAATCAGAAATGCAGAAAACAGTTGAAAATAAGCACGTATCTGTTGTAGTCTCACAGCAGTTTTTTTAAACAGCAGTGCAAGGGCAGAAGGTCTAATTCACTGCAGCTTTGAGCAAACAAGTATTCTTTTATTAAAAGAGAGCATTCAAAGAGACAAGTAAGCGGCAACCCTACTTTTTATGTTGATGATGAGTCTGTGCTTGGTAAAACAGTCAATGCAGTAGATTTATTGGCAAACAACGAAATCTTTTGTATTGTTCAGATTAATGGGAGACCCATAGAGCTCAAAGCAGATACTGGTTCAAAGCGCAATGTTATGTCAGCAGAAACGTTTTCTAGAGTAAAAGCTGCAAAGCAACTTGATTTGACAAAGTATGAGAAGCTTTTTGCTTATGGTGGTGAAGAGATTCAAACCAATGGCTCAGTAGTGCTTTCATGTTACTCTGCTGGGAATAGCTATGACTCGCAGTGTTACATAGTCAAGAGACACGTGCAATCATTATTAGGCTTCAGAGACAGTTTGAAAACGGAACTGCTTTCATTTTACAAAGAAATTCACCATGTAAGCTTGAATGACAGCTGTAATTTTGCCCAAACCATTTTTTCTGAGTATGCTGATATTTTTGCAGACAAACTAGGCAAACTACCAGTTGTGTACTCCATATATTTAGACCCAGAGGTCAGCCCAGTTATTATACCAACACAGAAAGTTCCAGTAGCTATGTAGAACAGAGTCAAAGCTGAGTTAGACAAAATAGTGCAGCTAGTAGTAGTCTGTCCATTAGAAGAACTAACTGAATGGGTATCTTCCATGGTAGTAGCTCAAAAGAAAAGCTCAGAATATATCAGAATATGTATTGATCCAAGAGACTTGAACAAAGCATTAAAAAGGCCTCGTCATCCTATATGCACAGCAGAGGAGGTTGCTGCCCTCATGCCAAATGCCACTGTTTTGTCTTAGATGCAAAAAGTTCATTTTGGCAAATTTTGCTTGATCGAAAATCTTTATTGCTAACCACATTCGATACACCATTCAGAAGGTACAGATTTCTGACAATGCCATTTGGAATAAATTATGCCAGTGAAGTCTTTCCACATGCGATGGAACAAAGTTTTTGGGTTATCCGTGTGCTATTATAGTACGTGATATTCTAGTAGGAGGCAATAGTGAAGTCGAACATGATAGAAACCTCAGGAAAGTTCTGGAAAGAGCTTGTGAAGGGAATCTTAAGCTGAATCCTCAAAAGTGTAAATTCAGGCTATGAGAAGTTACTTATGTTGTTCATTTGTTTACCAGTTCAGGTTTACAACCAGATCCTTCCTAGCAAACTGCAATTCTTGAGATCCCAGCTCAGACCCTGACCCCATTCATCTGTTCCTGTGGCAGCAGGTGTAAGTGTAGGGCTGTACTGCGGGTGAACCTGGGTTCTAATCCAGCAAAGACCAAAGTTTTGTGTGCTCCAGTGCCACATTGTCTGCTCCAGTGGCACAATTGGTTAGCGCATGGTACTTATAAAGCAATACTAAGCATTGGTGAGGATGTGAGTTCAAATCTTACCTGGAGCATGCCATCAGGACTGCCATGTCTGTGGAACAGGCTACCAATTCATGTGAAACAGAGCACTTCTATGACACTGTTCAAGAGGAACCTGGCCAAGTGCATGGGGCACTGTAAATTCTTACCAAGGATGGTGCCCACAACCCTCCTGGACATGGGCAGTCATCACTAAATGAGATCTTGGGTATTGACTAGCGTTTTCATGGTATTACATTGGGATGAAACAGCTAGACTTAAAATGACCTCCGGGTTGACAGCCTAGTAATCTCCTATGATACATGTTGAAAATAGGAAAAAGGAAGTTGATGTTGACGATATATATATATATATATATATATATATATATATATATATATATATATATATATATATATATATATATGGGTTCATATCTATTCATCGAAATGACATTACATCGACTTTCATTACATCGACACCGATTCGCCGACAGTACTGTTCATCGACATGCGAATTCATCGACAAGTCATTTCAGCGACAACCCGGGTTGAAATATCGCTGACTAGGAAACGGAACCTTACAACAATCAGGAAACGTTACCGTACACTGACTAGGCAACGGAACCTCATACATTGCCGGACAAGACTAAATATACTTGTCTGCAACAAGAAGCATCTGTAACAAGACACATATGTTTCCCCAAACACTCCCCAGAGTATATATAAAGCAAATGTAACACGAGGAGACTCTACACCATAGTAGTATACAGGTAAGTTAACTGTCCGCCCTAATAAACAACGTACACTACACAGAAGTATTCGGGATCCTAATGCATTACTGCTATACAGCGAAGTAATTGCTCACTGAAGTAAACAAAGTATAAACAGCACAGCTACCTGACTGTCAGGCTAGTGCCTACCTAACGTTGTGGGCATGTACGCTACATCTTCAACAATCTAGCTATACCTTCCACGAACTCAATGTCAGTGTAACTGTTCATATTAGCAATCAGAGTCTGGAACCGTTGCTGACGGTAAATAAGTTTCCTACGTTTGGGGGATGGTGGGCAGCCTGTAGATAAACGTACCCGCAGCTCGTCTACCCGGTTTTGTTCGCGACAGAGTGTGTGTAGTAGGTACCGTAAATCATTACCCCTATCACACAGTAGACATTTCAACCTACGGTGCCAGGCTTCAACCTTGTTCTGGGTTCGGGGCAAACACATCTGATTCAACTCATAGACATTCCAGAAGCTGATAGGGAATAGCGGCGGAAATCGCATGGCAGACGTAAATCTTGTTTGGAACTTACGTTTCTTGCCATAGATGTACCAGTCTGCAAAGTACTGCACAATGTCCTTGCCTTCCTTGGGGAATGTACTCTTCAGTTCCTCAAATGTACCCTTCACCCTATCTTCGGGTAGGAACGCCAAAGCCACAAGTGATTTAACAGCCAACTGGAATTGCTGTGATTTGTTATACATGCTAGCTAACCCTAAGGATTGTATCTTCCGCCAGACATTCTGGCCGAAATGGAAAAGGCAGCCCTTGGATCATACTTCAGAGAAGTTGATCCTCACACTTTTCATTGCGGCTATTTCAAAGTCGCACAACACATATTTCACATCAACATTGAATCTATTTTCTGTCAACAAATGGAATATGCAACTCCACAAGTAGTTGTACGCTTTCAGCGACTTTTTGGACATCAACGCATAGACAAGTGGGGCAAACTTCATATCCTCTCCGTGTTGCAGTATGCCATGTATACTATATAACTGCCGTATACACACACCTTTATTGAAAAAAGTGCCATCCATCAACCATATGGTTGATTGGCTAAGGTCACGCAGGTTATCTGTGGTACTAAATGCTACCACTGTTGTGTCTGTAACCCTATCTGACATTGCTTTGTGTATGAACACCCCTGTCTTCAAGGTGAACTGACTGAAATCGATGTTATCTAGCGTCAGTTGTGCCTGTGTCATAGGGCCGCGCCGCAGCTTCCTCACCCGGTTCACCTGCTGTAACATAACAGCTCTGCTTGGTAAACTATCTATGGTAGACAATGATGTTGACGCTACTGCATCATCTACCACAAGTGAAGGTGTATCCCTCGCCATACCAGCCCTACATTTCAACTCACTACACACAACGTACCGCTCCATTTCACCCAGGTCAGCGGAATGACAGTGTGGAACGGACTTTTGCAGTTTATCCCCGCCAGGTAGTGGGTCACAGCCCTGCCTTTACAGTGCTGTGTACATTTATATTTACAGGCCCAGTACCGGATACTGTCCCTTGTCCTCTCTAGGTAATACAAGTAGTTATCTATGATTAACATAGGTTTCATTCTTTGCGACCGTACAGTGGGGTAGATACATCCTATCTCACCCGGGGCAGACTGGTATGTGCTCGCCATTTTGTCTGGTGCTTAGCACGGTGTGTTTCCGTTACATGGTAATTTATGCTCAGCGCTACGTCATCATCATATGTTCTCCTGGTGTATGTGTGAGATCGGAGTTGTATGGTGTGTGGTTCGTGCTTTAACCTTCCAGGTAATTTGTCGGTGATGTGTAAGTCGATGAATTTGCATGTCGATGAACAGTACTGTCGGCGAATCGGTGTCGATGTAATGAAAGTCGATGTAATGTCATTTCGATGAATAGATATGAACCCATATATATATATATATATATATATATATATATATATATTATATATGATCATGAATATGAGTATGATGAATTCGATGAATAAGATATATGGCAATTATGTGAAAAGTACACAGATGTATGCACAAGCACAAATATTCATATATATGAAATCTTTTATTGACCTCTTAGTGTACCTACTGCAAAGTGACTTTTGGTTCCCCTACATTTGCATTTCAAAACCATTTAAAAACTGCAGTGAAAAGGTCAAACAATAATTTCATATATGTAGTCCTTCTTAACATTCAGCTTGTTACTCATAAAATTTAAAAGAAACACTTCAAAAATATGTCTGTATTAATTAACCTATTTAATAGTGTGTAATAAAATGCATACTAGAAAAATAACAATACTTAATAAATTTTACTGTGGGTCCTTAAAACAAGTATGAAAGAAAGATTTACTCTAAAATGAGCAATGTTGTCCAATAATTAATTGTTTTTTTAATGTAAGTCTGGTGCCTTGTTTTCTCACAAACCTGCTTAGTTCAAAACACATCTGCACCCTTCTTATTCTTCCAAACATTATTTGTCCTCTGCCTACTAAGGCTAAAAAAAGAATAATTTTTAACCTACAACACCAAATGCAGGCAAAGGGCTTGATTTCAAAGCATCTTAAAACTGGAACAAGGTGCTGTCCTGTGCATGTGAGACTTCCTAGAACTCCAGTGTTTCTGAAGAAGGTGATGAGTACATTATATAGATAACAAACAGGGTGCAAATCTTTGTTATCCCCCACTACAGCTATGGATGGTTCAGAAACCTGTCTGTAATTTGGTAAAGGTATGTAAGTGCATGCATGAATTCTCACTTCTTCTTCTTTCGGCTTTCTCCAGTTAGGGGTCACCACAGCGGATCACCTGTCCGTTCATGATTGGCAGTGGAGTTTTTTACGGTGTTGAGTTGCCAGCCTGGCACCCAACACACACACACTCATGTACACACTCATGCCTAGGGCCAATTTAGAGTGTCCAATCCACCTACAGCATGTCTTTATTCATGCATGCATGAATTCTCTTTAAATGCTATAAAATCCTGGTGTGTGATGACAGATGTTTTAGCTTACAAGAAAATATCAGCAACCAGATTATAAAACAGATAAATAAACAGCATGTTCATGGAGAAGGAGCACTGTTCTATTACACAACATACCCATGTCTGAAAATGTGAGTGAGCACTGATTAATGCCTTTCACCACCCTAGAAAGCTATGTATAAGAGGAATATCATATTATACATGCCCATATATTGTACTGCTTGTGGACTGTACTATGTTATTTAAATAAATATTGCTGAATGTGACTTCATGTTGTATTCCTTGCAGCACACACTACCAGGTGAACTGGATGAACCATGGCATGACCAGACATCTCAACTGTTCAGATTTTCACAGAATGTCCAGATTTTTGTCTCATATTTTTGGTCTGATTCTCATAAAATCTGTGATTTTCAGGTAAATCATTGAGGCTTGAAGTTACTCAAAAATGACAGACATTTGAGTTTCGGGCTTCATATTCTTTATAAAATGCAAGCTAACACAAAACCTGTTTCTCTAGCAACTTTCTAAATTTATAAGAGCAATATTTAAAACTTGTCCCTATTTTTGGGCCTTTGTCCCCCTATTAATTTAGACTTTGTCCAGATCTTTTACACTAAGAGGTCATATGGTATGGGATAATGGGAATGACAGAAAGTGAGTAAGGGAACAAAAGTAAAGACTCAAAAGGTAGTCACCACCACTGGACATTAAAATGTAATTCAAAGTGTGCGCAAGCTTAGATAAAGTACAAATTATGTTGGTCTGCAGTGGAAACAGCTTGTACAATGGTATACTTACTCTCTGATGAAGGTATTTTCCTCAAGCAGCTTCTGTGTGATTTTGTTTGTTCATGTTTGAAACCATATTGCCACATATGGAGTAAGCCAACAGTGACTACACCAGACTTGTCTCAGTATTCCCCACTATAATCTCACTGTGGAGTTGGCATATATTTTCCTCTCCAGGTGTGGGGGAGGGGGTGCAGAGGAAGGCTTACCTCCTCTAAAAAAAGTTGCTTTTTTATATGTTTTTGAGTTATGCATTTCAGTCTATAAAATTTAGTGAAAAATGACCTGTATAGTATATTGTCTTATAGATTCATAGGTAAGAACAAGGCTAGCTGTCCTTGTGTACCATTTTAAGCCTATCCAATTTTTGCTTGAATTAACCTATACCATTTGGTTAGAGACTGTCCTTACCCATCCCAAGGTTGACAATTATATATTATCCCTAATCGAGATAACTGGGATCATACCATAAATAATTTGAGGGGACCCATGCATGGGATAAAGTATTTAGTAACTGCCTCTATCCATTAGTAGGAAAGGGGCAACCTGGAGTAAATGTTCTGTTTCCCTTCCATAGATCCAAGATGTGCTTGAATATGGACAGGGATGAATTTTTTTTTATGTGGATGGGGAGTCTGTTCCAGAGTAGCAGTATCCTCTGCGAGATATACCCGTCCCTCCAAACTTTTATGTTGATGTTGCAGAAAAGGTTTAGATCCCTAGCTCAAGTATTTTTGATGGCATTTGACTTGCTAATATGCAGTAAATTCATCAGTACTGGGTCAGAGGATGTCTTGTATGTAAGTCATGGGTCACCTCTTAGCAGTCTGTAGGATACCGAGTATAGTGATAGGGCTTTGAGTTAATCTATGTAGGGTGTGACAATGTGAGGTATTGCCAGCTATGCCAGAAGTAGGGCAGTGGATGTGCAACATATGCCAACATAGCTAGCTGGAATTTTGTAAAGAATTATATGTCATTTGTATATCAAACTGATTTGTACAGATGCTTGTGTTGAAAAATGTATTTGTAAAGCTGCTTATGTTAAAAAATGTACCAACAGTAGGTCCTGACTGTATTATAACTAAGGAAATGTATATATGTTAACAGAGGATACTAGAAGAGAAGTCATTAATCTCAGTCCAGCTAACTTTGAAAAATAGTAAGAAATTAAATTACTTCATTTAGGCCATAATGACTGTATCTTACAGTTCTGACTGCAGCCAGAAATGAAATGGCTATGCCAGAGAATGGTTTATTAGTGCCTGTATAAAGAATGGAAGTGTTTTATGGTTTTATAGCTTCCAGATTCTATAACACAAAGCTCTATCTGTGTATGGTAACACATATCTGCTAAATTCTGGTTCAGTTTCTAGCAATGGAGATAGCATGGGAAGCAGAAGTCATATGACCAGATGTATATGATGTCATTCTGTAATCTAGGACAAAGATGATGTTTTAATGCTAGATGAAGGCTCATTGTGTGTGTTATTCTGAAAGTGCCTTAATTCTGGTTTAAGCACTTGGGCTCTAAAACCAGTTGTTTTACATTAAGAAAGTTTGTGGTCTATATTCTTGTGGAAGGAGAGTGTGGCCTACACCCTTCTAAGCTGGGAATTGCTGGTGAATTGCTGCTTTAGTTAAACTGTTTTTTGCTGTTGTGACTGTGATTTTATGCACTTTGAATTTCTAGTACTTCTGCATTTTATAGCATAGGCTAGATTCAGACTTGTTGACTCTAGATTGTTTGGTATCACTTGAGCACTAAAAACAGCTCTTCACTGAGATACTGAATGATCTGTGGCATTTGTTGCTTCCAACTAACTATAAGTGCCAGTTTTTGCTCTTATATTGCACTATTAATTTGTATTTGCATTATATTGTCTGTTTAAATCATCTAAACAGTTTTTTGCCACATTTTACTGTATACTGTACTAGTTCAGCTATAAAATAGCCCATTTCCATGTTTGCTGTTTCCGGTCTGTTTTGTAACTTCTGAGCATCAAATTCAAGCCATCTTTGTTGGTGAAGGCCCTTCTACACCTTTGTGGGAGGAGAGTGCTGTCTGGGTCCCATCTAATCAAGGGTGATTGGACTATAGCTCAGAGAGAGTGTCCTTATTGGCTAGTTTGAATTAAAAGGGTTATTTCATGTTTTACTTAAGCCCGCCATTTGCACTTGTTTGTGTGTAGTGCCGCATCATGCACTGCTGCATAGTGGTGGTTACAGTTGGTGGTTATGGAAGCAAACGTTTTGCTTCTTAAATTTTCCCCTAGCACTTTGCTTGTGGTCCTCCAGAGGTTTTTCATGGCCCTGCTCTACTCTCAGGTGGAACACTAAGTCTAGCCTCAGAAGTGCCAACACACCTCTCACCCACTAGCCATTCCTAAGTGCGACATCTTTTCTTGAACATATAAATTTGCCTAACACTATAGACAGACAATTCCCCACAGTTTCTCTAGCCAACTTGGTCGACATGAGCATTCTGCCTCATGTTCACTGACAACCCTCTACTCCTAGTCCACACAAACTCAACATGTGAGAGATGCAACTGTATTAAAACCTTCATGCTCTCTCACACACCAGTTAGTACATATGGCAATGGTCAGGCTGTCAACATGCACACCTCACCTCCTACACCACCCAAACCCACATCACACATACCTACATATGCAGAGGTCCTCACCAGAAACATACCTAAACACCAGAGACCTTCCAAACACAAACATAAGGATGCTACAGATAATATTTCCTCTGCGAAAGACAATACACATAATAGCTCATGCACCAGTGTCTCATCTATCAAGCCCTTAAGGCAAAACACAAAACCAAACATATTATTCATAGGTGATTCCATCATGAGACACATAGATTTCCTTCTCACCATGCTGGATAAGGAAAAGGTCAAAGTCAGCTGCCTACCAGGTGCCAGGATATGCCATATCACACATGCACTCAAGCCTGTCAACAACAGTCCATGTTGGTGTGAACAACTTGAGAAGTACCTCTGTGGACTATATGAAGAGAAACATGCTTGAGCTCTTGGACTATGTGTCTCAGGCAGGTATGTACCTAGCCTTAAGCAGCATTTTACCTTCACCTAGAATGATGCCTCAGTACAAACTGAAAATGATTGACTTCAACAACTGGCTTAGTTTCTGGTGTCATTCTAAGGGGATCCAGTATCTGTCAGCCTGGGATGATATGATCGACAGACCTCAATGATTTGCAAGAGGTGGCCTACATCTGTCACCCCATGGGATATCGGCTACTGGCTAAGGCTCTTGCCACCCTCATAGTACCTTTTTAAGCAGTGTTTCAAGGACAAAATTCTTGATGCAAAAACTCCATCTAAAAAAACCTCAAGTTTATTCTTCTAAATGTTAGGAGTCTTAACACAAAACCACATTCACTGTAAGCAGTCCTCATCTTGGAAGACACAGACATTCGTGCAGTCACTGAGACCCGGTTCAAGGCTGTGTCGAGCACCCAAACCATACTGGGTTACACCTCCTTCCACATATTCAGACCACAAACTGAAGGTGTGAAAACTAAAGGAGGTGCTCTATCAATATTCATTAAAGATAAATACACCTCCAGATTGGTTAAACATCATGATTCCCTGGAGATACTTCAGGTGAAATTAACTGTTGGTAGGACAACTATTCAATTCATTGCCAGTTACAGGACCCCCTCCATGAAGCAGAACATCCACTCTGCCTATGTGGATCTACTTGAGTCTATCAAGATACATCCGAACGCTGTGGTTTTTGATGACTTTAACTATCCATCCATTGATTGGGTAAATTACTCGTGCTCAAACTCACTTGTCCAAAGGTTCCTCAACTTCATTAACTCCTGTGCCCTGGACCAGCTGGTTGACACCCCCACAAGGGTGCCAAAATCCTGGATCTGGTGCTTACCAATATGGGCGACTACTGTAGCACCCCTCCTGTGAGGTTTTCCCTGCTGAGATCTGACCACAAATCACTCTTATTCGAAGTAACTATCAAACCTGCCCCCCCCCCCCCCCCAGCAGCAACTAAACTAAAAAAACCTCTCCAGAGCAGATTATAAAATAAATAGCTTTACTGCACTTCCCGCCTCAGATGGAACTGGCAACTATGCCGAGTTCTACACCAATACTTTATACAAACACATGTATAACTGCATTGCCTTGGCTGTACCTGATAGGACCAAACAAGCTCCTCAAGGAAGAGCAAACCTGCCTGGTGGACAACTGCCATTAACAGGCTTTAGAACAAAAGGAAGAAATTGCTGTCAAGTGTAACAGGGAGCGAGCCCTAAACTGGAAACACTCCCTCCTCAACTTAAACAAACAAATAATACTTCTTATGAAGTCCTACAAAGCAAACTACAAATCTAAATTAGCCTCCTCAACTAAGGACAACCATAAGGCATTCTTTAGTATCTTAAAAGGAAAGGCCTAGATTTGTGCTGAACTGGTAGTTAATGATACCACATATATTGAGCCTGTGGACAAAGCCACCCTGTTGGCTGATGGGTTCTGTGAAAATATCACTCCCCTGTCCCAGCCACATGTACCCCATAACATCCCTACCACCTGTCTCCTACCTTGTATCTTTAAACAGCAGGTAATTAACACCCTCTCTGAGGCAAGAAACACACCATCTATAGAACCTGATAACATAACTGGCTGCATCCTACATGGGCTCCAACACGAATTAGCAACACCACTGGGTACTCTTTTCAATCATAGTCTAAGCACTTGCTTTGTCCCAGCTGAATGGAGAATGGCCACCATTATTCCCTTTGCACACAGGTGGCACTTCCACTGACCCCGGGAAAAACAGACCTATTAGCCTGACTAGCCTTATCTGCAAGGCCTTGTAGTGAATCATCATGGATCTTATCAACAAAGATATAGGTAATCTCCAAACACTTGACCCTACTCAGTTTGAATTTGTCAAAAGGAGATCAGGCCTGTTAAACCTGGTGGACTTCGAGACAGTCACCAACACACTGGACAACAGAAATCTGTGCATACAGCCTACCTAGACTTAACCAAGACATTTGGCACTATCTCCCACTCAGACATCATTGACAAACTCGCCTAGATAGGTATCAACCTTTATACCGTTAGATGGGTCACTAACTGGTTCACTGATAGAATCCATATAGTCAAAATAGGGGACTCCACCTCCAGAAGCAGACCTGTAATCAGTGGTGTTCCACAGGGATCAGTCCTGAGACCTCTACTGTTTGGAATCTATTTCTGTGCAGTACAAGCAAAAAGTAAAGGTCTGTGTCTGGCAAAGTTTGCTGATGACTGCAAACTGGGAGTGGTCATGGAATCAACAAACGATGTCAACATCCTACAAGAGGGTCTTAAACAAACAAATAATTGGTGCCAAAGTCATGGCCTTAAACTCAATGCAAAAATGTATTATCATCCCTTTTAGTAAGAGCAATGCTCCTGCTAACTACCACATCAATAGCAACACCTTAAGTACACACTCACTGTTGAGAGACCTGGGCATACAGTTTGACAGTAACCTTACCTTTGACCACCATGTCTCAACAGTGGTAAGAAGGGCATTATATATTGCTCATCTCATATGTAAGGGCACTGCCTCCAGAAAAAGAGAAGTTATAACCTCCCTGTACTCTTCCCTCATCAAGACAATAATTGAGTACAATGTCACTTTTGGTATGTACCTTTCCAAGCACCTGCAGCAATTGGAGAGACCACAAAGATTCCTCACAAGGAAAATTCAAGGTTTTCAGCATCTTTCCTATGTGGATTATCTGAAATCACTGCTACTTTATTCTGTTTCATACAGACTACTCAGAGGCGATATCTGCCTTGCATACAAGGCAATCTCTGACCCTGCTTTACTGGAAAAGCTGCATATCTGTAAGTCAAATTGTATATGGGTTACTTGCTCTAAAGATCTTAACCTGGTATGTGACATTAATAAAACCTGTTGGAGGGACAGATTCATCTCCCAGAGGTTACCACACTTTTGGAACAGACTCCCACTTCATGTCAAATAGAGCACATCACTGTCCCTCTTCAGATGCAATCTGGACGAATAGATGGATAACCTTAAATTCACCCTGGGGGTTCTACCTGTGTCCTTCTTGGACAAGGGCAATAGTTGCTGATTGTGGAAATAAGGGTAAAACTTGGCTAGGCCTGTAAGGGCCCTAGGGCCATTAGTCTTCTATCTTCCTATGATCCTATGAAAGAGAAGCCTCAGGGCACTCTGTTTTGGAACCTAACAAAGAAGAACCCCTCACCTATTTTATCTTGCCTTTCTGTAGTAAGTGAACCAGGGAATAGTAATTCTTTAGATCAGTCAGGAAAATAGTGAAATTAGTTTAGTACTGTTTTTCTGTATCTGTGTGAATCTATTCACTTGTGTTATTTTAATATTTCCTGTGATTGAATCTCTGGTGTTTATTGTAAATAGATAGTATTTTCATGTTCTTTTATTATTTATTATTAAATGTATTTAAACTTTACATTGTGGCTGGTCCTTTAGAGGATAGTTTAACCTTTGAGAGTACTCATATCTATTTGGTGACTGTGACCACTCTTGAAAGCCTTACTGCATTGGTCAAAACACTACCATTTGTAGTAATATTAATTTCACTCAGTATAATTAGGTTCCCTTGTAAGGGCCTTAGAGTGGTTGGCTTTGGAGTCTGGGCAGAAGAGGGCATAGCTAGTAAATCTGTGCCAGCCTTTCCCAGGAGTGTGAGTGTGTGTGTGTGTGTGTGTGTGTGTGTGTGTGTGTGTGTGTGTGTGTGTGTGTGTGTGTGTGTGTGTGTGTGTGTGTGTGTGTGTGTGTGTGCATGTGTGTGTGAAAATCAAAATCTCAAAGTGTATGTGTCAGCTGCTTGGAGCAGGGACATGAAGCACTGGTTTCACAGAGGGAATGCTGGAGTACTTGGCTTGGACACTCAGCTGAGGACTCAGCTCTATAGCTGTGCCATTGCGGAGTCTTATTAGGGACCTGGAGAGAGTAAGAGAAACACAGACCCTGGACTAAGTGTGTTCTCTGTGTGCTCTTAAGGGAAATTGTGCTTGATGCAGAGAGCTGCATCTGGAAATACTATGTATATCTATTCTTGTACCAAGTATATATGGCCCAGAAAGAGGACATCATGTAGGGTATATTGTTTAGGCCTTGTAAACTTTAGTAAGGTATTTTTGTGAGCATTTCAGTTGTTGTTGCAGGTGTCTGGACAGACACATGCCAAAGGGAGCGTCTTATTCAATGACTGGCCTAATAAGGGCTGAGTAAGAGGGGACAATGCATCCATAAATCTAGACACCGTCCCTTTGTTTTTGTTTTCATTTATTTTGTTTATTTTTGTTTGTCTTGGTTGCAACTACAAATTACTGGGTATGTCCCAGAATGAATAATCTCACAAAGAGGCTCAAGAATGTTAGCAAATATTGGTACCGTGTAAGTACCTGCTTTAGGTAATATACATGTGTTTAAATAATTGTACTTGAAGAGCTTTTCTGTGCTATAGCTAGTTTCCTGATAATGTATCAGAATTATGTAGTCAGTGATATGTAGTTAGTTTTCATTGGTAAAAAGGGATATTGTATACAGTATTTCTATCTCGTCCTATATTCCCATTAACCTGATTGCTATCCCAAAGTCAAATTCCATTATCAGTGCATGCATTGTTTATGTAAGACGTGGCATACTGCCACTTTTCCATATTATATTTAGGGCTATAACATGCAGTACTTTGAGTCTTCCTGCACAAACTCCTAACTGCAACAACAACCCATCATCATGTTACTTTTTCATCACTGTAGATCTGAGCAATCATGTCAAGGTACCACAGAAGCTGTATACTACTTAACATATGGTATTGAAAACACATAGATCAGCTCCCAGGCTATAGCTTTTCAGATCTTCTCAGAGTTCCATACATGCTCTATCATCCGGAATTGTGAAAGTCACGGTCTGGAGATGTGTTCTCGCACATCATGGGACTAGCTGTCCAGTTCCACCTTAGTGTCCTGCGGGTCTATATTAGAACATCGAAGTTTCAAAACTTTGAACGTTCTACTATCGAACCCTATTCAACGAAAGCTGAAAACATCGAACATACAGAACAGCAAATTTTTTCCTAGGGAAAAAATTTGCTGTTCCAAAACACATACACACAACAAAAGCACACCAAACAAACAGCAATCCACACACATACACCTAAAATCTTACACGTAACCCTACACTAAACTATACACACACACCACTAACTATCCACTTACCTTAACCCAAACACTAACCCTAAGTTCCGTCACTATTGCACACTCACCTCACCCACGCCCTAACCCTAACTCACCTACCCCGCCCTAACCCTCACGTCCACACAATCGCACACTTACCTGACCCACGCCCTAACCCTAACTCACCTAACCCACCCTAACCCTCACGTCCACACAATCGCAGGCATACCTAACCCGCACCCTAACCCTAACTAACCTAACCCGCACTCAATCACACACTTACCTGAACCAAACCCGTAACTTTCCACCACAGCACTGAAAATATTGAAGCAACAGAAACGGACAACCAAATTTTTTCCCTAGGAAAAAATTTGGTTTTCTGTAGCATCGATATTTTCAGCTTTCACTGAATAGGGTTCGATATTAGAACATTCGAAGTTTTGAAACTTCGATGTTCTAATATAGACCCATGTCCTGCTACAGTCATGCAAATACCAACTGTCAGTGTAGGATGCCACCAACACATGCAGCAATTCATTTTCATTGCATGTTGTGGGATCACATTATGTATCAATGACATAATCCTACAGTTCTTCACAATGGCCATTGTGTATAATGTGTGCCCTGCTTTATGGGTATGTAGAGATTCTGTGTTAACTGCTTTGCAGCCTTCTTCCATCTGGACCCTTCCACTCATTGCCTCAGATATATTACAAGTTTTTGTGAACTACACAAATCAGGGCAGTTGTTCCCTTTCAGCAGTCTGCTTACACAACACTGGCCCAGTCCTTCCTGAATATGACCCAAACCTGTGAGCATAGTAAAATATAAACATTCAGATTTGTTCCCATAATGGGAGCCTTTCATAAATGAGTGGATTTTGTACTTAATTTAGTTAAGAGAAATAGGAAGAAGCAATATACTTTCAGAGAACAGTTTTTTAGTTACTAGACTTTTACTGTATTCTTTAAGAGAACAGAAACCATGATTTTACACTCAGAGTAATCCAACAATAGAGACCACTTGTAATGCACTGTTTTTTTAATTAATTGAAAGAGTCAACATTAAACAATAAAGTGTTTACATGGGTATGCTACTATTTCACTGGGTTTAAAATGTGTGAGAAACTTGGCTCCCTTTATAGGGCCTGACAGTACTTTGCAGACCCACCAAGAAAAACCCTAGCTTCATCCTATTTTCTGGCAACCCTTTTATATCCTTCACGTCTTCTTACAATCCTAAACTTTACAATAAAATCTAGACAAGCTTCTTATTACAACAAAGTAACTAAATTTGCTACCAACACTGAACACTGTATCCACTAGTGCCAAGAATTAAAACAGATAAACTGGACAGAGCTTAACAAATTCCTAACATATTCTCATCTAGTTGCAGCATACAAAAAGATGTAAACGTCCCCCCATTTGGAAAACAGCTCATATTATTCCACTTCATAAAGGTGGAAACTCCACTGAACTTTCTAATTCTAGACCTATCGCCATACTATCTCCCCTAGCCAAAATAATGGAGAAATGCATACAAAAACAACTTTTAAACCACCTGACCCACAACAATCTCCTAGCATCATCCCAGCATGGTTTCAGACCAGCCCACACTACTACCACTGCCCTTCTCACATTCTCCCACAAAATAAACCAAAACTGCAATCAAAATCTGCTTTCCTCTGCCCTCTTCCTCGACTTGTCAAAAGCATTTGACACGGTTAACTACACCCTACTCTTAGACTCTCTCAAATCCCTGTCCATAGAAAACCTTACAATCAAATGGTTCCACTCTTACTTTAACAGTAGGCAGCAAGCAGTCCAGTGGAAAGAGCATCTATCTCCTCTTTTACCTGTCACTCTAGGAGTACCCCAAGGTTCTAGTCTGGGTCCCCTCCTTTTCTCTATTTTCATAAACGACCTGCCCAAAGCTATCCCTCATGCTACTACTATACAGTACGCAGACGACACCACACTAATCTGCTCTGCCACAACTCCTACAGAATTACAATCCCTATCCCAAACAACCTTCAACAAAGTAGAGAACTGGCTTAATAATCGTCAGCTCTTATTGAACCCAAACAAAACCAAACTTCTATTATTCTCCCCCACCCGTAAGATAACACCACCAACATTTTCAGTCTCTTCTCAGAATGGCACCATAATTTCTCCAGAACCAACTACTAAACTGCTAGGTATAATCATTGATAATAATCTAAACTACAATGCCCATATAGACAAAACTATAAAAACAGTAAACAAAAAAATAGGCTCCATGTATATGATTAAGAAATTTCTAACCCCAATTGCCAGAACAGCCATAGCTCGCACACATCTTCTGTCATCCCTTCTCTATGCATCACCCATCCTCACTAACTTATCCAAATCAAATCTCTACAAAATCACTAAATGTTACAACAATATAGTGAGATTTGCCACAGGCTCAGAATACAGAACTCACCACTGCCACAATCTTCAAAAATTAGGTTGGCTAGCGCTACACAACCAGATCTATTATAACCAACTCATAGTAACTCATAAAATCCTCCACCAACCTTCCCTCACCCCCAGTCTAGCTAATATCATTACCCCATATTGCAACCTAGCATCCCTTCGCTCTTCCAGCAGAATTATAGTACAACCTACCAAAGCCAACAACTCTGCTGGAGATTCCTTATTCTCTAACACTGCTGGTAAAAATGGAACTCCCTTCCTGCTGAACTAACCACAAATTGCTCCTTGCCTCACTTCAAAATATCACTAAAGACACACATGTACAATAACTGGCTATGTCCTTGTCTAAACCCTGACTAAAACTAAAATTATTCAGTCTGAGTTACTTCACTGACTTGAGTTTCAACTAAAGCTTATCTCAGTCTTAGCTAGTCCGAGTCTAACCCAACATTACTCATATAATCTATTAAACCATCTTAGCTATCTAAGAGAATTTCCCTTTTATCTCTCCATACCCTCCTTCAATTAATTTCTTCTACCCCTTTATATCTCTCTAGCTTCCATTATCAGAACTGTAACCTCCGTTCTCAGCCTCTGCTGCTTTCTACCTAACCTGCCCTTCTCTTATCTCATTCTTCCTCTCTTTCTTTATAAATGATCTTCCTTTACCTTTTTCCCACTTCTTATACCCTCATTTCTTTTATATGTTTAATTTTTTTCTCCCTTTATAGTTTCCCTCCACCTCCCATGTTGTTGTTGACTTTCTCTTATCCAAATATAACATTACTTTGAACCTTTTTCATTATAGAACCTATTTGTAGTTGTCTTTTTATTTTTGTTAAATTGCTTAATATCTCTGTAAATATTACCTTACTCAGACCATTCTCTTAAATATGTAACCTATGTGTATTTTTCTTTTCATTTTGTTAATTGCTAAACATTACTGTATACTGCATTTTAAATGTTTATCTGCTTGGAGCTTTTCTCCTCAGGCCTCCGCTGAAAATGGATATGTATCCAGTCGGACTTTCCCGGTTAACAAATGTAAAATAAATAAAATAAAATAAAAATAAATAAAAACTATATATTATCCTGAAAAATGCCAAGCTTTAAAACAATACTATTGCTCTACAACCCCACAAGAGACTTCTGTTCTGGTGATACATTTCTATTAAGCAGTAAGCACTAGTTGTTGTTGTGTCTTTTGGCTTTTCCCGGTTAGGGGTCGCCACAGCGGAACTCCGGTCCGCTAATGATTGGTAATAGATTTTTACGTGCCAAGTTGCCGGCCCTGACGCACAACCTTCAACGAAGGTACGCCCATTCATGCATGTCTCCACACAGAAGACGCTCTAGCTGAGAATCGAACGGGACAACATCTTACTGTGAGGTGACAACGCTACCGCAGCACCACCACCGTAGTAAGCAGTAAGCACTAGTAAAGCAAATAATTCATTAGTGGTCTCACTATACTCCTGTTACATTTTCAAAGTCTGGAAAGCCATTCCTACAAAAGTGAAAGTGACTAACAAACCCAGCCACTGGGGATGCAAAAGCCAATGTATTTCTTCATGCCGGTCCCAAGCCTGGATAAATGGGGAGGGTTACATCAGGAAGGGCATCTGGTGTAAAATTTTTGCCAGATCACATATGCAGACAACAATACAGAATTCCATACCAGATCTGTCGAGGCCCGGGTTAACAACAACCACCACCAGTACTGTTAGCCAACAGGGTGCTGATGGAAATTGGGCTACTGTTGGCCGAAGGAGGAGGAGAAGGAGAAGTAGAGGGGGGGAGGCATGCCTGAAGGCAGGAGGACAGGAGGAAGGTTAGGAGTGTGGAAGTTAGTGTAGGAACTTTGAATAGTAAAGGGAGGGAGTTAGCTGATATGATGGAGAGAAGGAAGGTTGATATATTGTACATGCAAAAGACCAGATGGAAGGGGAGTAAGGCCAAGTGTATCGGATGTGGGTTCAAATTGTTCTACCATGGTATAGATGGGAGGAGAAATGGGGTAAGGGTTATCCTGCAGGAACAATATGTTGAGTGTTTTGGAGGTGAAAAGACTTGTCAGACAGAGCGATGTTTATGAAGCTAGAAATTGATGGTGTGATGATGAGTGTTGCTAGTGCATATGCTCCACAAGTTGGGTGTGTGATGGATGAGAAAGAAAATTTTTGGAGCGAGTTGGATGTGGATGAAGTGGTGGAGAGTGTACCCAAGGGTAGGAGAGTGGTGACTAGAGCAGATTTCAATGGGCATGTTGGTGAAGGGAACAGAGGGGATGAGGAGGTGATTGGTAGGTATGGTGTTAAGGAGAGGAATGCAGAAGGTCACATGGTAGTGGATTTTGTGAAGTGGATGAACATGTTTGTGGTGAATACATATTTAAATAGAGGGAGGAGCATGGGGTGATATACAAGAGTGGAGGAAGATGCACACATGTGGATTATATGCTATGCAGGAGAGCCAGTCTGAAGGTGATTGGAGGCTGTAAAGTGGTGCCAGGGGAAAGCATAGCTAGGCAGCATAGGATGGTGGACTGTAGGATGACATCGGCAATGAAGAAGAAGAGGAGCCTGAGGGCAGTGCCAAGGATCAAATGGTGGAAGTTGAAAAAGAATGATTGTGAGTTGGAGTTCAGGGAAGAGTTAAAACAGGCACTTGGTCAGAGAGATGAAGAAAGTAGACAGGAGTAAGGAGATGAGGGCGCATGGTGAAGAGAGAAGTATAAGGTGTATGGTGAGTTGTGTGAAAGGTTGGACACTAAGGAGGGAGAAAAGGACCTGTACCGATTGGCTAGACAGAGGGACTTAGCTGGGAAAGATGTGCAGCAGGTAAGGGTGATAAAGGATAATGAGGGAAACGTACTCACAAGTGAGGTGAGGGTGTTGAGCAGATAGAAAGAGTACTTTGAGGGGCTGATGAATGAAGAGAATGAGAGGGAGAGAAGGTTGGATGATGTGCAGATAGTGAATCAGGAAGTGCAGCAGATTAGCAACGAGAAGTAAGGTCAGCTATGAAGAGGATGAAGAATAGAAGACATACCTAAGGAATCATGGAGGTGTTTAGGAGAGATGGCAGTGGAGTTTTTAGTTAGATTGTTTAACAAAATCTTGAAAAGTGAGAGAATGCCTGAAGAATGGAGAAGAAGTGTTTTGGTACTGATTTTCAAGAATAAGGGTGATGTGCAGAGCTGTAATAACTACAGAGGGATTAAACTGATCAGTCACAGCATGAAGTTATAGGAAAGAGTAGTGGAAGCTAGGTTAAGAAGGGAGGTGATGATTAGTGATCAGCAGTATGGTTTCATGCCAGGAAAGAGCACTACAGATGCGATGTTTGCTCTGAGTGTTGATGGAAAAGTATAGAGAAGGTCAGAAGGAGTTGCATTGTGTCTTTGTGAACTTAGAGAAAGCATATGACAGCGTGCCTAGACATGATTTGTGGTATTGTATGAGGAAGTCGGGAGTGGCAAAGAATTATGTAAGAGTGGTATAGGATATGTACAAGGGCAGTGTGACAGCGGTAAGATCTGCAACTGGAGTGACTGATGCGTTCACGATGGAGGTGGGTTTACATCAAGGATCAGCTCTGAGCCCTTTCTTATTTGCAATGGTAATGGACTGGTTGACAGATGAGTTTAGACAGGAGTCCCCGTGGACTATGATGCTTGTGGATATCATTGCGATCTGCGTTGAGAGTAAGGAACAGGTTGAGGAGACCCTGGAGATATGCTTTAGAGAGGAGGACAATGAAGGTCAGCAAGACTAAGGCAGACTATATGTGTGTGAATGAGAGGGAGGACAGAGGAATGGTGAGGATGCAGGGAGTAGAGCTGGCAAACGTGGATGAGTTTAAATACTTGGGATCAGCACTTCACAGTAATAGTGAGTGTGGCAGAGAGGTGAATAAGAGAGTGCAGGCAGGGTGGAGTGGGTAGAGAAGAGTTTCAGGAGTGATTTGTGACAGACGGGTACCAGCAAGAGTGAAAGGGAAAGTCTACAAGAGAGTAGTGAGACCAGCTATGTTATACAGGTTGGAGACAGTGGCACTGACGAAAAAACAGAAGTCAGAGCTTGAGATAGCAGAGTTAACGATGTTAAGATTTGCATTAGGTGTGACAAGGATGCATAGGATTAGGAATGAGTATATTAGAAGGTCAGCTCAGGTTGGGCGGTTTGGAGGCAGAGCCAGAGAGAAGAGATTGTATTGTTTTGGACAAGTGCTGAGGAGTGATGCTGGATGTATTGGGAGAAGGATGCTAAGGATGGAACTGCCAGGTAAGAGGAAAAGAGGAAAGTCTAAGATAAGGTTTATAGATGTGATGAGAGAGGATATGCAGGTGGTTGGTGTGACAGAGCAAGATGCAGAGGACAGGAAGAAATGGAAATTGATGATCTGCTGTGGTGGCCCCTAATGGGAACAGCCAAAAGAAGAAGAAGAAATTCCTGAGCTATAAAATCCATCTCAAACAATACCTTACACAGTCTTGGTCATGCTCATATTCATCACCATGTTGAGACATCTAGAGAAAGCACAAAGTTTTTATTACCTATCTCTTAACTTTTTCCCCTCCTGTACCTAAATCAATACACCTCTAACAACTTTCCCTCCATACTTGATTTGAATCAATACACATCTCTTCAACACTGCTTCCCATCTTTGCCTCACTGCCTTCATCAGCCTCTCTATTCCTGTCATGCATCCCCCATATACCTAAATTATAAACCTTCCAGATACACCAGTTTGGAGCAGGTAGCCTAGCTAGAACTAATCCTATCGGATGCTCTCTCACTCATATGCTATTACCACTATCCTGCTTTGCAGTGCTAATATCTTCCCACATACTTAATTTTATAACTTACTTTCAGCAATACTTCTCATTACATCTCTTGAACTCTTTACAAACCTTTCTGTACTGAAACATTAGAACGCTAAACTTCTTTACAACAATGTTTTCCCTTCTACAGTATAAATCCATTTACTTCCTGCAAGAACTTAGAGCTACAAGAACTGTATAGAAGTATACATATTGATGTATATGCTTTACTGTATATACCTGTCTTGTAACTATGTTTGTTTTTCTGAGAAATGTAACTGTTTTTTTTTTCTGAGAATTGTCAGCAATTCACTTTTTAATATAAATGTAATGGGATGGAGCTTTTTTTACAGACCTATACTAAAAACGGGCTCTACCCAGTTAGATTTTCTCGGTTTACAAATATAAGCAAATAAATAAATACCATATAACCCCAGGGTTTGTTAACCTCAGCAGTGCCAATACCTCTGGCAAAGTATTCTTAGTGTAGTTTATTTTCTGTTGTATTCTAATGTTCTTTGTAATCAATTTTAATACATTTTAGGTAGTGGCATATGTTACTTGACACAGGTGCTAGTTTGATTGATGTCAAGATGGCTGTCATAAAAGTTTACAAAGCCACATTTCTAGTAGTATATCTATCTCTCTCTCTCTCTCTGTATATATATATATATATATATATATATATATATATATATATATATAGAGAGAGAGAGAGAGAGAGACAGAATAGCTTTGTCATTGCCTGTTTATCATTTCCAAAGCAAACTTGCCATATGTAATTGCATTACTTCAGCCTCATTCCTTTTTATTTTGTTTACTTCTGAAAGTTTAGCTGAGTTTTGGAATATATAAAATTTATCTTGGAATGGCTGTATGAATCTGCAATTTGGTTTATTTTTCTACCATAAAACATGCACATCTATCAGCATTCTTTTGCATGCACCATCAATAAAAAATCATTATAGTTTACAAAAGTCAGGATATGTTTCCTTTTTATATCAGCAGCTATACTGATAGTTAAAATACAGACTACAAACAGTGGTTAATGGGTCTAAATGAATCTTTTTTCAGGCTTTCACTATGACTTACTGAGTTACAACTCCGTGAGGAACTAACTTACTGAGTACAACTGCTTTGGAATTTAACCCAACAAAATTAAATGTAAGCATGTTTTGCACTCCCCATATGGGGGACAAGCCCCAGACATCCCCATAACTTTAATATATATATACCGACTCTACAGTCACACCAGCAGGAAGAAGGGAAATTTGCGAAAAAAAAACAAGTCACTGTTGCTACACACTGAGAAAACCACACTGGTCGTGATTTGTTATAGAAAACAGTGACTGTGAGTTCAACATCAGCAGATAAAATCTCATCCAGTTTGCACACGACAAGATACAGGGTAAGCCTTTATGGGATTCAAACAGAAAGTGTTTTAAATGGACACATTACATTCACTTGCTCTATTTTTTATTCAGAGTAATTGTATTTTTCTCTTTCATTTAAAGGCCATGGTTACTGAATAAAGGTAAAAGCAGTATTTGTTATAGATGATTATTTCTGTTGCTCAAAGATTTCAGTGGTTACCTTCTCCAAGTGCACTAATAATCAAAATATTCAGAGTTTCTGAATGCACACATCTAATACAACTTCTATTTTATAATCACTAATCTATATAAGACAATCATGGGGCTCAAACGTTTAATGAAGATGAAGTGGGAGAGTTTTAGACATCCTCAAGAAATCTGGTAAGCCTAGGTACTATGATAGCAGAACTTAAACAGTAGATGCCCAGAAAGAAACATTTCAAGCACAAAACAAGTGTCCAATACTGCTATAATATCTACAGACAAAGAAATAACTAAATACAGATATGTGTAACAACTGTAAGTAAGCAACAGTTGAAATTCATTTATACAGTACATAGGCAATGATAATTGTACTTTGATCTTTGGTACAGCATTAAAGATGTCTGTTCTAAACAAAACAGTATACATGGTGTACATGAAGTACAGATGTGAGTTCATGACATGAATGTATGCAAAGAACAGTAAACGTCAGCATCAAACTTAGCACTCTACTTGGCAAATGCAAGCAAATGCAAATATATAAAGCTTGTCAAGTGACAGACTATGGAGGGATGCAGAATATATATCAGAGTAGCAGCTGTTGTAAGCATGGAGCAATTAGTTCTAGAGATTTGTTATACCAAATAAAGGCAGATGAACCCTGGATCAATTAATGTACAGCAGAATTTACTGAAACAGCAGACAGCAGAAGGAAATAAGTGTGAGAAAAGGTGGAAGGGAGTATGACAGGAAAGTAGAACAGTAAGTAGGATATCAGAATTTTAAGGAGTTTGATAATGACAAGAAGAAAACATGGTGACAATAAACATAAAATGAGTATATAAAGAAATAAAAATCAAACTAATAAATTAGAAGATATGAGACTGAAATGGGAGTGGAAGCAGCTGACAGGAGATGAGAGAAGTTTATTTGTCTGTTTTTTTCTGTTTGGCTATTTATTAACAGGGAAGGCAGATACCTCTCAACTGTCCAGATTTTCACAGAATGTCCAGATTTTTGCCTCATATTTTTAGTCGGTTCCTCATAAAATGTTGGGTTTTCTGGCTAATCATTCAGGACTGAAGTCACTAAATAATGACATACATTTGAGTTTCAAACTTCATATCCTTCAGAAAAATACATGCTAACACAAAATCTGTTATTCCGTCAACTTTCTAAGTTTATAAGAGCTATATTTAGAATTTGTCCCAATTTTTGGACCTTTGTTCCCTCATTATTTTAGGTGCTGCCCAGATTTCTTGCACTAAGAGGTTAAGAGCTATGGGTTAGACTTTTCGATCATGATCCAGGACATTGGCAGAATTCAGGTTTTAAAAAGCAACACATACAAAGTGTGAGATATAGACAACTTCTGCAGTGATCTAGTTAAACAAGAGAAACATATTTATTGACGAAGTAAAGGGAGGTTTATGAATATGTTCTAGTAACCTGACACCTGGAGCGGTTATTACTGGTTAAGTGACACGTGATGGCTATTTTGAAATCTTATTTAGAGGCAATGTTTCATACATTAAGAGGAAGTTTATTACATTGTTTTGCTACAAAGGAACCATAATATCAGACTCCTTGTCTGCTAGTAAATCGACTTGCTTGTACTAAGGAGGAAATAATGAAGTAAAGTGGCCTAGAAGGGGTACACAAGGTCAGAATCCTGCACAATAGTGGACATTTATTGGAGTATGTTAGCTTGTGAACCCTTATTAGTTTGATAAACTTCAGGTGTGCAGGACATTCAAGATAGATTAGCTGAATTAAAGCTTTACATTTACATGATTAAAAAAAGGCATATCAGCAGGAAAGTGTGCCATCCTGTTACAGGCTAACTTAAGTTTGCCTGGTTGTGAGTGGTTTGTTAGTATAAGGGAAACAAGCAGGAGGCCAGGAAGCAGTAAAGCAATAGCTGTTCTGGTATAATCAGTCATAAAAATCTTGGCCCTGTACAGCTTGCTAAATATATCAATATTTGTAATGTTGAACATAATACACAGATCAACTCAGAGTTCATTGTTGAAAATGAACTCAGTAGGCATTGGGGATTTCATAGCTTAAATAAGTGAGTGTTCCACAGAGGCAATAAGCAGGTCTGAAAATGGAGGAGAAATGCATGGCTGTACCAATAGCATGTATATTGTTTTAAGCATGCTTTGGTAAAGATGTGAGTTGGATAACCAGGCTTGAACAAAATCCATACTGAAATACTGAATGCACAGCATACCCAGAACAGAAAGAGAAGAGCAGCGTTGATTTATCTATCATTGCATTAAATTAAGCTATCAGCAAAATAGTGTTTCCACATGCCACTCGCAAACATGAAAAAAGTGGGTCAGCCACATGACCATTTGAAACACTCAGAGGAACTGGCAGATCAGGCAGGTGGCATTATCTAGTCGTGTAGACCAAGCTCCTGCTTAAGTTATCTGCTGAACCAGTATCAGGCAATCTAACGGCCGTTAGCCTTCTTCAGAATTGGCAGCTGACAGTATCCAATGGCTTTGCCAAACCAAAGAGTGAAGTACTGACGTACGAGTACAGTCAGTCTCAGTGGGAGCATATACTAATAACTAACTTCAGTTACTGGAACAACCAGTTGTCCCACTTGTGGAGCTCATTTTATTGCATTTTGGAAGTTTGAACTCTCATTGCAGGAAAGCTTGGACAGGCCTGCTCATCTTTTAGGATTTGAAATTAGTGTAAAACCTTAAACATCTTCCTGTACTCTTGGAGTCAGACATGATACTTGTTTTAATGTCTGCCTTGTCTGTAGGAGTAAGCTAAATCTACAAGTACACCGGAGAAGAAGTGAGACATAGTGGATAACTATACACACATTAGGCTTGGCAGGAGGGAGCGGTTTGAGCAGAGTTCAGGAAGGGAAACAAACCAGAAAAACAAAACTGAGAATGGCATTATAAAATTACACATCTCAGAGCAGGTTTGAAAACAGAGACCATGGCCTGTTGTCTGCACAAGCATCGCAGCTTATTCTAACAGTTTTACCTTTTCGTCTGCAGACATGGCAACTTGACCTAGCAGTTATAACCTGTTCACTGCTCCCAGCTTTTCTAATGGCAGAGACAGAGCAGGCTTTCTTGGTATAATAGAGTGCAGTTTTGCACATGGAAAGGGTATTTAGTAGTTATTGAGATCCTGAGTAGTAGTAACAAAGAAAAAAAGTTTGAATGTCTAAATGAATCAGACATTCAATGATGACAATGAAACACTTCTTCTTCTTTTGGCTTTTTCCTGGTTAGGGGTCGCCACAGCGGGTCACATGTCCACTCATGATTGGCAGTGAAGTTTTAAGCTGTCAAGTTGCAAGCCTGGCGCCCAACCTTCCACAGAAGGCACACACACACACTCACTCACACCTAGGGCCAATTTAGCGTTTCCAATCCACCTACAGCATGTCTTTGGGATGTGGGAGGAAACTGGAGTTCCCGGAGGAAACCCACGTGACTACAGGGAGCACATGCAGACTCCACACAGAAGGCACCCCAGCCAATGATCGAACCAGGAAACCTCTTACTGTGTGAAAACAATGCTAACCACTGCACCACCATGGCCATCTGATAACAATGAAACACAAAGGGCCAGATTCAGGAAGGCTTACACGGAGTTCAAGAGTAGTGTAAGCCTCCGTGTAAGCCTCCCGATTCAGGTACAGGCCAAACCTCCGTGTAAGAGACAGCTAACACGTCTCTTACACGGACTGGGCGTGGAAATGCTCAATACCTCATTTGCAGCTCCAAGATATGCAAATGAGGTATTTGAGCGATCCACGGCAGAAACCAGTCCGTAACGGACGTGTTGCAGAAATGTACTCAGCTGACAACTGAGTACATTTCTGCAAAATCAAAACGGAGCTATGTCAGCTCCAAATAAAGGGTGCATATGTAAATATATGCCAATGGCCAAATATGTGGCCATTGGCATGAAAAGTGTTGCAAAAATAAGTTATTTAACTTTTTTTTTTCACGGGATTATTGTGTTTAACTGCAGCGCACACCCGCAAACGGGTGCGCTACCTAAAACTGAAAACCGGCTTATAAGCCCACAATTGTGGGATTTATGTATTACATGGAATGTCAATGGAGGGACTTGCAGACTAAAACAATATGGCCTCCGCTTAGTGGTTGTCAAGGGGAAGCTCCGTAAGATATGTAACTAAGCATTACTAGGCAATCCTATGTAAATGAGGGTTACAATACTGAATCACACTGCCACATAGGTAATGAGCACTTTCTGAGTAGTGTAAGAGTTAGAGAAGGGGAGGAACAGAGTAAGAGGTAGGTGACATCACGGAGGGGAAGGATAGAAAGAAATGTCCCAGATTGGAGGGCAATGTAAGGTAACAGATGACAGACAGACATCAGGGGAGGTGTGTCCCAACAGAACACTAGGAAAGTCAAGAAATTGAGGGTATACGCCATCCCTACACTCCAAGTTTCTTGATATACGTGCATGCGCTGCAGCGCGCTGTAAGGCAGGTTCAACATGTGGGAGCGTGTTGCAAACTGTTTACAACGGTTTGCGCTGGCGCACGCGGTGTAAGGCAGTGTGCTGCTTTTAGCATGAATCAGCCTAGCTAACACCGTAAGGATGTGTGCGCTGTAACACTGTGTAGGGATGTGTGCTGCTTAAGTGACTGTGAGCGTGTTTAAGCTGGTGTGCACATTGCTCCCCTCAGGAAACAGAGAGGAAACAGGAAACAACCAAAATACAGGAAACTGCCAGGGAATACTGCTGGAGTTAATTGGTGGAAACAATTACAAGCAGGCAATTACACAGGCAGACTAGAAGCCCAGCCCAGCACTTAAAACACAACAAAGAGCAGTGAAGGCTGTTTCTCACAAGAGATACTGCCAGAAGCTAAGCTATCAGAATTGAAAACTGAAATAAAGCTGAACTCAGAGCAGAAATGCTAGGGGCTGCCATGGCTATTATAATCAGGCATAGGCGAATTGCTGAGGGTGGTGACAATGCAGATGCTGACAGACAACCCAGAGTGAGGAGAAGGAGAAGAGTATACAGGCCCAGGGTCACCTACCATGGGTTACATGAGCTGGAGATAGTAGAGCGCTATAGAGTGGACAGAGAGCTCCTGCAGCAGATTGTTGAGCTGTGCAGGCCACACCTCACACACAGAACCAACAGAGGGGAACCCATCCCAGTGGAAACCAAGGTATGTGTTGGCCTAAGAATACTAGCAACAGGTACCTTCCAGAGACCAACTGGTGATATGATGGGGATATCACAGGCATCAGCCTCCAGGGTACTGCACCAGTTCCTGGATGCCATGTCACCACATGTCAGTGATCATATATATGTCCCTAATGACCGTGAAGTTGTGGCCAGCAATATGCGCCTCTTCCAGCAAATAGCGGATACCCTGAGGTGCTGGGTGCAATAGACTGCACGCACATACGCATCAAAGCACCAGCCGTGAGCGGGTAGAGTCTACATTAACCGCAAGGGATACCCTCCATCAACTGCCAGGTCGTGTGTGATGCCCAGGGCATAATAATGAATGTGTGTGCTGGCTGCCCTGGGAGCTACCACGATTCCCACATCTGGCATCTGACGAGCTGTACCAATCATTTGCCAATGGGGACTTCCCACACGGACACCTAGTGGGGATGCAGGTTATGCACTTGAGCAGTGGCTGCTGACACCCATCAGAAATGCACACACACCTGAACAGGAACGCCATAATGAGGCACACGCACAAACACGTAATATCATAGAGCGTGTGTTTGGGCTGCTCAAGTCACGGTTCCGTGTCTGGACACATCTGGTGGAGCTTTGCAGTACACACCAACTACATGTACCCAAATGATCATGATATGTGCCATGCTACATAATATGATCCCGCGGAAACAGCTGCAGCAGGACCAGCACAGGGGTGGGCCAAACATCCCCGCACCATTGCCAAGGCCACCACAGGCAGGGGGTGACTCGGAGGAGGAACAACCTGACCTTGTCCCAGTAGGCAGAAGGAGGCGTGCCCAGTATGCCCTGGCCTTGGCAAAGAGGCAACGATAGCACATACGCTTGGTCAGTAGGAACACTGGGACTGATACCCGCCTGACTCACTCATACAGTAACAGGGATGCCTAACATGACACAACCTGCTTCCAAATGTACAGGGAGTGTAGTATGTGTATCCGACAGAGGTGGCCCTGCAGCACCACCTGAGGCATGAATGCCATGTGTTAAGTAATGTAATATCATGTACAATATGCACACCTGAGGACCCCAACTAACATCCATATCCACGATATGACCCTGTGGAAACAGCTGCACGTCATACAGTGATGTACATGTGCAAAAACATGGAACAAGATACAAAATGAGGGTGTCTAGCAATAAATAGCATGGATAACCACACACCCATGTTTGTACCACAACAAGAAGCAACATGGAATAGCCATGGTCAAAAACAATGGCTAAAACCGACTACTACTATATAGCCTGCTGCAGACCACTGTCCTAATAGCAGGAACTGCCCCAGGCCTATGTCCATAGGTTCATACTAGGCTATCTGCCCTAGGGCATTAATAAGCCTAGGCCAGAGTTTTGTGGCGCCTGCCACCCCTGCAAGTTGATGGATATGCCCATTATTTTGCTGTGCCTCTGTCAAGCAGTGATACTGAGGTTATCCCTGGGGTATACCTGCAATCTCCCATCCATTGGTCAAGATCTCACTTGAACAAAGCCAGTGAGGTGCTCAGCCCCACATGTACCAGGATGTTGTTCCACAGCATATGGACTCTCTGGGTGATGAATCTGTCCCTCCAGCACATCCTATTAATATCTGTGTTGAGGTTTAGGTCTCCTGCCCTTGTAGTTCTGATGGATGTAGAGGTCTTGAGGTGAAGCATGTTCATAAAGTCTGGGTTGGACATAGCCTTGTATGTCAGGCACAGATCACCTCTGAGCAGTCAGTAAGTGACTGAATACAGCTGGAATTCCTTCAGTCGGGCAGCATAAGAAATATGTTTGAGACCCTTTCACCTCCTGTCGAGGAATTTGTGGGCCCATCCAATCTGAATGGGGCAGTGTATGCAATCATTGGTGTGATGAGTACAGGGGAACGATGACCTCCCTTGATCTAGATGTGAATCACTGCATGATGAGGTGGCCAATGTAGAAGGCCTTCCAAACTACCCTGGCAATGTGAGTGTCAAGCAAAGGTCACTGTCAACCTGGGTGCCCAGGTCCCTGATAACCTACGTTGTGCTTAGAGGATTGCCACCTAGATGGGAAGTAGTGGTAACCTTGTTCTTCCTGAAGGGTATGGCTATGCATTGTTTAGTGTTTAATGTAAGGCCATGGCCGTGGCACCAGTTATCTGTGTCTATGAGACCCTTCTGAAGGATGTCTGTGTCAGATGGGTTTCAGCTATGCTTCCCAGTTTGCAGTCATCTTCAAACTTTGTCAGCCATAATCCTCCTGTGTTTGCTCGCACTTCTGAAAAGTAGATACTGAACAAATGTGGGCCCAGGACTGAGCCCTGTGGGACACCACTTGTGACAGCTCTGGAGTGTGAACTGGCACCAGCAACTTTGACCCTGTGTGTTCCATCACTTAGCCAATTTGCAACCCATGCTGTGATGTATGGGTTCACAATTGCTGGTGATGTTTTCAATGATACCTGACTGGGGTATTGTGTCGAAAGCCTTTGCCAGGTCAAGGTAGGCTGTGTGGACTGCCTTGCCCACGCCAATGGCCTGGGTGAGTGTTTTGAAAAGTCAACCAAGTTTAAAAGGCATGATCTGCCCTTGACAAAGCCAAACTGGATTGGATCCAATGTCTGCAAGTCCCCTATGTCTTCATTTAGAATTCCCATTATGATCCTCTCCATAGCTTAGCAGAACAGGCTTGTCAAGCTGATGGGATGGTAGTTTCTGGGGTTGGTGGAGGCACCTCCTTTGTGAAGTGGGTCCACCATTGCTGTATGCCACTCCTTGGGAACATATCCTGAGGTGAGGCTAAGATTAAACAGCTGCCCTAACTGCGGGTGTAATTACTCATTGAGTTCATGGAGCACACAACTGGGGACACCATCTGGTCCCATGGATAAAGTGTTTTCTGCCTTGGATTGAGCAGTTCCCACCCCAGCAGTGGAGATGTTTGGGGCTACAATCCTCTGGTGTACATACCCCCAGTTGGGGAGGGGAGAAATCTGCACTGAACCTGTCAGTCAGTATGTTGCCAATGTCTGTAGGTGCAGTGATATCAACATTATTCTGAACTAAGTCTGAGCATATCTGGGAGTTTCCTCCCAGGTTTCAAACATAGGTAAAAAGGCCTCATGATTGTCCCTGGAGTCCTGAGTGGGTTTACTCTCAAAACATGCCTCGGATGATTGTATGGGGAACCCAGTGTTTTACTCACAATGAGCAGGGTGCCTTCCCCACGGATTACGCCTATCTTGTAGTAGCTCCTTCCTTGTGTTGTACAGCTTGTTTATGGCTAGGGTCCACCAGACTGGATGCTTGCCTGTGGTACAAAGAGTCATTATTATTTGGGATTGCCTGAACCATGCAGTCCTGGAGGTGCTGGTAGAAGGCATTTCTAAGTGATACAGTGGCTTGGGTAATGGTGTCTGCTGGCCTGGGGCCTTGAAAGAGACCACACCAGTCCTCAGAAATGTGAAGTCGGCATTTGAGAAGGTCTTCACCGGTTCATTTCCCATCTGGGGTGTGGGTGGGATGTGGACTCCCACTGAGAATAGTCCATGATCTGATCTCACCAATGATGGGTATATGTCTGGTGTTGAACAGTGTGACCCCATGTTCGTGATGATGTGTTCTAGTATGTTGCCTCCACTTGAGGGGATTGGGACCAGTTGTTCCATGGCATTTCAGTGTATGAACTCTTGGAACCTTTGTGTTAGAGTGTTGTGGCATGATTAGTGATCCCAGTCTATATGTGGATAGTTGGAATCACCCAGTAGGATGGTGTTTTGAGATACATTTATCCCCTTCAGTGTTTGCAGGATAGCTGTGTGAGGTACCTGAGTTTGAGCGGTGGCATGTAACATGCTACAAACTGCAGAGCAGTCTTGCCTACGGTCACTGGCACCTGGATGGTCTCCGATGCAGCAGGTGTTGCCACCAACCATGAGGTGAGGGTGTCCTTGATGAATATGGACACCCACCATCCTTCTTGGTGTTGTCGGGATGCTGGTGCCAGAATGCATGATATGAGGTAACACCCGATAGTGCCGGGTGCTGTCAGAAGCTGTGAACCAGGTTTCAGGCACAGCACAGACATCAATGTGCTACATACTGAGAAGGGCATAGAGTGTGTGCAGCTTGAGGTTGAGACCTTGGGCATTGAGCAGCATTACCCTTAGTGTCTTTCCTTTACTGTGTTCTAGGGTGGTAGGTGTAGAATCTGAGTCTTGCATAAAAAGGCACAATGGGGTGGCAAGAGCATCATCTGAAACTGAAGCCCAGGGTGACAGGTGCAAGCCGTCCCTTGCAAATCACCATGGCCTGTCCAGCATCTCATCCCAGGCAGACAGACATTGGACACCCTTAGAATGACACCATAGTCTAAGCAAAATACTGCAGCTGATCATCTTGTCTCTGTTTATGTGGCATCATACTTGGTGAAGGTAGGATACTGCCGAAGGTCAGGGTCATACCTGCCTGGCCTACATAATCAGAGGGATCCTCTATGTCTCTTTCCATGTAGTCCAGGGAGGTTCATCTCAGGTCCACACCAGCATGGATTATGACTGGGTCAGACCTGTACTTGCAGTTTAGTGACCTGAGTGCTTGCATTATGTGGTGGATTCCAGTGCCCGATAGGCAGCTTACTGTGACCTCCTCTGTACCTGATCTGGTGAGTGGGACATCAGTGTGTCTGACTATGGAGTCACCTATGACAAGTGTGTCTGGCATTGTGTTTGGCCTTAAGGGCTGTGACTGTTTGGCACACCAACTCTGTGGTCAATGTGTTGCATGTGCTGTGCCCTGTGGAGGCAGTTGTGTGAGTGTCTGCTGTGGTGGCCACCGCCATTCTGGTAGACTTCTGATCAGAGCCTCCGAGAGTGTCTCTGTGTGTCTATGTGTATGATCTTAAGTTGTGACAGTGCCATGTGAGACTGGATTAAAGATGTGTGTGTGGTTACCTTCACCCTCTCTCTGGTCTTGCTAGTCCTATGTTGAGAGAGCTCAGCCTCCACTTTGGCTATATAGTTGCATCTCTCACATGTATGTGTGTTTTATGGCAGAAGGAGAGGGTTGTCAGTGTACATGAGGCAACTGTAACAGTGCCTCAATATTCCCAGGTTCACCAGCTGAGCAGGAGAGGACACTAGCAACTGATCCCTAGACATGCTAGAAGGAATAGACAAAACAATGTTGGAATACAGGGAGATATCAAGCCCCCCAAGCCACATCATACTGTTTGATTGACAATAGCTACACATACACCGGTGTTTCATAGTGTCATAGTGTACTACTAGGCTATCTGCCCTAGTGCATGTATAAGCCTAGCCATAGTGATGTGGCTATTGCCACCCCTTATAGTGGTAATAAGTGTACAGAATAGATTCTGAATATTGTGCCTCTGACTTAGTAGTGACACATTATGACCCCTTACGTAATTGAATAACATGACTGTGTCTCTGTCTAGTCTGTGCCTCTGTCTCATATGCAGTTGTCCAGATGTCTCCTGAAGAGAGTCAGTGAGGGACTCTGTCAAACATGAACTGGGATACTCTGCTAGAGTGTGAGATGCCTCTGAGTTATGACTCTGTCCCTCCAGCATGTCCTATACATGTATGTGCTGAGGTTCAAATACTCAGCCTCATGGCTCTGGTGGATTTGGATTGCTTGCAGTGGAGTATGTCCACCAAATCCTGATTGGACATGGTCTTGTATGTCAGGCATAGGTCACCTGTAAGTATGCGGTATGACACTGAACAAAGCTGGACTTCCTCTATTCTGGAAGCATATGACATGTGTTGAAGAACCCTGATCTTCATGGTAGGTACTTTTCGGGTGCAAAGGTGCAAAAGGCAGGATCTGCCCTGTACAAAGCTGAACTAGGTGGGAACAAGGGTCCGTGAGGTCAGTAATGTGTCTGTGTAAGAGCTCCATGACTCCTCCCATATCTTTGCAGACAAGGCTGGTTAAGCCTGTGTGGTGGTAGTTGCCATGGTCTGTGGAGGCATCCCCTTGTGGAGTGGGACCACTGTTGCCGTATGCCAGTGTTCAGGTACATATCCTGTAGCAAGACTAAGGTTAAATAGCAGTTGTATATATGGGTCCAGCCCCTTCTGGAGTTCACATAGCATGCAACTGGAGATACCAGCAGGTCCCATGGATGCTGTGTACTTGTCTTTGCTGAGTGTGGCTCTCACATGGACATCCAAGATGACAGTGAGGTTACATACAGCAGTGATAACTATCTTGTTTTGGGGTGAGGGAGGGGTAAATCGCACTGAAGCTGTCCGCCGGAATGTTGCCAATATCTGTCAGGTCACTGAATATATGTTGTTGTGTACCAACTCTGAGCATATCCGAGGGTTCACAACCAGGTGTCTGACATAACTGAAGAAAGCAGTGTGGTTACCTTCATTGTCTTTGGTGATTTATGTCCCCAAGTTGACCTTGCATGTCTTTATGAGATAATGTAGCTTTCTACTAGTGCTGATCACAGCTGTCTTCCCTTTGGAGATGTAGCTCTGTCTTGCATTAGTAACCCTCATCTGTCATACAGTTTGTTTATGGCTGGGGTCCACCAGACAGGACACTTTCCCTTTGTGGAGAGGGTCCTGTTTTCAGTTGTGATTGTATGGTCCATGCTGTCTGACATCTAGCTAAGGGGAGGTCATTCTGGTTCTGCAGTTATCTTTCATCAGCATTAGAAATGACCACAACAGCCCCTGTGGGTGTACCTCATGCACACACATCCAGCACCTGTAAAGTCCACAACAGTACCTCACCAGGAGTATGACAGAGCTGGAACACATGTAATGTGTAGTCTGATTAAACAGAGTGCAGCTCCACACACTGCCATGCTGTCCACCCAGATGCAAGCTGTGCCTGATGTAGAAAGCCATGTCCAAGCTGGAATCAATGCACATGCTGCACCTTGTACAATCTGAATGGCAGGGAGCTATGCACATGAGGGACCTGAACCCCAGCACTGACATATATAGGACAGGCTGTACTGCATTATCCAAAACACAGAAGCCACCCCACACATGAGTAAACTACCAGTACAGGTTGTCCATAGAGACACTGGTTGAGTCCCTCAACAGGAATCCTAATGAGTGGATGGGAGATGGGAGGTTTACCCTGGGTATCAATGTTATGTCACAGGTAGACAGAGGCACAGTATACTAAACAAGACATATGACATGTCGAACTACGCTAACAATGTGTTGATGGACAAACACATTCTCCGACTAGCATTAGGTCAAGATACCTCTTGAACACAGCCAGCAAGGTGCTCTGCCTCAAATGGACCAGGATTGTATTCCACAGGATAGCGCGTCTCCGAGTGATAACTCCATCCCTCCAACATGTCCAACATACATCCCTGCTAAGGTGTAAGTCACCTGCACTAGTGGTTCAGGTGGATCTTCTGAGTCTGAGGTGGAGCATGCCCATTAATCTCTGTTTGGACATGGCCTCGCATGTCAGGCACATGTCACCTCTAAGCAGACGGTATGTGAGTGAATAGAGTGTGAGTGTCGGGAATCTGGCAGCATATGGCAGCTGTTCGGGTTCCTTGATCCTTTAGGTGGGGACAGTCAGGGTGTCTCCAATTGCTGCAGATGTTGTGTGAGATACAGCCAGAATAGGGCATTCGACTCGATCACCGGTCTGATAAGTGAAGAGTACAGGGGAACAATGACCCACTAGATCTGGATGTGAATCCCAGCCTGATCAGGTGGGCAATGTAGAAGGTCTTCCTAGCCACTTTAGCAATGTGAGTCTCAGAAGAATGGCGACTGTTAACCTGGGTCCCCAGGTCCATGATAACCTCCTCTGTGCTTAGAGGATTGCCACCTATATGGTAGCTTGGGGTCACCTTGCTTTTCCTGAAGGGTATGTCTACACATGTTGTGCACTCTGACTTCAGGCCATGGCCCTGGCACCAGCTATCAGTTACTGTGAGTCCCTTCTGAAGGATATTCAGGTGTGATGCACTGTCCACTATGGTGCCCAGTGTGCAGTCATCTGCTAACATTGTCATCCAAAGTCCTCCCATGTTGGCCTGTACTTCTGGGAAGTACATGACAAACAATGGGGCCAAGGACTGAGCCCTGTGTGACACCACCTGTGACCAGCCTGGAGTCTAACATAGTGCCAGCAACTCTAACCCTGTGGGTCCCGTCCTTAAGCCAGTTTGCAACCCATCTTGTGACATATGGGTTTACATTTCAGTTGTTAGTTTTCCACAATACCTGAGTGGGGTATTGTGTTGAAAGTGTTTGCAAGGCCAAGGTAGGCTGTATGGACTGCCTTTCCCCAACAATGGCCTAAGTGACCAATTTGAAGATGTCAACCCAGTACAAAAGGCATGATCTGCCCCTGACCAAGCTAAAATGGGATGGGTACAATGTCTGCATGTCCCCTATATCTTTGTTTATGAGCTCAATTATGATCCTCTCCATAGATTTGCAGACTACACTTGTTAAGCTTATGGGGCAGCAATTAACAGGGTCTGTAGAGGCACTGCCTTTGTGCAGATGTGCACAACTGGACCCTAACCAGGCTGTTGTGCACACTATGGAAATGTAAAGCAGTGATAGGACTAAAGGCCAGGATACTGACCACCACAGTGAAAGTACTGAAACACTACACTAGACAGTGCTACAGTGTTAGGTCAGTATGAACGGATGTTGACAATTGTGTGCAAAGTATCCCATGCAAAACCTGCAGGCACAGTATACTCCCTGTTTTGTTCACACAAAAGCATTCGACAGTAACTACACAACATGGCACAGAACACACAACCATAAACTTCAGGTATTTGTTGAAGGTCACACTCATCCACAAATGTGATGGGCTGCAGAGTTCAACATATGTAAAGCCCACACTGGGCATGCTCACACACTTAGATAAATGAGACATCTTTCACACAACATGCCACGGTAGGCTGAACTGGGCATGCTCACACACTTGGTCCAAATGTTACCCCTAGCAAATGTGAAAACACACCAGAGGATGCTCATCCCCCTTTCTAGACACTGATCATGTAAGCACCCTATAAGTATATTGGAGAAAAGGATTCTCTCAGTAATCCAAATAGCCGTGCTAATGCGTCCGCCTCTAGTGTCATAACATAGTTAGGTAGGGGTTTGAATCCAGCAGGTGGCAAGTGTGTGTGAAGGGGGGTAAGTGTGTGTATGAAAGAAACATCCCTTTTGGCAACTGGGAAAACACACCACAGGATGATCATTCCACTTTCTAGACTCTGATGATGTCAGCACCCTATAAGTATATTGGAGAAAAGGATTCTCAGTAATCCGAATAGCTGTGCTAATGCGTCCGCCTCTAGTGTCATAACATAGTTAGGTAGGGGTTTGAATCCAGCAGGTGGCAAGTGTGTGTGAAGGGGGTAAGTGTGTGTATGAAAGAAACATCCCTTTGGCAACTGGGAAAACACACCACAGGATGATCATTCCACTTTCTAAACTCTGATGATGTCAGCACCCTATAAGTATATTGGAGAAAAGGAAATTCCTCAGTAATCCGAATAGCTGTGCTAATGCGTCCGCCTCTAGTGTCATAACATAGTTAGGTAGGGGTTTGAATCCAGCAGGTGGCAAGTGTGTGTGAAGGGGGTAAGTGTGTATGAAAGAAACATCCCTTTGGCAACTGGGAAAACACACCACAGGATGATCATTCCACTTTCTAAACTCTGATGATGTCAGCACCCTATAAGTATATCAGGGAAAGGAAATTCCCAGTAATGCGAATAGCTGTGCTAATGCGTCCGCCTCTAGTGTCATAACATAGTTAGATAGGGGTTTGAATCCAACAGGTGGCAAGTGTGTGTGAAGGGAGGTAAGTGTGTATGAAAGAAACATCCCTTTGGCAACTGGGAAAACACACCACAGGATGATCATTCCACTTTCTAAACTCTGATGATGTCAGCACCCTATAAGTATATCAGGGAAAGGAAATTCCCAGTAATGCGAATAGCGCGCTGTGCTAATGCGTCCATCTCTAGTGTCATAACCTAGTTAGGTAGGGGTTTGAATCCAACAGGTGGCAAGTGTGTGTGAAGGGGGTAAGTGTGTATTAAAGAAGCATCCCTTTGGCAACTGGGAAAACACACCACAGGATGATCATTCCACTTTCTAAACTCTGATGATGTCAGCACCCTATAAGTATATCAGAGGAAAGGAAATTCCCCAGTAATGCGAATAGCGCGCTGTGCTAATGCGTCAGTCTCTAGTGTCGTTAGGTAGGGGTTTGAATCCAGCAGGTGGCAAGTGTGTGCAAGTGTGTATGAAAGAAACATCCCTTTTGGCAACTGGGAAAACACACCACAACTTTCTAGACTCTGATGATGTCAGCACCCTATAAGTATATCAGGGGAAAAGAAATCCACCAGTAATGCGAATAGCTCGCTGTGCTAATGCGTCCGTCTGTAGTGTCTTAACATAGCTAGGTAGGGGTTTGAATCCTGCAAAGGGAATGTATGTGTGTTAGTATGAGTGTGGTTTATGTGTGTGCACTATGCTGGGAGGGTTAACTGCCTTTGCCAACTGGGAGAACACACTACAGGGTGCACATCCCTCCTCCTACACACAGATGATGTCAGCACCCTCTAAGTACAGCATTAGTAAGGATTTCTCCAACTACTGCAAATAGCACACTCTGCTAATGTGTCTGTTTCTACTGTCATTGCACAGTTAGGTATGGGTTTGAATCTTGCAAATGGAAAGTATGTGTTTTACTGTTGGTGGGGTTAGTGTGTGTGCACAATGATGGGGTGGGATGTGGCTTTTGCCACATGGGGCTATGCACTGCAGGGTGGTCATTACCCTTAACAAGCAGTGATGTTGATAGCACCCTATACAAACAAAACTACAAAACAGAAGGTGGTGGTACTGATAACACATGTAAGGTAACACTTCTTCAAGTAATGTCCACAAAACGGAGTAGGATAATCAAACAATTCTTTTATTCTATACAGACAACATGACAACAGACAAGTAACTGCCAGTACTCAGTATAGTGTTACATGCTACTGTAACACGCACATGTACCCGAATATACCTAGATAGTGTTCTGAAGCCTGAATGTGGCAAGTGTGTGGATGTGGGATGTGTCTGTGTGTGCATTTCGCATGGGAAACATGTTTGCTGTGGCAATCAGGGTACTACAGTACCTGATGCACATTACATCTTCCAACTGATGAGGTTGCCTGAACCCTGTGAGTACAGGTAGAGAAGGGGATGCCAGTAGTAAACAACATAGTGCACTTCTGAAATGTGTACCTGTCATGTATCAACAGCTACTCATGTAGGGTGATAAATAATGGGAATGGCAGGTGAGTGTGTGCATCTGTGTGGGTAGCAGGGTGTGTATAGATGCATGTGTGACAGAACAGATACATGTAGCTGAATCTACATAACAGCACAAGATGCGCATTGCCATAGTCAATGTTAGCATGTGATGGTGTGCAGCTGGTACACTTTGTTAAGTAGTATGGGTGCAGATAACAATTGAGGACATTCATACAGTTACTGCAGCAGGACTGCTGGGATATACACACATTTATACTGCAACAGTCAACAGTTACCAACATGTTACTACTTATACACATCTATAGTCACCCTGTGCATCAGCAACGTGTTTACCTTTACCTGCACCGATGTTGTAGTATGCAGGAGGTGGCACAGTGTCATCATATGCACAGGGTGTGGGTTAGGTATGCCCAAGCCGCCACTGGTATCACCAATTGACATGAGTGTGTATGTGTGTTTGTGAGGGGCAGCAGTACAGGGTGGGCCGCTGGTGGTGCAGTGTGTGTGTGTATGTGTTTGCCCTAGGTGTTAGGTTTCCAGGTTTCTGCATGTGTGTAAGCACGCACACAGTCCCACATAATGGCTGCCATGTACAGGGTTTTGTGGACAGCCACAGACTGCACCTGTCAGGTCATCCAGATCAGTGTCTGTGGGCACGGACACGGTACCTGGGCCTGGCAGGGTGCTACGGGTCAGATCCGTACTAACCCAGACTGGGTACTGTCATCGGAAGCAGGGGTGTGTTGACTGGACACAGTTCCCTGTTGGGACTGTCCAGAGCCACGGCACGTGGTCTCCTGGGGCGTTGGATGACAGCACAGACCCAGCATTGCTGGGGCTGGTGCTGGCACTTGAGGCGCGAGTGGGCCTGTTGTCGCCCGCGCCACTGCCAGCTGGTGCTCTTGCTGGCATACGGCCACGCCGACGCCGCAAACGCACACCATCGCCCTGGCCCATGGACATCTGGTTGTGGAGCAGCTGTTCTATGCCCCCACAACGCCTGTCAACGACATCTGTGAAGTTACGGATAGCATTCGCAACATCATGCATGCCGCCTGTCATGGCTATGCGACATGCTCTCAGCTCCCTCAGACCCTGTCTGGTGTACCTTTCCATACGTGCCTGTGCCTGCATGACAGTTCTAAACATAGTGGAGGTTGACATACCTCCTGGGCACGCCGGCCAGAGGCAGTACGGCCACGGATGCCCCACGAGAACCCATGGGCGACTGTCTGCGTGGTACCATTGGAGGCCTCTGCACATGGCTGCCTTGTGAGGATGCATGTACCACAGGTACCACATTACCCTGATCTATGCCCACTGCTGACTGTCCATCACCTAGGGACAATGGTGACAAAGGATGTAACGGCAGGATGACTGTGCGCATTGACGGGTTGAAAGCTGTGTACTGTCAATTGGCTGACCAATGGCGGACCCAGACACACCTTCCTGCACCATTACAGACATTTCATCATCATCAGTACCTGGGGCACAAGATTCAGGTTCCCTGCTGCAGGTCACCAGAGCAGCACCAGAACCTACGGGAGGAAAACATGGAACACAGATTACAGTCTCAATACATATTTGAAAGAGATGCACTTCAATACTAATGCACACATTCAGAAATGGACACATGCACTCATGGACACTAACACACATGCACACTTGGGCACAGGCACACTTGCACACATGCACACCCCACAGTAAACACACACATCAGTACCGTGTTACACTACTCAATTTACTACCTGTCAATTACAGTTATTGTGAACACAGTCACCAGCATGTCTACTACAGAGTTACACTACTCTTCCTAGTTTTATAAATTGTTTTACAGATAATTTTAAAAAGACTCACCAGCATGTATGGCCTGCCTCATTGCTACATGGGAGGGACCTGGAAGTGTGAAGAGAGTAATGTCAGTGGGCACATGTGTGCCATTCATTTTGCACATGATACAGTACAGTAGTACACTAGTTCCCTTATACACATCAGCTGCACATCATGTCTGTATATATATCATGATGACAGATACATACCACATGCACACCTTATGCGTGCATGAAGTAACAGCGCACAGAACAGTCATATGTACATACCAGGAGTTAACTCTAATCTCACCCTTACCTCTCTTCAAACGCCAACTCAAACTGTACTTCCAAACCCACTGGCTTTGTTCTTCTTGGAGTCCAGGCTAACGCCCCTCTCCCTACCCTCTCTTCACCTTTAACCCCTCATTGTGCATAGAAACTAGCTTCTACCCTGTTTCTTTCACCTTGATGTCCTTCTATGCTCTGACCTACTTCTCCCATCCCTCCCACCTCCTCTTGACTGTCTTCCTTCTTTTCCTCACTTCCCTTCTTGACTCCTGCCTCTTCCATATCATTGTATCTGTCATACTCCTTCTACTTCTCTACCCTTCTGAGCCCTAACTATTATGTATATGGCTTTTGCCTTATTGCATAACCATTATGCTTTAGGTAGGATTGCTTTGAAACCAACGGTACATTGTGTATGACTCTAAACTGTTTGACTTCCTTACATGTATGTTGATTTAATTAACAGGCTGGTGTACAATTCTATTATGTTGGCTGTCTGTAATGACAACTTGTCTGTCTGCCTTTATTACGCTATGTGTGGAGCTTTTCTCCACAGGCCTCTACTGAAAATGAACTTATATCCAGCTAGACTATCTGGGTCAACAAATGTAAAAGTAATAACAATAAATGAATATGGCATCTTACCTGCACGCCGCTGTCTTGCTGCTGTGTGGATCCAACCTCCATCAGGATGCATGATGGTTGCTGTTGTTCTGGGGCTGGATCCACAACACTTAGCAGTAGCCCCTCCTGTCTGGTGAGGGGGATGTGTGGCCACCCCCACCTGTGGCAGCCTGTTGCCTGCGGATATCTGCAGCACGCTGGCGGACATTTCTTATCAAATCACTGCAGTGATGTCTCACCTGCTCATATGTCCTATCATGCATGCCAACATCATTTATCCTGCTAACAAGGTTTTGCCACAGTGCAGACCTCTCCTGCTGATTCTGGGTGGTGCGTGAGAACAGGATGGCATAGTCACGCACCAGGCTCTGGTGGATCACGCCATCCTCTGCAGCAGAGTAGGCAGGATTCCGCTTAGGTGCCATGTCTATCTGGAAAGGTACACAAACAGGTTATCAGCATAGTATCTCAACAATACATGGTACACATTCTATACAGGTAGTGTTAACTTCTACTTATTACTGATTGGTTAAAACCTGATTACAGTGTAGCTATCATTCTATGTCATTTGTACTAAGTACTTGGCCTTCAGACCAGTTGTTTTACATTAGGGAGGTTGGTGGCAAGCACTGTGGTGGCAGGACACATATCTTTCATCCATTGAAGTTGGGAACTGCTGATTGTGGGCCCAGTGTACAAGTGTATTACTTCTGGTATGGGCAGTTGGCCTTCAGGCCAGTTATTTAACATTAACGAGGTTTGTGGTCTGCACCCATGTGTGACAATAGGCTGTACTCTGCCATTCATAGCTGGGGACATCTGGTTTCAGGTTTATAGTGCCTGCATATCTGAGCTGTATCTTACTGACATTGCTACACCTTGTTTGTTGTAGCAAACACTACATCCAGGCCTCCTGCATCTACCTTTGTTTATATGCTTGTTATCTGTTAGCTTGTTATTTCACTGGTATGCTACATCCACATAGTACACATCTTTGCAACACATCTGTGACTCACTACTGTTATCTGCATTGCTTACTGTACGCATTTCCATGTTACACATGACAGCAAGTGACTGCTTGTCATTGTTGCATTTACTTCATTGTGACACATTGCACTTAGGTTACCTGGCATTTGCTCACTGACGCTTTTATATCAGTCAGCAGTTGTAGGTAATGTCAGTACACCCTCACTCCCCACTGGACCTTGTTTTCAATCATTAGTGATTACAGAGTTCACAATAGTATTCTAGCATGTCCAGAGGTCAGTTGTCAGTTCCCTCCTCAGTCCAGCTGGTGAGTGTGGTACTCCAGAGACAATGTTAGAACAGATGCATGTACACAGACAACCCTCCTCCTAACAACAAATTCAAACTCATGTGAGTGATGCAACCATATACCAGACTGGAGGCTAGGCTCTGTCTAGTCAATACCGCCATAACCAGTCACGTGGCAAAGGGGATCACTCACTACACTTCCAGTCTCATGTAGACCTACCACAACAGCGGACCTAACACATGATCACACATGATCATACTTGTAGGCTCAGACCACAGCTCTGCCTATGCAGCAGAGACCTCCTAAGCAGACATCCAGGCAACCACTACCACATAAACGAACATGTGCAACACATATCACACAAAGCCAATGTGCTGAACACTCACAGCCATTAACAGTTAACAACACACCTCATACACCTGTACTAGGTGCCTCTATCATCAGGCACACTCACATCACGCTCACCAGGCTTAACGAGGTGAGGGTCACGGTGTGCAGCCTGTCAGGCACTATGAACTGCCACATAACACAAACAGTCAGGTAACCCCAAGGCAGGTACAGGTATGACTCAGTCAATGTCCATGCTGCTGTGAATGGCCTGACACATTCCTCCCTGGACTACATGACATGAGACATTACAGAGCTCTCTGAGCACGTAGCCCGAGACAGTTTGACCCTGACCTTGAGTAGCATCCTACCCTCACCTAGAACAATGCCACAATATCAAGGCACGATGATCCCTTCCAACAATTGACTGACATACTGGTGTCATTCACAGGTGTGCCAATGCCTGCCATCTTGGGGTGGTATGTTTTGCTAGGGACAGCTTGCACCTGTCACCACAGTCCTATTGACATTTGGCGGAGCCTCCTGCTACACCCATAGTGCCTGTATTAGGCAAGGCTCATAAGGCAAACCCACATCCATTTGTATCACAAAGGATGAGGAAGTAAGAGTGATGCTACTCAACACTGGACGCCTAGCCCCAAGGATGCACGCACCCAAAACCCTACCTAGCATTCTGGACATCGATATCTGTGCAGTAACATGAACCTGTTTCAGGTTTCACAGGAGCACACCAGTACTACCACGCTATAGCTGTTACCATTCTTGTCGGCCACAACACTTGAACAAGGGAGGGGAGTATCAGTATTCAATGCAGATTCCCACGCGTCGACATTGGTGACTCAGTACAACATAGGTGTTAGGCCATTGAGTACAGAAGACGAAGTTGGGGACCTGGGGAAGAAACATGGTAGCGGTCTGTCATTTGTCTACCACATGGCCAACGTGGATTGACAGACATGTTATATAGCCCAGCTAATCATGACTGATTCACATGTATGGCAGGGGAGGTCATTGTGCCTCTGTACTCATCCATCATCAGGCCTATAATTGCGCATAATGCACCTTTTGGGATGTACCTAACCAGACACCTACAGCAACTGGTACAGGACAACAGTACATCATCAAGGGGATGCAATGGCTCACACAGATGTCATATGCTGCCCAGGTAAAGTGAATCCAGCTGGACTCAGTGGCATACTGCCTGTTCAGAGGCAATCTGTGCATGCCATATACAGCCATGTCCTACCTAGCAGTAATGAACGTGATGCACCTCAGGCAATCAGAGTCCCATACAGCCACATGCTCAGGAGAGCTGGACCTCAGCACTGACATACATGGACATGCTGGAGGGGCATATTCCTAACCGAGAGGCTCCTTCACTCTGTAATGAGCTCACACTACTGGTTAGGCAGAGTCCCTCATTGACTCTCTTCCATAGGAATCTGGATGAGTGGATGGAGATCATAGTTGTACCCCAGGTATCACTTCTATGTCGCTGTTAGACAGAGGCAAAGTATACTAAAGTCGGACAAGGGCATAGCAGCATAAGATGTGATTGGGTGGCAAAAGACAAACACATTCTACTAGGCTTACCAATGCCCTAGGGCAAATAGCCTAGTATGAACCTATGAACTGTTCATTCTCAACTGTTCGAGCTCATTACAGAGTGAAGGGAGCCTCTCAGTTAGAATTTGCCCTCCAGCATGTCCATGTATGTTCTATTCAGTCGCCACCGCTTGCTCAGAGGTGACCTTTGCCCAACATACAAGGCCATGTCAAACCCAGATTTGATGAATATGCTTCACCTAAAAACCTAGATCCATCAGAGCCACAAGGGCGGAGACTTAAACCTCGACACGGCTATTAATAGGACATGCTGGAGGGATAGATTCATCACCCAAAGACTCCCTATGCTGTGGAACAAAATCACGGTATATGTGAGGCAGAGCACTCGCTAGCCTTGTTCAAGAGAAATCTTGACCAATGGATGGGAGATCGCAGATATACCCCAGGGATTACCTCCGTGTCACTGCTCGACAGAGGCACAGCAAAATAATGGGTATGGTTCCCCATACTAAAGGGGTGGCGAAGCCACAAAACGATGGGCTAGGCTTGTAAATGCCCTCGGCAGATAGCCTAGTATGAACCTATGAACATGTGTGTACTGCTATAGTACATCTGCCATATGTTGCATGTGTGTGTGTTGTGGGGATGCACAGGTAATGGCCAGATACTTCTGCACAGGTGACACGCCTGACACATTCTGGGTGTTCATCCATACATACTGGATGTGTGCTGCCATCCAACCCTGTGATGTGGACACACATTACTCAGCCTGGATATACATATCTGAACAACACCACAAGCACAGTACACTACCTTGCTATGTATGCATGTTATTACACAGTTATTCAGTAGTTATGACAGTGATGCTATCCATGCAGCCCACTGGGCCAGTGGAAGCCACAACACACACCGCCAGCACCTTTGCATATGCGCACTACAGACATCCCACATACTGCATGTACTGTGCACACAGTTATCTAACCCAGAACAACTGCACACCACTTATTAATCCTGTCCAGTGGACTACAGATACAGGCATATTGTATAACAATAGTAGGAGGCTACTGCAGCACAGGGCAGATTCACATGACGGAAGGCATCTGTTCTCTGCAGTGTTAAGATGCTTCACATTCACCAAATGCACAGATATTGCCAACATTGTTGCAGACAGTTTAGGTGCAGGTACCCACCCATTGTCCTACACACGTGTTATTAGTTATCCCAGATGACTGTAACCTCCCTATCCTCTCACATGTCCAGGTGAGAGCCACCCTCATCATTGCAGAACACATATCATCACTGTTACGAAATGGTATCCCTGGATGTGTGCTACATTCACCCCTGGAGGACATAGCACCACATGACAGACTGATATTAATCCCTGGCCATACTACAGGATATGTACCTGAACAGTGCCATACATACACAGTGGTCCCACACCAATGAGGAGGAACCTCTACTGACCCTGGGAACTACTGCATCATATGCACAACTGGCCTTGTGTTCTAAGCTATGGAAGTGTTAGTTATGGCCCACATGTACAACAATATTACATATGTTTATATTTCATGACTATGTACACACAACCTATCTCATGGACATACCTATAGATAGTGAACTATGATACATTTGAGGTGTCACAGTATACACAGGATTAACCTGCTACTTTGCATTACCTGTGTTTGTGGCAGCTGTTGGTGTGTCACTGGTGCTGCTTGAAGTTTGCTGCTGCTGCTGCTGCTGGTTTTGCTGCTGGCTGTCTTTATTTCTGTTTTGTTCTGTTTTGTTCTCTCTGTCTCTCTCTCTTTCTCTGTCGGTTTTGTGCAATGAATGTATTGCATGAGTGTAGTGTGGGTACTCATTGCTTTTGTAGGTATCTGCATAGGTCCATGTGATGGCCTCTGCACCAATTGTAAGGCAGCATTTGCTAATTGCATGCAGCTGGGTGTGTACTGATTGCATGTCTCACTGTGATTTCAGGACACTGCTATAAAAGGGTATGTGAGATAGGCGCTGCCCTTTCAGATTGTAGGGCGTGGACCATGCTGGTATGCTGTTGACAGTGTTTTGTGAGTGTGAAGGTTAGTACATCTACCATGCTTCATGCTGTGTTGTAGATTCAGGTTGCTGCATTTATCTTGCCTGTTCCCTATAGTGAGTGTGTATGCATACTGACACCTACAACTATATGTCATATGTATTGCTATATAAATATATATATATATATATATCTGTGTACATATACATACTTTCATATATGTACATTAGTTGACATTATTGGGTACAAGCTAACAATTAGCAGGGCTGTTTCTGTTAACACTACACTAGTATGGGAACCCAGTAATTGGGACTATAAAAGTCTGCATGACATGCTTTGGGTAGTAGACATACTATATTGCCTTTATCTTCATTCATACTATTACGTGTTCCACTTATTTAGCACTATATTCCTGTATGAGAGTCATGGCTTAGTGGTAGGTCATACAGACTAGTGTTACAATGGTCTTGTGGTAGGGCCTACTAGTATGCTCATATTCTGCTTTTGAGTTGAGTATAGGGCCTATCAATCAAAGTGCTGGAGGCACCTTTAAGCAGTTAAAGGGCTTAGTAGGTCTCACAGGAGCCAGGCTGTGTTGCAGATTCTGGTTGCTGCATATATCTTCACTATTTCCTGTAGTGAGTGTGTATGGCTACTGAGACCTACAACTATATTTCATATGTATTAATATATATTTATATATATGTATGTGTAGATATACATACCTTCACATATGTACATTACCTTACATTATTATGTACAAGCTAACAGGTAGCAGGGCTGTTTCTGTTCACACTGAACTAGTATGGGAATCCAGTAATTTGGCCATTAAAACTCTACCTGACATGCTTTGGATAGTACATCTCCTATATTGCCTTTATACTGATTCCTACTATTACATGTTATATTTATTTTAGCACTGTGTTCTTGCAAAGCAGGCATGGCTTAGTGGTAGGTCATACAGACTACTGTTACCAAGGTCCTGGGTTTGAGACTGACAGTGGGAATTTTTTACTTTGCAAACTTTCAAACTGAGTACAGGACTTGTCAATCAAAGTGCTGAGGCCACCTTTAAGCAGTTAGAAGGGTAAGTAGGTCACACAGGGGTCAGGCTGTGTTGCAGATTCAGGTTGCTGCAATTATGTTCACTGTTTCCTGTAGTGAGTGTGTATGGCTACTGAGACCTACGACTATATTTCATATGTATTAATATATATTTATATATATGTATGTGTAGATATACATACCTTCACATATGTACATTACCTTACATTATTATGTACAAGCTAACAGGTAGCAGGGCTGTTTCTGTTCACACTGAACTAGTATGGGAATCCAGTAATTTGGCCATTAAAACCCTACCTGACATGCTTTAGATAGTACATCTCCTATATTGCCTTTATACTGATTCCTACTATTACATGTTATATTTATTTTAGCAGTGTGTTCTTGTAAAGCAGGCATGGCTTAGTGGTAGGTCATACAGACTAATGTTACCAAGGTCCTGGGTTCGAGACTGACAGTGGGAATTTATTTTTCTTAGCAAACTTTCAAACTGAGTACAGGACCTGTCAATCAAAGTGCCATAAAGGCACTTTTAAGCACTTTAAACCAGGTCTGCGCTTATGCTGAGCTCACGATGCGACTGGCGGTGAGCTCCGCTAACACAAGCGACACCCGCTTAATTTCTTTGAAAGAAAAGAAAAAGGGGTGACAGGAAAGTGGTGAAAAGGGGTCACAAAGAGGGTAAGACAGTAGGGAAACAAGCGGGATTTGCAGGAGGGATGTAGGTAAGGCCCATAGATGCCCATGTCTTTGGCAGCAACAGCTGTGCATTTCCATGTATTTTGGTGAGACATTAGAAACCTTTCACCCCTGAGAGAGGTGTCAGGACAACATTAATAGTTGTTGTAGAGCCAATTGTAATTAACTGTTTCAATGTCAAGCAGACATGTGTGCGACATGGACAGCTATGTATGGGGCGTAATTTTTGTGGGTACAGAGTGCCCTTTTTTTTTTTTCAGGTGAGAGTGGTATGTCAGGTGAAGGAAGTCGGTATAGCTGGGGAGGTAGGTTGGGTAGGTTAACAGACAAGACAGACAAGACGATACAGGGGCGGTGTATGACACACGGGGGTTACACAATTGACGGGACGGAGGTTGGGATTTCCAAGATGCATGAGCCCACAGATGGCAACAGTGGAACTGATATCCCCACCCATAGGCAGTTGCCACTGTTCCTTCACAGCCCAGGACGGGCTGTGCTGGGGCTGTGTAGGCGGGCAACGGCCGGGCCGTTAGCTGTGCCACACGAGCCTCGAGCTGGCGAGGGGCCCAAGAACAGTGTCTTGGATCTCCCTTCGCACCACAGACCGGACACCGCTGAGGGTGAGTGGACGAACCCTCCGCCACACTTGCAGAGGGGGACGGGCCCCATCCCCTGCAGCGCTTCCACCCGAAGGTGGCACAGGGCCACCGGAGGGGGTCCGCCTGGGCACTAGTGCCAGGTGCAGTCACCAGCTGAGGTGGGAGAGGTGGGTCCGCTGGGACCTGCCTTCCCAAGCGCTCTAGGTTTGTGAGTAGTTATGTTAGTTTGGGTTAGTGGCATTGTATTCCATTCAGATTAGTTGTAACAGCATGCATTGGTATTCCCATCAAACAAACACCCAGATATTAACACCATTGAACAAGGGCATATCAATATCACATGCATTATTTGAACAGAAATACACAGTCAAACAACATGCAGGGTTGATTAATGGCAACAGGCCATCAGATTTGCAGGTATGAACAGGGCACATGCACGAACAGACATGCATATATTTTTGAAACGGACAAATGTCCATGATTAATGAAATGTTCACATACCATTATTTAGTGGGTGTTGTTATATGGAATTATAGGGTTGGGCGGAGATAGAAAGTGATGACACATTCATATGTTACACATTGATTTACATTTATAATAGGTACACAATTAAGTTGAGGCTGATGTTTCAAAATAAATTTTATTTGACTGTCAAGCTACACCTGTTACAAATACATCACTATCCTACTTATTTTGAATCTGATCAGATACATCATCCTGCTACACTTTGATGACAGGACAGGGGACAACTATGGCTGTTTAGTCTGTCAGATAATCATTCATTCTATCTGCAAATTGTTTACTGTGATCACCATATACAGCATTTGGCTAGACATTCCAGATTCTGACACACTGAAATCAGTTTGGTATATTAAGTTGTACTTCCCACATGCATTTAGTTCTGTAGAAACACACTGGGGCTAATATATTCCGGGTTATTACTACTTTATTTATTCATACATGACCCTTTCTGTCAGTCTCACACTTCCTGCAAATTCACAGTTCAGGTTGCTACTTCTAGGCTTTGTTCACATGTTAGACTAGTGGTGATTCAAACACTTTCCAACAGCCTCACTTCTGTCATGATTCAGCATTTCAACAGGGATATATCTCACATGTGACTACCTCAGATTCTGAAGCTGTACTCTTGAGACTACTGCAGGTTACACTATATTTAATTAATGGTGGGACATCTGTATGACAGCACTGTTTAATTCTATCAATTATATTTCCAGTTACACTTGCATACTGATGAACTTGTTGCAGCCATACCTGCAGACTTTCAAATCTTGCTTGCACATTATATTACTTTTAATCAATACACTGCAGTGTTCTGATACATGCTACAGTATAATATTTATTTACAAGTACTGGGTGGGGTTACTAACCTGCACGGTGGCGATCCGCACCAGCCTATGGGCATGCATCTCGCGATTCATAGAGCGGACACCTGCAGCTGTAATACAAAAGAAGTAAATATGGTATCAGCTAGTTGAAATCCTTACATACATAAGTAAAATGTAACTTACTCAGTAGTGGGCGCTGGGCATATCCCGGCCTCCTGGATCCATTCGACAACTGGTCTTGCTTATGCTGCTTCAAGTCCGCATGGTGGTGACGGACCTGCTCACCAGTGTGTGGAATGCCAGTAGCACTGGTCAGATCACGAGCCAACTGGTCCCATGCCTCTGCCCTATATGCTCCCCATGAGACCTGGCCCTGCATGAGTTGGGCCTCGTGATGGTGGACAAGGAGCCAGACCATGTATCTGACTCCTCAACGCCCCAACGCTGTGCTCGAAAGCAACGCCCCTCACCTACTCCGCTCATGCTGACTGCAGCTTTGATCTACAACCGCTTGTGCTGTGTATTCCCGCCTATGGGGCTTATATATGCCGATTTTCCCGCACATTTCTCTGATTGGCCGCTTTGGAATTGTATCTACTTCACTGAAAATGCTTTATCATGCTCCATTCTGGATTTTATCCCATATATATGCTATTTCTGCATTTCTAGGTATTGCTGTCATGGCTTAGTGGTTTAGTACCTTGACTCTAGTGCATGGTATCCTGGGTTCGAATCTGGCAACTGATTTTTGATTTTCCTGACAGAAATGAGTTGAGACCTGTCAATCAAACATGCCAAAAGCACTTTTAAGCACTTAAAACCAGGTCTGCGCCGCTTGCGCTGAGCTAACGCATGCGCACTGGCAGTTAGCTTGTGGGAGCCAAGCAAACGGTGTGCGCTGGGATAAACCTTAATTGGCTAGTGACACACATGTTCAGCTAAGCACAGCTAGTTGCAAACAGTTTCACTCTGTTAAACCGATGCCTAGCAACAGGCACGCAGTTTACAGCTTTTAAACACTACTCAGCTACGGGCACTCCGCCTCACAGCAGCTTACCTATCAGTACATTTCTGACTATTTTTGTTATTGTGTTACTTCAGAATATATGTCTGCTTCATTCCATTTTACAAAAGGGAATACATTTACATGTGTACAATACTGTCAGGGGCTTTTAGTGCTTATTTACAAAAAAAAAAAAAAGGTTGTTGTGGGGCTCGAACCCTGCCTGCCTACTCTTAGGCCGGCAACTCTACCGCTAAGCTATTACTTCTTGGCTTACTTTGCATATTTAGTTCTTATATCCTTTTCCACTGATTGCTAACTGTGATTGCGCTTAGTAGCACACCAAGCACACGGGCTATCACAGTAGCAAACATTTACGGGTTTTAAAAAAAAAAAGGTTTTAATTTAATTTTATTACATCTCTTCACTTTATACAGTGATGGTCTATCGGGCATGTGTTGTGTAGTGTGTTTATGCACATTTCCATGGCCTCTCTCGTGGCTGTTTACTTTCAGCCATTCTAGTCTTCCGGGGGCGTGTCCGCTTGCAGGGCTTAGCCTACAGACACGCTTCTACTCTCTTACACGGACCGTGTAAGAGTTACTAGTGTGATTCAGCATGCCTTATGCACCTCATGCATATGCATGACATGCTGACATCACACAGTTTCACTGCAGCCTCCGTGTAAGAGTTATAACTCTTACACGGAGGCTTCCTGAATCTGGCCCAAAGGGTCTTATTAAAAATAAACAGTACCAGACAAAAGTCCTTAAATTCTATTGTTTGAAGAAAGTACTGAGAAGAGATGGT
>NC_056727.1:439467672-439483205 GCF_019279795.1 Protopterus annectens
GTGGGACTGACAGCTGATAAAGGACATGGTCTTAATGCCCGTGTGCCCTTAAAACCTATACTCAGGTAAAGGTCATTGCGTGGATAAAGGGATGCATGTTGTGTTGTTGAGATGTAAAAATATATTTTTCAAGTAGTTTTACCTTTAAGAATTTGAATGATTAATCATATGATAGAATTTAAATGGTATAAGAATGGTGATATTTAGATTAGCTAAGCTGTCTCCACCCAAGACTGGAACAGGCAGTCAAGAGAAGAAGGTTAACACTTGCAGCACAACTCCAGCCACTCAAAGACCTACTAAAACAGCACTGGCAAAAAATACACATACACATAAATGCACAAAATCATACTCGGAGGCTCTAAATAAAAACCTGCAAAAGCATCAGAGACCTCTAAAGCAGACACCCAAACAATCTGCACTTCCCGTCACAAACCAGACAACACATAAAACACAAAATCAGTGTGCCGCGCAATCACAGCCCTTAAGGCGAAATAACATACTAACACACTAGTAATAGGTGACTCTATAGTCAGGCACACTGACGTCCCACTCACTAGGCTGGACAAGCAGAAGGTTACTGTTAGCTGTCTGTCAGGAGCCAGAATCCGCCACATAACACAGGCACTCAGGTCACTCCAGAGCAAGTACAAATATGATTCTGTCATTGTTCATGTTGGTGTGAATGACCTAAGACATACCTCCCTGGACTACATGAAAAGAGACATGAAAGAGCTCTCAGATCATGTAGCCCAGGCTGGTATGACCCTGACCTTGAGTAGCATCCTGCCCTCACCAAGAATGATACCTCAGTATAAAGAAAAAAAATGATCAATTTCAACAACTGGCTAAGCTTCTGGTGTCATTCAAAGGGGATCCAGTGTCTGTCAGCTTGGGATGACATGTTCAACAAGCCGCGTTGCTTCACAAGAGACGGCTTTCACCTGTCACCCCTAGGCTTTCGAATACTGGCCAAGGCTCTCACTGCCCCCATAGTGCCTTTATTAGGCAAGGCTCAAAAGTCAAACCCACCTCCGTAAATAGCACAATTAACAAAAAACTGAGGGTTATGCTACTCAACGCCAGGAGTTTAAATCTCAAAATGCACGTGCTCAAAGAACTCCTCAGTATGGAGAACATCAACATCTGTGCAGTAACTGAAACCTGGTTCAAGGCTCCAGAGAGCACCCCAGCACTACCGGGCTATAACTCATACCACACGTTTCAGCCACAGAACATGGACCGAAACACAAAAGGAGGGGGTGTTTCCATATTCATCAAGGATACCTACACCTCCAGGTTAGTGGTGCAGCATGATAGCTCTGAGATCATCCATGTGCAACTAACATCAGGCAAATCTGCAATGCAAATTGTGGCCTGCTACAGATCACCCTCCAACTCAAACACCCTGGATCAGCTGGTAAACTCCCCTACCAGAGGTGAAAACATGTTGGACCTGGTCATCACCAACATGGGCGACAGGTGTTCCACACTGGATGTCAACCCATCACTGGTTAGATCAGACCATAAGATAATCACTCTGGATGTCCACACCCCACCACCACCCCAACTAAGTAAACCACAGTAAAAAACTTTTCTAAAGCAAACTTCACCTTACTTAAGACAGAGGTGGTAAGTGTCACAGCCCCCACGCTAAAGGATAACACTGCCCAAGATGCAGAAACCTTTACAAATGCACTCTATGAGCACCTACAAGGATGCATGGATCGTGCCATCCCTAGCAAAACCAAAAGTCACTCCTCTAAGAGAAGGAAACCAGTTTGATGGACCCCTGCAGTAAACAGGCTATACAATAGAATGAGGAAACTAGTTCAGAAAAAAAGCAAATCCCAAGAAGGAAAGACATCCCTGATCAGTATCAGTAAGAAACTGAGGTCGCTCATGAAATCATCCAAGGCTAGCTTCGAAAGAAAAATAGCCAAGGATTCAAAAGATAACCACAAAGCCTTCTTTAGCTATGTTAAGAATCTAAGTGGCAACTCGCAGATATGCACTGAACTAGTGCAAAATAGCACAAAATATACTGAACCTACTGATATTGCCAACATCCTGGCAGATAGATTCAGTGCAAACTTCACCCCCCTCTCACCTCCAAAAGGGCCCACAACAATAACGGAAAAGTGTAGTGTCCCAAAAATCACAGACACACAGGTGAAAACAGCCCTTTCAAAAGCCAAAAACACAGCATCAATGGGACCAGATGGTGTCCCAGGCTGCGTCTTGGACGAACTACAGAACGAACTAACCTCCCACCTAAACACGCTGTTCAACCTCAGCCTCTCCACAGGCTACATGCCCATAGAATGGCGCACAGCAACTTTATTCCTCTCCACAAAGGGGGGGCCACAACTGACCCTTGTAACTATCGCCCCATAAGCTTGACTAGCCTGGTCTGCAAGGCTATGGAGTGCATCATCATGGAACTCATTAACAAAGACATTGGGAACCTCCAAACACTTGACCCAACCCAGTTCGGCTTTGTTAAGGGCAGATCATGCCTACTAAACCAGGTTGACTTCTTCGAGACAGTCACCAAGGCCATAGACGAGGGAAAGGTGGTTCATACAGCCTACCTTGACATCGCCAAGGCTTTCGACACCATTCCCCACTCGGGTATTACAGAAAAACTCACCAGCCTGAACATAAACCCCTACGTCACGAGATGGGTTGCCAACTGGCTTACAGACAGAACTCACACAGTAAGAATAGCGGGCTCCAGGTCCGACTCTAAACCAGTCACAAGTGGTATCCCGTAAGGCTCAGTCCTGGGATCCCTACTGTTCAGCATATACTTCTCAGAAGTATAGGCAAACAAAGGAGGACTATGGCTAACCAAGTTCGCCGATGACTGCAAACTGGGAGCTATAATTGGGAGCTATAATTAACTCTCTGGCTGACACGGACATCCTCCAAAAGGGCCTTACTGAGATGGACACCTGGTGTCAAAGTCATGGCCTCAAACTAAATGCCAAAAAATGCATAGTCATCCCGTTTGGGAAAAACAAAACACCCACGAATTACCACATAGGTGGCAGCCCCCTTAATACAGAAAAAGTAATAAAAGATCTGGGGACCCAGGTAGATAGTAATCTCTCCTTTGACAATCATATTGCCAAAGTAGTTAGGAAATCCTTCTATGTGGCCCATCTAATTACTAAAGGGTTCGCACCTAGAAATAAAGAGGTTATAGTGCCCCTCTACTCGTCACTCATTAGACCCATCATAGAGTACAATGCCCCATTTGGGATGTACCTCACAAGACACTTCCAACAGCTGGAAAGACCACAAAAGTACCTCACCAAGAGGATTACTGGTCTCAAACATATGTCCTATGCAGCCCGACTGAAAAAACTCCTGCTGTACTCAGTGGCGTATCGCTTACTCAGAGGTGATCTCTGCCTGACTTACAAAGCCATGTCCAACTCAGAATTGATGGACATGCTCCACCTAAAGAAATCCAAGTCACTGCGAGCCACATGCTCTAGTGAGCTAAACCTCACCACAACAATAAATAGAACATGCTGGAGGGATAGATTCTTGTCACAGAGACTCCCCACGCTTTGGAACAAAATTCCAAATTACATCAGGCAGAGCCCCTCACTAACACTCTTCAAGAGAAACCTTGACGAGTGGATGGGTAACAGAAAATACACCCGTGGGATCACTTCATTGGCTCTGCTTGACAGAAGATCAGTTAATTAATCAGTGGGGCGGCAAAAGCCGACACACTCTGGCTAGGCTTATAAATGCCCCCGGGCAGGTAGCCTAGTACCTACCTATGAACCTATGAATCTAGTCTACCTATACACCTGAAGAAGCATTATTGTGAAACCGCTTGTGTTTTTTCTTTTATTAAAAAGTTGGAAAATCTGGAGCTTTGCCTTTGTTTGTTTTTTTGGAATTGGACTTTTCTACTGCTACAAAGGCACCTGGATATCGTGGGGATATATTTGTTGTCTCGTATGGTTGCTGATTTTAGCCACAGATACCAGGAACATGGCTACAGAAAATGAGAACATTTTAACTGAAGTGGAATCCATCCACACTAATATATGGACTCAACCAAATGCTGATGAATTTATTGCTAAGGTGAGTGAAAGCATAAATCCTTTATACCATAGTACTCTCAAAGAAGAGGGAAATGAGGTACAGAATGTAGACTTCTTGGCATTAAGAAGTAACTTGTTACTATTAGAAAAAGATTTATTTAAGTTAAAAAGAACACAATATGAAAAGTTTCATTTAGAGATTTGTATAAAAGAAGAAATTGTGCCACGTGGACTAAGAGTACTAAGATGCCTGCTCATATCAACTGTGATTCTGCTCTCCTTAACGACTGGCAAAAGTTAAACCTTAATACTGGTATGGGCTACATGAAATTGTTGGTTGCATCAGCAGAGAGTGAAATAGTACAAACAATGGATGATGTGATGTCTAAATATACCTAGTTATATGATCGATATGGGCTGAATTTACTAGATAAATATCTGAGCAAAACTATTGAAAATACATCGGTTAACTCTAGAAAGTTGTTACAAATAAAACTCAAGAAATTAAAGCGAGACCGTGGGGGATTTTTTCACTAGGGAATGTCTGTATGTGGCCTCGGTACTCTCAGAGTGAAACAGAGAATACTATACATAGGGGAACTGTAAATTCAGAGCCCCATAATAATATAGAGACTGTTAAAATAAATGCATCCAGTTCAAGGACGAAAACGATACAGGAAGCGGCTGCTGACCAATCCCAGACAAGCAAACATCTTGAAGTCACCTCGGGCATGTTGGCACCAACGGAACAGTTGGGTGCGAGAAGGAAAACATTCACTATGACTGCAAAAGTGCATTGTGAACTTAATGGAGTTGTTTGTGCGACTAATGGAGCTGCTCGAGTGATTAATGAAGATAGCAATTGGTTATCTTCTTCATCCACGTCCTTTTTACAAACTCTAGGCCCACCCTCCTTGAATTTTCCATTGCCGACCAGAGAGAGGTCAGCGAGCAGGGGAGGCAGGGGCTAGTGCAATGGAACCCAGGAGAGGACGGAGCAATGCCAGAAACAAAAGGAAACACCAGTGAGGCTCGGTGAGTCCATATACAAGAAAGAAAGCTTTTTTGAACAAAAAGAACTAGTAGTTAACTTGTCTACATATGAGTTGTCACAGGAAGAACTAAATATTTTGAACAAAGGCCTGTTGTTTATTCCTACAGCGGACACTGATATTACTGAAATAGTATTTGATATTAAATTATTTACATGCAACCTTATGCTAAAAGCTATGTTTGATGGAAATAATGATGATGTTAATTTTATGGTTAGAAAACCTAGCTTAAATGTCCCTAAACAGAATACTTTAGTGACTGCATTTGAACAACTTTGCATTGATGATGCATATAAACTGTATTATTCACAGAATGTAAGAGGAAAAAGTAAGCAATATAATTTGAACAAACATGAATATCAAGCGATGATTAGATTGCAAAATAATTGTAACATCATGATAAGACCAGCTGACAAAAGGGGCCAGGCTGTAGTGATGGACAGATTAGATTATGACAATGCTGTGTATAACATGTTGGGAGATCAAAGTTTTTATCAGGTTATTACACCTACACAAGTAAAGACAATGATAAAGAAGGTACATCATAATCTGAATGAACTTGTATTGAATGATGTTATTGATAAGAATTTATACAGGTATTTTTTAATGCCAAATCCCACCATTCCCATAATACAGGGGTCACCCAAAGTACATAAAAATATGCAAAATCCTCCCATGCGACCAATAGTAACTGGACAAACTGGTGCACTGAGCCAGTATCAATATACTTAGAGAAGCATCTTTGACCACTGATTAGTGAGACTGAACATATATTGAAAGACACAGAACACTTTGTTAGGGATCTACATGATTCTCAAAGAAAGGAAAGGTACTTGGGAATTACATTTTGGCTACATTGGATGTAGTGTCACTGTTCACAGTAATACTGAATGAGGCAGGAATTAGTAGTGTAGGTAGGATGATGGAGAAAAATCCAAAATACACAGTGTTGAAGTTACAACAAATGCAAGTACTTCTAAAGTTAGTACTGAAGAACAATATATTTATGTTCAGGAATAGTATATACTGGCAGTGCAATGGAGTTGCAATGGGAACATTGTGCGCCAACAGATATGCCAATGCTGTATTGGCCGAATGGGAGGCAGAGAACATACTTAAAGGTCCTTTTCAGAACAATATTTTGTTCTTTCAGAGGTTCTTGGATGACCTCTTTATTTTATGGGATGGGACAGTAGATGCATTACTGGCATTTACTGAGTTTATAAATCAGACCATACCGTTCCTTAAATTTACTTTAAACTGGTCTTTCAAGAAGTGAATTTTTTAGATGTTGCCATTTTTAAAGGAGAGAATGATGAACTTAGTGTTAAGTTATACAGGAAGGACTGTCATGTCAATAGTTTATTGACTAGTGAAAGCATGCACCCCAAATTTATATTTAGGAACGTAATACAAAACCAGATCTACACAGCATCTAGACTGAATGCTAACGACAATGATTTTATACAACAGGCAGATAAGACAGCAGTTGAGCTTATGATTCACAAACTGCAGAGCAAAATAGAATGCAAATAAAGAGGCTGAGACAGATGAGAGCTAAGCCCGATTTTTCAGATGTAGATGAGAATATTACCCCAGTTGTAAGAAATGGACATCCATCTGATAAACTTAATATATGTCTTAGTTATTCAAGGAATATAAGACAATACATGGAAATTATTAATAAGCATTGGAGTGTACTGACTACTGATACATAGATGAGGAAATATATAAATTCAAAACCACAATTCTCGTTTAAAAACAAGAAAAACTTAAAGAGATAACTGTGTAACCCAAGGGATTCTGCAACATCTGTAGATAACATAGGGAATAAACCTTGTGGGAAATGTCAGATGAGCATATATATGGCAAAAGATATGCTGGTGTTTAGACATCCAGATACAGGGGAATTGTTTGACATCAGATCCAGTGCAACATGTGACAGCTTGCATGTAGTGTACCTTGCTGTGTGCCAAGTATGTAATAAATTCCATGTTGGCAAAACAGATAGACAGCTTAAGGATGGGGTGAGGGAACATTTGTACCATATCAGGAAAAAGAGCACATTTAATGCACTAGCAAAACATGTCAATCAAACCACAGAACAGCATTCATTTAAATTTGTAGTCCCGGGGAAATGCCTAGAGAACCCAAGAGGAGGTGATATTAGAAGTAGGACTGAAGAACTGGAGGCAGAATGGATAGTGAGACTGAGAGCTGATAAAAGACATGGTCTTAATGCCCATGTGCCCTTAAGACCTATACGCAGGAAAAGGCCATTACGTAGATAAAGGGGATGCATGTTGTGTTGTTGAGATATAAAAATATATTTTTAAAGTAGTTTTACCTTTAAGAATTTGAATGATTAATCATGTGACAGAATTTAAATGGTATAAGAATGGTATTATTTAGATTCTACCTAAACACCTGAAGAAGCATTATTGTGAAAGCGCTTGTGTTTGCTCTTTTATTAAAAAGTTGGAAAATCTGGAGCTTTGCCTTTGTTTGTTTTTTGCAATTATTCTGTATATATTGTTTACAAAATACCCATGTTTCTATGTGATTTGTTCCTACCCTTTTTAAAGATCTGATTTCCATTTCTTTTATATCTGTTGCTATATTCACTACTTCTTGTAAGGCTGGTTTACACTTTGATTTCCATTTTTTAGAAATAGTTTTTTTTGGCAGCCACCAGAATTAAACTCAGCAAGGCTTTACTATGTCTAGACAATTCAATTCTGTATCACAGCTAAAAAAAAAAAAATAAAATATTTTCCTTAGTTACACCATTTTTTTCATATAGTATTTCTGACAGAGTAGTCTGTAGGGAATTTTTAAAGTCTTCCAATTCATTGCACTCCCCAAAATATGTTCCCAATTATCTCTTCCTTCTTCATCACACCTCCAGCATTTGCAATCTACCTGAGGAAAATATTTGGAGTGTGCCTGGGGTATAAAATACATATGCAAGCACTTCCAAGCAAAAATCCTAACTCTTCTAGACTTTTGTTGCATATTTGGGAGCCATACATATAGGTTCATAGGTTCATAGGTTAGTACTAGACTAACTGCCCTTTCGAGCCATTTTAAGCCTAGCCAATTATCCCTTGTGAGACTCGAACCCTGCACCATGTGTTTGTAAGGCGCTCACAATTTTTCTTTGTGAATTGTTTATCCAGTCCTTTTTAATGTCCTCCAATTGATTCCTATAGTTATCATGCCATATTTTATATGCCCTACTAATTATCGCTTTTTAACAGCAGCGTCTGTTCTTGATTCTATTTTGATCCACTGACCAGCATTATTTTAGCTTTCTACTTGATTCATAAATTAAGAGGTTGAGAGGTATGAGGGTACACTGAGTTGCTAGCTATATTCTGACAACAGTGAGCTGACAACATAAATTCCTCTATGTCAGTTAGTTATTTAAGTGTACACTCATTTAGCTGTAATCAAAGACCTGAGATGTACACTCATGCTAGTAGCTTTAGTCAATAACTACATGTGTGTGTGGGATACGTGCTCTCAATTGTCTCCGATTGCAGATAATTTCTCTGACTTTTTTATACATATTTTGGTCTGTCTTCATAAAGTCTGTTGCTTTTTGGCAAATCAGTGAGTATTGCAGTCACTAAATAATGATGACAGACATTTGAGTTTCAGACTTAATAGCCTTCTAAAAAGAATGCTAATGCAAAGCCTGTTAATCTAACAAGTTTCTAAATATTTGAAGGCGGTACCTGTCCCTGAGATTAGTCCTTAGTCCACCATTATTTATAACTTTCTTCATAATTCTTGAGCTAAGAGGCTGTGACTGGTATGTGTGTAGGTGGCTATGTATATACTGATAGCAGTGATCTGAGATGATGAATTCCTAACTTAAAGTTATTTATGTATTCATTCTTTCATTTGTCTGATGCAATCAAACACCTGAGGTATATAGTGAAAATCACACAAGTGGCTGTAATTGATGGTCATATCTGTATTTGTATAAGTGTGTGTGTGTGTGTGTGTGTGTGTGTGTGTGTGTGTGTGTGTGTGTGTGTGTGTGTGTGTGTGTGCACGCGCACGTGCACACGCATATATGTATGTATGTATGTGTGTATGTGTGGGGGCTTAGATTCTCTCAGCTGACACTTATTTTTTCTATTATTTTGTCTCATATCTTGGCCTGTTCCTCATAATGTTTGTGTTTTTTTCTGGGCAACTGATAAGGACAGCAGTCACTAAATAACAGACATTAAAGTTTTTGACTTAACTGCTTTCAAAAAAGCATGCTATTGTCAAGTCTGTTATTCTATAAAGTTTCTAAGTATATAACACAATGCTGTCTTTGATTTTGGTCCTTTGTCCACCATTATTCCGTAGCTTTCTCCCTGAGTGATAAGATGTTGAGATGTATATGGTACAGAAGTTTGCAGTGGGTTACAATTTATTCTGACAGCAATGAAATGAGATGATAAATTCCTTGGTAGCAGTTTTGCATGTATTTATTCATTCATTTTATCACAATCAAATATATGAGGTGTACTGTCTCCATCATAAAAGCGTCTTTGTCAGTCATATTCATTATTTGTTATATTCTTTTATTACACTCTGATATCTGAGTTAAATGCAGTTAATAAAGCTGGCTTTAATTGTTGGGTGCAAGGGTTGTCTGTGTAGGAACGTGATTGGCACTGTTCCCATTTGTTCAAAATAAGCATTTATTCCAAGTTTGCAAAAGCAGGATGCATATTTTTCACTTTCTATCACAGTCTAACATCAGCGTTGTAGTCAATAAGTGTCTGCGGTGGTGTGGGCAGGATGTGTATGACAGCAACTGATCACTGGCATTATCGCATCAAGTAGTATTTCCATCTATCGATGCTTGCTTCTCCTACTGAGTTTTTGTCTGTTCATTCCTTCTGTATAGAGTCCACACGTACACTTTTTATTTCTAGCTTTTGTCCGTGTGTTTTGATTTCTTCTCACATGCCTTTGGGCATTTTCTATCCTTCTTTTCATGCCAATCTAAAATCAGAGGGGTACACAGAAGATAGCTGACATTTTGGAGGAGTAGGAAAGCAGGCAGTATTAGTATTTATCGTTAATGGTAACTGTTATTTCTAGTTTTGAACATTAAGCTTTAGACTTCGCTTATTTTCCTTGAAAGAAAAATAAAACTGAACATTCCTTTCTCTCTTTTTTTTTTTTTTTTTTTTTTGCTGAGGTCATTAAATCAAAAATTTGTAAAAACAGCTCTAAGATGCACCCCAGCTCTTTTAAAACTTGAAGACTTAGTGCAATGAATAAAGCAAAAGAATTAAAGACAATATAAATGATGCAGCATATTTTGTTCAACAACCTAGAAGTCATACAAAAATCAGAAATATTACTGCATACAACATACTGTTTGGAAAGAGGGGCTTAAATGCTTGAAGGTCATGTGCATCTCATTTTTGACCTCCCTATGTCTTTTCTGTCATCAAGAATAGCTATCCTTTGTGATGTCACTCAGTAATATCTGACCTACTTAAAGAATTGCTAATAATTCTGTATTGTTGCAGTATACACTTACAGAGTCAACAGATCCAGGTCTTGGATAAATGGGGCCCTATACAGGCTAATGAGTCAGACCCATGCCATCAATACCAATATTCCGTTACTTGGCTGTCTCTCCCTAGTTACCATAAACAACATTCAAACCTGTCAGTGTACATACTATTTTCTTCTTTACTTTTACAATTATCACAGAGATTTGAATTTCATTTAAAACTTTTATTTCAAATTTACAGAAAAAAAACACTGGCAGCCAATTCTGAAACAAAACACTTTCTTGTTGAAAACAGACTTAGCACAAGAGCATTAAACTTCTCTTCCCTTGAAACTCACATTTAGTAAAAACTTCTCCCCTCCTTCCCCCCCAGAGGAGCAAACGCCTATCCCAACTGAATGTAACCTTCCTGACATCACAAATGCACAGGTGAAAGCTGCCCTCTCCAAAGCAAAAAACACAGCATCTATGGGACTGGACGGTGTCCCAGGCTGTGTCTTACACGAGCGCCAAGAAGAACTGTACCCTGTCATTAAGTCACTGTTCAAACTTAGCCTTACTACAGGATATGTACCCAAAGAATAGCGTACAGCTACAGTGGTACCACTCCACAAAGGTGGTGCCACAACAGACCCCGGAAACTATCGCCCCATAAGCCTGACTAGTCTGGTCTGTAAAGCTATGGAGCGTATTATCATGGAACTCATAAACAAAGACATTGGGAGCCTCCAGACACTGGACCCTACCCAATTCGGCTTTGTTAAGGGCAGATCTTGCCTCTTAAACCTAGTTGATTTCTTTGAAACAGTTACCAAAGCCATAGATGAGGGCAAGGTAGTCCACACAGCCTACCTGGACCTTGCAAAAGCCTTTGACACAATACCTCACTCAGGCATCATAAATAAGCTTACCAGTTTAAATATCAACCCCTATATCACAAGATGGGTTGCAAACTGGCTCAGAGATAGAACCCACATGGTCAGAATCACAGGTGCCATGTCCGAATCCAAACCAGTTACAAGTGGCGTCCCACAGGGCTCAGTTCTGGGACCTCTCTTGTTCGGTATATACTTCTCTGAGGTTCAGGCTAACACAGGGGGATTATGGCTGACAAAGTTCACAGATGACTGCAAACTGGGGGCCATAATCGAATCTCCATTTAACACAAGCATCCTCCAAAAGGGTCTCACAGAGACGGATGCTTGGTGCCAGAGCCATGGCCTCAAGCTAAATGCTAAAAAGTGCATAGTCATCCCCTTTGGGAAAAACAAGGTGCCCACAAATTACCACATAGGTGGTAATCCATTAAGTATGGAAGAAGTAATTAGAGATTTGGGGACCAATGTAGATAGTAATCTCTCCTTTGATAATCACGTTGCCAAAGTGGTTAGAAAGACCTTCTATATAGCCCACCTTATCACAAAAGGGTTCGCATCTAGATCAAGAGAGGTCATTGTGCCTCTCTACTCATCACTCATCAGGCCCATAATTGAATACAATGCCCCTTTTGGGATGTACCTTACCCGATACCTGCAGCAACTGGAGAGACCCCAAAAGTACCTCACCAAGAGGATCATGGGCTACAAACAGATGTCCTATGCAGCTCGACTAAAGAAACTCCAGCTCTACTCAGTTGCTTATCGCCTACTCAGAGGCGATCTATGCCTGACGTACAAAGCCATGTCAAACCCAGAATTAATGGACATGCTCCAGCTCAAAAAATCCAAGTCCCTTAGAGCTACACGCTCCAGGGACCTAAACCTCAGCACAAAATAAATAGGACATGCTGGAGGGACAGATTCATTTCCCAGAGGCTCCCCTTACTCTGGAATAGAATCCCAATTCATGTTAGACATAGCCCCTCGCTGACCCTCTTCAAGCGAAATTTGGATGCGTGGATGGGAAATCGCAAATTCACCCCTGGGATCTCTCCTGTGTCCCTGCTAGACAGAGGCACAGTAAACTAATCTTAAAAGGGTACCTTCTGTGACCTACTTTACAGAGGTACAGTAGGCTAATCTAATAGGGAGGCGGATGCCAAATACACTCTGGCTAGGATTATAAATGCCCTAGGGCAGATAGCCTAGTATCTACCTATGAACCTATGAACCTATGAACCTATGTATCTGGCAACCCATAAAACTACAAGAGACATACTGAGATTCATATTGAAATAGCATATAGTGAAGTACTAATTAACATCTTTGTCAAGGGTGACAGAATTCAAAAGATAAATATGTAATGCATTTCCTAACATCCTGGGACAGCCCAGTACTGTCTGGTGAAGAACCTTGGCAGAGTCACATAGAAAACAAATCCAGGATGATGGAAATCAAACCATATATTAAGGAAGCAGCTCTTTCACAGATCATAGCCTTATTTATGTGACTAAGTGCTAGACAAACTATTGTAGTCCAGATGCACTGCATTTCACCCCTGCATGCTTACAAAAACAAGTTAAATAAAAAACATAGTCATAGTGAAAATATTAATATTAAACTCAAAGACTTCATGCCGTCAGATTTATTCACAGCTAAATAATAAACACACTCCCCGGGATTCATGAAGCTCGGCGCAAGGCCGGCGTAAGGCTTGCGCCGGCGGTGCATTGCATAGCCGGCGCAGTAGCGCCATATGCATATTAATGAGAGTGCACCGTAACCACAGGCATGTGCGTAGTGTACGTGAGCGAGCCCAAGTAGGATGCGTCAGTAGGCGTGTTTAAGCAGGCAGGCGAAGAGCAACCTAACGTGCTGTCTGCCATAGTCCGCCCAGAATAGAAATGGCTGCAGCCATGGCCCGTGCAGAATGAAATGTCCGCAGAGTATGCAACAAAGTACCCGTCCTAACTAAACAGAGAAGCAAATAAAACCCACGCAGCCCGAAATGTACCTGTCCAAGGAACAAAGGATACGCGTAATACCGTGTCCGTACAGCAATGTACTGTGAGTGTGCATAGTCAGAGAAGGTGTACAGCAGCATGTCAGCACGCCGCACCGACACAGGAGTAGCGACTAAGGTCACCAACCGTCCCACTTTGCGAGGGCAGTCCCTGTATTGGCATACGTGTTCAAATAAAGCATTAAAACGGGAAGTGTGCGAAGAGTGTAGGTCATAATGATTTCCGTATTTAATGTAATTGTAGCCTGAATCGGTTATCTCCGTAACTGAAATACCTAAATGTCCCAAGAAACAGAATAAGCTACCAAACTGCCACAACAATAAGCTCATACTTAGGCAAATAAGTGAAGTTCTATGCTATATAGTGACCGTCTGTACGTGTCGGGCTGTGAAGTCAGATGTGACTCCCAGCACATACAGGTGGTCAATGTAGAAGTCCCACAGAACCACGATAGCAATGTGTGTGTTGAATGAAAGGCGCCCGACAAACCCTGTCCCCTGATCCCTGGTAGTCACCCCTGTGCTGTGTGGACAGCCACCTATACATTGTACAGGGGTGACCTACTACCCCTCGACAGGTATGACTTTGCATTATGTACCAGTCAGCTGTGGGACATGTCCCTGACAGCAGATATGCATATCCGGGAGGCCCTCAAGGATATCTGTGTCAGATGTCCGTCCCAGTATGGCATCTGTTCTGCAAGCATCTACAAACAATGTTACCCATAACACCGCCGTGTGTGCCTGTACCGTGGAAATGTAGATGTATGACAGGGTGCACCCACGGAATGGCACCATGGGACACCACCTGTGACAGGCAGTTGGTCTGACATGCAGCCAGCAACTATGACCATGTGGGTTGTGTCACATAGACAGTTTACAACACATTCTGTGATGTACATGTTCACATCCCAGCCAATGGTTTCATTAACGTTACCTGAGGGGGGTAATGTTATGAAGCCCTTTGCCAGGACGAGGTAGGCTGTATGGACTGCAACACCCCCAGCAATGGGCTGGGTGACCGTCCCGAAAATGTCAACCATGTCTTAAAGGCATGAACCGCCCCTGAATAAGACAAACCGTGTGGGATGCGAAGTATGTATGTCCCCTATGCAGTCATGTACGAACCGCAGTATGATCCCACCCCATGTCTATGCAGATAGGTCTCCTCAGGGTACTGGGACAGTAATAACCAGCCTCAGTGGAGGCATTGGCCCTGTGATGTGGGAATACAGTTGTCATGCGATACAACCTGGGCACCCTACCTGAGGTGAGGCTATAAAGAAATAGCTGTCCTAACTGTGGGTCCTAATCCCAAATAAGATAGTGGAGTACACAGCGGGCTCACCATCTGGTCTCATGGATGCTTTTCACACTACCCTGGAGAGAGCATGTCCCACCTGTGTGTCACAGAACATTTGGTGACCACAAACCGCTGTTACAGACATCTCCACATGTGTGGTGGAGGGTGTGGAGATGTCCTCACTGGACCTGTCAGCCTGTATGTCGGCAATGTGTGTATGTTGAGTAAACCCCACCTCTATGTGAACCCAGTCAGAGCATATGTGGTAGTGACCTCACAGGTGTCGAGCATAGCAACTGAAGGTGGTATGATTGTCAGCCAGGTCCATGTAGGTATATCTGTGGAATGTGCCCTGGACAATCCCATGACATTGTGTAACTCTACACATATGATGACCAAGGGTGTCACACCTCACAAGGTGTCTGCTCCACCCTGTAGTAGCCACCTCCTCGTGTTGTACATCATGTGTATGGCTGGGGTACACCACACTGGACGCTTGGCATTGGTACAATGAACCACAGTTGGGTAAGTGAATGCCTGGTACATGCAGTCCTGTAGGTACTGGTAGATGGCAAATGTGATTGATGCAGTGGCTGCTGTACCATTGACCACTGGCTCAGGGTCCTTAAAGGAGACCACAGTACTGCGCAGTAGTGTGTAGTCTGCCTCTG
>NC_056727.1:439493734-439593734 GCF_019279795.1 Protopterus annectens
ATCAGTGTCCAGTAGGCAATTCCCATGGATGGACAAGTGTCGACCGAGATGGCACCTATAACTGGAAACCTGATGGAATTACACAGCTGCGTAAGGCATAACACAGGAAATACAGATAGGGACTACAGTGAGCCTCCCCATACAAGACAGACTGCGTCACGAATACCGGTACATGGCACTGGATCTGCCATCAACAACATGAGGATCACTCGCTTCCATACTCTGCGGAACAAATGGTGACCTGTGGAACATATACTAATGGCACACAAACAACTTCAACTAGGAAGGTCATAGGATGTTTCAACACTGGCGTTCACGCATATAACGAACATCCGTAAATGAATAAATAGGGTATACATGTTCGGCTGTGTTATATTGACAATACAGTGGGCGTATACGTCCTACTGGGCCTTTTGAGGATTACCTAAAGCAGTTGCCAACCTGCAGCATGACATCATTACCATTTGGGTTAATCATAGTAGGACACGGGTTTCGTAGCACAACATAATATGTAGTCAAACACACATCCGATTGGGAACATACAGCAGCGGTCACAACCACTGGCCAGATGGACACAGTCCAACATGTTCTACATTTACATATGCATTTGTGTCCATTGTAGGACCCAAAATTTCTCCTTCTAAGGAGACCCAGATGAACTACAGCCGTGACTACGGCTGGCAACAGAAATGCACCGCCAGCGTGTTCAAGGTTGATGACACCTGTCCATGAAATGAGGGACATATGCACAGACATCCACAGATTGTCGAGTCCACACATGTCGTCCACATCCCATTCCGCACACATGGAGGATTTGCAATGGCTACTGTCGAGGGTTGCAGCCATGGCATCTTGGGTATGCAGAAATGGGTGTCGGAGATGATTGGCAGAGGATCCATTGTCCGCCCGTGGGAGGATGTGGGTACAGAACATGGCTTACCCCCACCAATAATGGCAATCATCCACGGAGAATGCAACATGCAGGTGTGAAATGGGTACAGCCATACACCAGTGTCCAGTAGGCATTTCCCAAGGCTGGACAAGCGTCTGGACAAGATGGCACCCAGAATAGCAAACCTGGTGAAATAACACAGCTGTAGCAAAGGCATAACACAGGAAATACAGCTGGAAACAACAGTAGACACACTCCATAGACATCCATCCAGCCGTCGCGAATCCGGCGTACACAGCAACCAAGCTGCTAGCAAGTCTATGGGGATCACCGCTTCCACTCCAGCGGAACATACGGGCGACCTGTGGAACACATATTAATGGCACTCCAACAACGTCAACTAGGAAGGTCATAGCATGCTTAAAGTATGGCGTTCCCACTCATAAAGAACATCCTGTCATGAATAAATAGGTTCTACATGTACGGCTGTGTTATTATGGCAATACAGTGGCGGATAGTTCACAATGGGACCTCTGAGGATTACATAAAGCAGTTGCCAACCTGCAGGACTACAGTAACACCATATGGGTTAATTGTGGAAGGACACGGGTTCCGTGGCACTACATAACATGGGTAGGCAAACAGACATCAGCGACTGGGAACATACAGCGGCAGTCAAAACCACTGGCGAATGGACCGCGGTCCAACATGTTCTACACTTTACATATGCACATCGGTGTCCATAGTAGGACCCACATATTTGTCCATAGGTGTTGGCGACAGGCTGCTATCGTCGCGAACCAGAAGAAGTGACAGCCGTGACTCGGCACAGGTAGATATGGGCACCACTGGCGTGTACAAGGGTGATGACAAGTGTCCATGACATGCAGGACATATGAATAGGACTCCCCAGCTCGTCGTGTCAATAGGCGTGCGTTCACATCCATTCCGCACACATGAAGGATGTGCAATGGGTACTGTCGAGTGTTGCAGACATGGGATCGTGGGTATGCAAAATGGGTCTCGGCGTGGATTGGCAGATGATTCGTTGTCCGCCCGTGTGAGGGGCGTGGGCATGGCATATCGTTACTCCGCACTAATAATGGCAATCATCCAGCGGAAAATGATGAATGCAGCTGTGTAATGTGTACAGCCCTATACTAGTGTCAGTAGGCAGTTCCCATAGATGGACAAGCGTATGGCCAAGATGGCACCCATAGCTGCAAACCTGGGGAATCCACAGCTGTTACAAGGCATAACCCAGGAAATACAGATAGGGACTACAGTAGACACTCCCCATACAAAGCCAGACCGCTGGGCAGATGCGGAGTATCACGGCACTTAATCCGCCAGCACATTAATGGGGATCGCGGCTTCCATACAGCAGAACAGATGGGTGACCTGTAGAACCATACCAATGGCACAATATCAGCGTCAGCTGGGAAAGACATCGATGGTCGAACCATGGCGTTCCCACCAATGAAAGACATCCTTCAGTGGATTAATAGGATTGATGTCAATTGACCATGGAAAACACATGCTCAACAATAAAGACCGCTGGCACCCTATGGCCACAAACCATGTCACACATAGGTAGATGGAACAGTCAGCGTAAACATTTCGTGCGGCAGGTCACACATGGTATCAAAGGTTAGACATGTATCGCTATCACCCGTAGGCCCGTGAGGCGTACACATAACATGGGAGCATCCAGGCTTTAAGTATCCACCGTACACTTCCATTTGTCACTTTCTATGCGAACAATGAACATGTAGCCACAGCATAGAAAGCACAGGCCTTACTGCTAACGACACACCGTATGTCAACAATTCAGAAGGCATCCTATGAACACCGTATTACATGATATTGTACTATGCCGACCCCACAACAATCAGAGACCTAACAATGTATATGGAAGATATGCATAGCATATCACTGTAATACAATGGTACAGAACTGACAGAGTAGACAAATGTATGTTAACCCTACATCTGCATCTACACTACATTCCCGTTCACGGTGTTTGCTCCACCTGCTTCACAAAGGATGCCTCAACAGTTATCCATCGGTCAGCCCTGGTGTGTGGCCAAACCTCCACCTACTAATCTATCTACATCGCATTCTTCAGCATAGCTGTGGAGGTCCCTCCTGTGGTGTAATACCCTAGGCGTCGTAAAACACCGACTGTAGACATGTGCCTTGTGATGTGCCCATAGCGGCCGTAGGCATCGCCAATCCTGCGGCTGCCCAGGCGCTGCCCTAGTAGGGACACCTGTCTGGTAGGCGTGTCGCGTAGGTATATCAAGATGGGTGCACCATGTGTTGTGCTGGCGTGTGCCATGTAGCCCCACAGCCTAGGGCACCGGCGATCTAAGGCAGCTGCCGTGCATCAGGGTAGTACAGTCTGCAGGTATGTGCAGGCGTGCACATGTGACAGCGGGCCACAAGGATACCCATAGTGGCGACAGCTGCACACATGGCTATAGTGGGACACACACTGCGGCCATGCATACAGCACACATGAACATACACACACCATAAATAGGCAAGTACACACAAGGTGTATGTCATGTATGGGTAAAGTGTAAGGACAGCAAGGATAGCTGTCTGCCATGTAATCCAGCGATGTCTATGAGGTGTTCTGGAATACGGACAGTGCATGGACAATGTGTGGATATGCAAAGTACCACAGTTATATGTGTCAGCCGTGCAAATATGCGATACATGGGAAGGCGGCTGTCCATGGGAGAGCAGCGATGCGGCCACAACATAGGTACATAGATATACAAAGAAAGAGGTACACACGAGCACATCCGGCAGGCCCGTGAGTGTAATGTACACAGCAGCAACCCACAACACCATAGTAGGGTACCGTGGAGAACACGCTACGGTCGCCGACCAGAAGAAGCACACAAGCAGTACGATCTGCGTCCCACCATCCACAAACACAAGGATGGCGCCAGGATATGGGTGTTCAGCGTAAACCTCAAAGCCATACCGTATGAACCCATGCAGCTGGGAGCATGGACACACACACACATGTAGCGCATGGTGATTGACCACACCCCACATACCCAACCGCACAAGCGTACAACACAGGTATGGTATGCTTCGTGGACCACCGAGCACACCACCAGCAGAGGCACATGTACAGGTGGGTGACAACAACCCGTACAGGAATGGCGGCTGGTAGGCAAGGTATGTGTTGCGGCGTCTAAAAGCATGTACATCCGCAGAGGCAGCTGCAAAAACACACACACACAAACACCCGCCAGGGCCCGGAGTCGAACCTACGCCTATCTACATGATCTCACTTCATTATGAAGCATTTACAGAGCGCTACCGAGTTTACTGAGCACAAGCGCTGACAGAGGCATACTTCTAGGCTGGTGACATCACCCGCCAAAACAATAGCTGGCAATAGTCAAGGTATGTGTGGCGAAGCGTATAATAGTAAGTGTATTCGCAGAGGCAGCTGGAAAGACACACAGACACATGGAAGGGCCGGAGTCGAACCTCGCCTATCTACATGAACTCACTACAGTATGAAGCATTTACAGAGCAGCTACCGAGTTTGCTAAACAGGCGCTGTCACAGGCATACTTGTAGGCTGCTGACATCACCCGCCAAGACAATAGTTGGCAATAGCCAAGGCATGTGTTGCGGGCGTCTAAAAGCATAATCAGTCGCAGAGACAGCTGGAAACACACACACACACGGAAGGGCGAGTGCGAACCCGACTATCTACATGAACACACTACTGTATGAAGCATTTACAGAGCGCTACGAGTTTGCTAAACAGAGCGCTGTCACAGGCATACTTGTAGGCTGCTGGCGTCAACCATAAGACAATAGGTGGCAATAGCCAAGGCATGTGTTGCGGGCGTCTAAAAGCATATTCAGTCGCAGAGCGGCTGGAAACACACACACACACACACACGGAAGGGGCGAGTCGAACCTCGCCTATCTACATGAACTCACTACAGTATGAAGCATTTACAGAGCAGCTACGAGTTTGCTAAACAGAAGCTGTCACAGGCATACTTGTAGGCTGCTGGCGTCACCGCCAAGACAATAGGTGGCAATAGCCAAGGCATGTGTTGCGGGCGTCTAAAAGCATATTCAGTCGCAGGCAGCTGGAAACACACACACACACACACACGGAAGGGCCGAGTCGAACCTCGCCTATCTACATGAACTCACTACAGTATGAAGCATTTACAGAGCAGCTACCGAGTTTGCTAAACAGGCGCTGTCACAGGCATACTTGTAGGCTGCTGGCGTCAGCCGCCAAGACAATAGGTGGCAATAGCCAAGGCATGTGTTGCGGGCGTCTAAAAGCATATTCAGTCGCAGGCGCGGCTGGAAACACACACACACAGAGACACACACACACACACACGGAAGGGCGGAGTCGAACCTCGCCTATCTACATGAACTCACTACAGTATGAAGCATTTACAGAGCAGCTACGAGTTTGCTAAACAGAAGCTGTCACAGGCATACTTGTAGGCTGCTGGCGTCAGCCGCAAGACAATAGGTGGCAATAGCCAAGGCATGTGTTGCGGGCGTCTAAAAGCATATTCAGTCGCAGGCAGCTGGAAACACACACACACACACACACACACACACACGGAAGGGCGGAGTCGAACCTCGCCTATCTACATGAACTCACTACAGTATGAAGCATTTACAGAGCGGCTACCGAGTTTGCTAAACAGAAGCTGTCACAGGCATACTTGTAGGCTGCTGGCGTCAGCCGCCAAGACAATAGGTGGCAATAGCCAAGGCATGTGTTGCGGGCGTCTAAAAGCATATTCAGTCGCAGGCGCGGCTGGAAACACACACACACAGAGACACACACACACACACACGGAAGGGCGGCGAGTCGAACCTCGCCTATCTACATGAACTCACTACAGTATGAAGCATTTACAGAGCAGCTACGAGTTTGCTAAACAGAAGCTGTCACAGGCATACTTGTAGGCTGCTGGCGTCAGCCGCCAAGACAATAGGTGGCAATAGCCAAGGCATGTGTTGCGGGCGTCTAAAAGCATATTCAGTCGCAGGCGGCTGGAAACACACACACACACAGAGACACACACACACACACGGAAGGGCGGAGTCGAACCTCGCCTATCTACATGAACTCACTACAGTATGAAGCATTTACAGAGCAGCTACGAGTTTGCTAAACAGAAGCTGTCACAGGCATACTTGTAGGCTGCTGGCGTCAGCCGCCAAGACAATAGGTGGCAATAGCCAAGGCATGTGTTGCGGGCGTCTAAAAGCATATTCAGTCGCAGGCGCGGCTGGAAACACACACACACACAGAGACACACACACACACACACACGGAAGGGCGAGTCGAACCTCGCCTATCTACATGAACTCACTACAGTATGAAGCATTTACAGAGCAGCTACCGAGTTTGCTAAACAGAAGCTGTCACAGGCATACTTGTAGGCTGCTGGCGTCAGCCGCCAAGACAATAGGTGGCAATAGCCAAGGCATGTGTTGCGGGCGTCTAAAAGCATATTCAGTCGCAGGCGCAGCTGGAAACACACACACACACACACACACACACACACACACCGCGGAAGGGCGGGGGCGAACCTCGCCTATCTACATGAACACACTACAGTATGAAGCATTTACAGAGCAGCTACGAGTTTACTGAGCAGAAGCTGTCAGGAGCATACCCCTCGTGAGTGGTATCATTTGCAAAGGCAATGCGCCCTTTCGGGTGTTGGGACAGAGTCGCGATCCGCGCAGTCTGTTACCATCCCAAGGTGCGCCGTGCACTAACTGCGTTAGTGCTGCAGTCAGAATAACAAGTAACTACTGATCAGTACATCACTGCATACTGGGCATGCTCAGACACTTAGACTTCGGCACAGGGCAGACATGCATACACATGTTGCGGCGGCATGGGTGGCGTAATGTGGACCGTCGTGTGTGTCCAGCCACACAACAGAAACCTGGCCATGCCACAGGCGTGGCGTTCGTGGGGATAGAGGCATGCACCGGGTATTACTGCAGGCGGCTGCGGTGTGCACTGTGCTGTGTGTCTATCTACAGCTGCCTACTGGGCATGCTCAGACACTTAGAGTCGGCACAGATCAGACATGCATACACATGGTGCGGCGGCATGGGTGGCGGAATCGCGGACCATCCTGTGTTTCGGCCACACAACAGTAACCGGTCATGCCACAGGCGTTGTTGTTGCTGCGGGGAATATGTAGGTACAATTAACCATGTGTAGGACTGGTCTACAGTTTGTTGCATGCTACAGACAACCCTCACATACACAGGATACCTTCACAGATGTCCTGAGGACACTGGTGAGTGGGCATGCTCTCACAACAGCACCGTTTGTGTGACATGAACCACCCATGCATAGCCTGGGAACATTACCCATGGCAACACAGTCGCCAGCAGTCCCAGGTGTTCACACACCTGGCCACTGTTAAACAGCCATGCACCATACATACCAGGGGATGTCTGACAGTTCTGCCCATCCGCATGGTGAGGATAGGCCCCACACAGGATGTACAGCCCTCAATGGTGATGCAAGAGCGTATAGTGGATCCACTGGTCATCCACTCACTGTAACCAACACCAGCATGGGGACCTCAGTGATGACCTCTCCACAGAAAACCACACACATCATATGACGGTGTGGTACCCTACATGTCCTCCATGCCAATGTTGAACAGAGGCCAGACGGAAAACACCTACCGAATGCCTTCCCGACCACCCACATGCATGTCTGCAACAGGCAAACATGATGACATCAGGACCTTGTCCACCACAGGTAGGCACATGGTGTGGTGGACCGCAGCCACTGACTACCTGTACATCAACAGTTGGAGCTACTACATGGCAGGGCAATGACAGTACCAGGAAACCATCACCCATTCATACAGGCGTCACCATACCCACATACCAACATCCAGGTCCGCTCGTGGGAGTGGTACTGCAGAGGGCACATGAGACAACCACAGGGCCTTCCTTAACTGTGGTAAGGACATGGTTGGGGGCACACTGACATGCCTGGAAATGGTGCAGAATGGTACAACAGTCACTGCACCCACAGACATTGTCTGCATACCACAGGACATGTTCCATGCATACATCCCCCGCCAACAGGGAACATATCCATCCCACCAGAGTGTATCCTCCAAAACATGTCATATGGCCTGGGGTGATCCCATATCTCTATGGCGTTTGACCGTCAGCAATGGGCACCGATGGTTTCCCTGGCTGTGTGCTACCCATCCTCTTTGAGGCCCTCGGCCCACACATGCGGCCACTGTGTCATGTTAGCCTTACTATGGGCTATGTCCCCAATGGATGCCATATGGCATCTGTGGTCCCACTATGCCAGGGTAGTGCTCCTATGGACTGTCAACAGCCACACCCTATTCGCTTGACAAATGTTGTCTGCAAAGCTGTGTGGAGGTCCATACAGGTGGTCATGGTTACAGATAGGGGTCTAGAGCCAAAAGCGGAACATACCCACAACTACATAGTCAAGGCGGATCCTGCCTCCCGAACCTGCTCGTCCAGTCTGGAGTGTTCACCAAGGCCATTGATGGGGATATGTGGGTTTGCACACAGTACCATGACCTGGTGGGGCGTTCAGAGCACACTACACATGGGACCCATGTAAAGGCTCGCCAGCATACATGTGGGGACATATGTCACCCGATGCTTCTCACACAGGTTGGAGGTCACACCACACAGGGTTGGTGCTGAAGGTGCTTTGTCACACTCATATCTGGACCCAGTGGAGGCCACAGGGCTCACTCCTGTGCACCCTGCCAGATAGCATCCGACCTTCAATGTGCATGCAATCATAGGGGATTGTAGCAGACAAGGTATGCAGATGACTACGCACCGGCCGACATACCCAGCACCCCATGTTACCGCATTACATCCACCTAGGGCGTCATAGACATGGCTGACTGGTGCCAGAGCCATGGCCTGCTAACAAATGCCAGAGAAGGTGCAGCCCTACCCAGTGTGAAGAACATGTTTGTCCCAATTTCACATGTAGGTGAGTGCGCCATTAAAGATGGTGGACATGTTCAGGGTAATGGCTACCACACCTGTTGGCAACCTCTGTCAACACACACAATGGCAATGTGGGTGTGAAGACATTCCATTGTGGCCTCCTGGTCTGGATGGAATGGCAACCACATCAGGGGTGTTCATTGTACCCCTGTACACATCACACACCAGTGCAATGACTGCGTACAATGGCACATGTGGCCTGTAGCTAACCTGATGCCTGCAGCACTTTCGGAAGGACATAAGCGTTCCACAAGGCGGGGATGGCGCTGCTAGGACATGTGTCACAAGGTGCGGCCAAGGGGACACTGGCTGTGGATCTCCACAGCACAGCTGCTCCGTGGTGATCTGTGCCCGACATACCGGCCCTGTCTTACCTGGGTGACATGGGCACCTTCCACCCCCCAAGCCCCCTGCGGACACAGGCCCAGAAGCGACTGTTAGACACCTCAACCCAGCGATGAGTGGGGCGTGCTGGGGAACAGGGTAGCGGCCAGACACACACTACAACACGGGGAGGGTGCCAGGCCATGTGAAGGAAAGGCCCTGACTGCCTTTGTCCAGGACTGCTACTGGCGTGTGGATGTGTGACTATAGTTATCGCCAGTCAACCTCTGTGTGTCACTGCTAGACCAGGGACTGGGGACTGATGGATATGGCATCACCATCCTGAGGGTGTTAGATGCCACACACAGTCATGCTAGGTCCACACATGTCGTAGGGCACATATCCTGTCACGTTCATGTGTGCCTATGTACCTATGTAGGGGTCCATGCCAGATGTGGGTAACTGTGCTATGCTGATTTTGCCAGACATGCCTGTGGGTACACCACGACTACGTGGGGAACTAATTACAGTGCTCCCAGTAGGCGCGTGCAAGTACACCATCAGTATCATGCGGGTTAACTGCACCGACATGGTGCTACACATGTAACCACCACACATACTGTGTACACATATCAATGAATGCTGCACCTGTCCTGCATGGTATGTCTGCTGCATGATGTCCGTGCAGAACACACATCACATACACACCTGTCACCAGCCATACACACACACCACAACATACACAGCCGTACTATGCGGACACAGGTATCACATACACCTCTCACTATCGTGTCCACCCTGTGCATCATAATATGTCAGCTTAACCGTGCATTGATGGTGTGGCTCACAGTTATGCGACAGAGACTTAATCATTTGCACAGGGTGATATGTGTGCCACAGGCATGGGCTGTACCAATGGATGACATCATGTGTGTGTGTAAGGGCCAGTGCATTGAGTGGGCATGACTATGTAGATTGCATGTGGGTGTGGTGGAGCCCTACAGTTGTGTCTGCTGTGTGTGGGTGTGTGTGTACACAGTTCAGTCATCTGTGATGCCTACGGGGTATGCTTGGCAGCCCCTGACTGTACAGTGCAGGTGTTATGGCTCACTGTGTCTGCGGTGGCGAAGTGACCAGCGCCTGCCTGGGGTCGCCGCAGACGCGACGGGTGGAGGTACAGACTGTCCACTCTCCGATGTCACATGTCCGCTGGAAGCGTGCCCTGACGGGGCCGTCCAGGGCCGCGTCCGTGGCCTGCTCTGTCCAGGTGTGGATGGTGTGGTAGCAGCTGCAGTGCTACTGCTACCATCACTGTCTGTGTGGGCATGGGAGGTGCTGCAGCTGACCTGCAGCAGGTGGTGTTGCTGGCACCGACCCGCGTGCCCTATGCCTCACCCTACCTGGTGTTCCTGCGAGTCACTGCGGCTCAAGGATGGCCAAGCCTCGATTCGATGAGACCAGCCATATCGCCCAATCTCCTATCAGAACATCGGCAAGATGCTGTTGTGCATTCGCCAATGCCTGGATGCTGTCATTTAAGTGCGGATTGCAGACCTCTGCAGCCTCTGCCCCTCCTGGTTCTGCCGTTAGGCGCGTGCCTGCGCCGCCATTACAGTCTGGAACATCGTCTGGTTATACCAGCTGCTGCACCTGGGCGGCAGGTGTATGTCTGGCGGTGCTCCCCTACGGGCAGCACCTGCCACATGCCTGCGGGGCACTGCACCAGTCCTTACACTGGCAACATCGTGTGTCCCCACACCTTCTGCAGCCACCACACATTCCTGCTCGGGGACAACAGGCGCTGACTGACCATCATCTATGGGCAATGGTGTTGGGGTATGTGTCGGCATCTGAACTGTGTGCAGGGATGAAAGGGGCGTATGTGTGATGTTCTCCAGTGGCACAGTCTCTGCCTGTGGCGACCCTGCCTGTGCCTCATGCACATGCTCATCACCACTAGTATCTGTGGGGACACTAGCATCAGATTGACCGCAGGAGGGTAGCACCAACAGCACCTGTCAATACAAAGACATACCATCGGTTACAATACAGACACACACACACACACACACACACACACACACACACACACACACACACACACACACACACAAACACACACACAGACACACAGACACACACACAGACACACACACAGCATGCATGTGATTATGCAGGTGGCATGCAGCATTCACACAACACAGACCAGTGAATGCAGACCAGACATTCTTAGTGGCAGTATGTACACTGCCCTGGTGGGGACAGTACAACAGGCAGGTGTCATTTAGTAGGCATGCAGTACACACATTCATGGTAGTTTGCATGCATCAGCGTGATACACCGTGTGGCCACGGGCAAGTTGGGAGTACACATGGCTGGCAACGGTATGTAATGTACAAGCAAACGTAATGCGGTATCATGTGGGCGTGTGAAGATGGTGTCCACCGCATGCACCACATCATGATGGCTGTCATGGTGCAGTGTTATGTGTACAGTGTACAGATACAATGTATGTGTAACAGTGATGTCTGTGTAGATGCGTTTGCTGTGAGCTGTGTGCATAGCTGTGCGGTGTGTGGTGCGGGCTCTGTGCCACTGCACAGTAGCAGGACACAGCTATGTGTCTGTCGCGATCGTGACCTGGGCGCATTACATTGCCATGTCTGTAAGCCAGTTCAGCTGCTCAGCAGCACATATATAGTGAACATTGGAGGCACCTGTAGTAGCTGTGGAGGAATGTCATGTCACTGGTGTACTACATCAGATGTCAGGGGTCCACTACATTGATGAACCCACTATGTGTGTACAGGGTGCAATGGTGAGTACCCACTGTGGATGTGCTGTGTGGCAACATGCCTGTAGGTATCAACCATGGCCTTGTCTGTCTGACTCATTGACAATTGTGTGTGGTAGACATTGTGCACCGCGGCCCTGTGGTGGCCCATGTGACATACACCCATACTAGTGTGGCGTGTCACATTCTCTGGATATGCTGACAGTGTGTATGTCTGCTATGTTGTGCATAGGTCATATCATGGTGTGACAATGCTGCAGCCAGACATCCGTGCATGGGACATGGCATCGCCATGTCTAGCGTGTGCACCGATGCAGGGGCATGGGTCACATTGGTAACACCTGTGCTCTGGCCAGATCACAGCTCACTCTGTGGTACTGTGTCCATACTGCACTGGCATACCAATGCATACTACACATGCAGCCATTGTGTAACACCTACACCATTGTATGCATAGCTGTATGCGTAACACACCAATTGGTTGTGTGGTGTCATACCACTCTCTGATAGCGGGTGTATCTACTGTACATGGGTGGTGTGTATGTCGGGTGGTGCGAGCTGTATACGTGGCGGGGGCACACACAGGTGAGCATGTCATGCCTAGACACATGGGGAATATCAATACAGCAGAACATGCGTTTGACTGGCAACAGACTTACCTGCAACAGACCCTTGGCCTTGCGACCGCCAGGCGTACCTGTAAAGGCATTACACAAAGGTATACACATTAGCCATTACTATCTCCACGGTCAGCACTGTGCATGACACATCATGCATGTGTGTGGTTGCATGTGCTATGCACATGTCTCTAACACAACATAGCATACAATGGTTTGCATCTTGTGTGGCCATATACCTGGCATGTATTGCTATATCATGTGTTGTACTATGACACCCACACCCGTCGCCTATCATACAAACATGCAACACTGACTTACCAGGCGGCTCCAGGCTCATAGCTCGGGAGACACCCACCTCCACGATGGGCGCAGGTGTTTCTGCGTGTTGTTCGTGGGTGTCCCCAGACTAGCCAGGAGCTCCTCTGTAGCTGTGAGTGGGGGCTGTGTTGGTGGCCCACCACCTGTCCCGCGTTGTTGCCTGGCGATTGCAGCGACGCAGCTGTCTTGCATGCGGATCAGGTCTGTGCAGTGCCTGCGGATCTGTTGGTAGCTCGCGGTTGTTTCCGCCCGCTGTTCACCCTCCTGCACAACTCCTCCCACATCTCCTGCGTTCTTGTGCCTGCTGTGGCACATGGCTAAACAGGCGTTGTAGTTACTCTGGAGGTATGGTATGATGACCTCCTCCTCCTGTCGGCTAAATGGTGGAAGCGGGGGCGTGGCATTATCTGGAAGACATAATGATGGTGGCAGGTCACATTCACACTGCTGTGCTGGCATACTGTTGGAAATGCATTGCTATGACATATGCGACATCTGCACAGTGATCTGTGAAGGGCATCGTGGCGGTGACACAGCCGATGTTGTGGCTTCACACCATTGAGCACTGGGTGTCACATCATATCTGTGTGCCACCCCATCACACTGTGCGCACCATGTAGATGTTAGCCTGCCATGGACATGTGTACCTGGCTGCACCTATGTCCATATCAGTTGGCATATGTCCCCATGTGGCGTCTGTGCTACTGTTCACCTGTACACTGTGTATATGTCAGTACACATCCGTCTGTGTCCATTGTGAGCGTCAGCAGCGGCACTGTACACATACACATGGACACCTGCACATGCATGTGTTGTGCCATGTACTTCCACACAGCACTGTACGGTGCTGGACAACTTGCCCAGCTCACCTGTGTTGCATTATGTGATACACATGGAGCAATGTGTAACCATGACACATTGGCAGGAAAGGTCATGCATAAGCGTGTACCGCACACATTGTGCAGAGCATCACACAGCACCTGTAACATGACAGGGTGCATCGCCACCACATTACTACTGTGTATGGTTGATAGTGAGAGTGCCTTTTGTCCATTGCACCATGTGGGACCGTGATAGCTCATGCAGCCTTGCTGGTCATCTCTGCATGATATGGCGGGGTATGCCACATACATGGCAATGGGTGTGACCCACTCAGGGGCTGCCGGTATTGGCAGGGTGGCTGTCCATTGCTTTTGTCATAGCTGTGTGAAAATGGACATTCCACATGTTTATCACCATGGTGTGGACACTGTCCTCCAGCGAGGTATGCTGTGCGGCTGCTTGTTGAGGGTGTGTGTGGTGCATGCAGGTATCACACATCCATGCATACACTGTAGCCCTGGCAGGTGCTATGTGCTGGGATGTTGATCGACACAATGCTGTATGTGTACACACACGGCTATCCCATGCACATGGATATCTGCCTGAACTGATGTGGGTACCACATATGTGTACATACATTGCACGCTGCCAGCCACATGTCTACAGCTGCACTACACACCGCCATACCCCCTGTGTGAATGTGGTGTTGGCCTCAGCAGAGGTATCCGTGTATGGGGACATGGATGTTCACATAGCAGGCCCACTGATGGTATCGTCCATCTGACCATACACATATGATGCACCCCTCACACATCGACCCATTCATATTGTTGTTCACAATGGTGACACGGCTATATTGCTATGCGGAGCCATTCACAGACATACATACACAGAGGCATGCAGCCCATCTGTGTCATTGGCGGACTATTGGTGTTGTTTGGCACCTAATGTGTTTGACTGCAGGTGGCGCAGACCTACTGTGCACATGTCTACATGGTAGGCCTGTTCTCTGGTAGGCATCTGTGATGTGCTGTGCACATCTCATACCTGCACATTTGCTTGTTGTCCATCGGTCCACAGGCCAGTGGTGGGACATACAGGGATGTTGCGGAACATATGTACATGCGACCCTGTACAACTGTGGCTAGCCTCTCAGATGCTCATGTGTGCGTGGGCGTGAACACCGTACACACACATGTGGTTGTGGGCGCCGTCCATACCCATCTCCACCTGTGGGTTGCTATCATCCACACACTCCTTGTACTGTATGTACAGGCTATGCGCCTACGTGGGGTTTGTGGGCATACAATGCGGTACTATATGCCTTTGCACCCATCACGAACATTGTCACACAGGTACACCGGCAGCCATACACATGCAGATTGTTGTCAGCATGTCACATGTGGTACACACCTAACACATCTCCTGCGGGACATGGTACTCTGTATGGGCATGTCAGTAGTGACATACCACAGCTACCCTACATGGCGGCTATGCAGGACATGTCTGTGTACATCTACTGTGACATATACACAAGCAATGCCCCTACCGACATCACATGGTACTACCTGTGGGTATGTGTGTCTGCATCCATGCTATGGCCATAGATGACAATTGTACATCTATATGTGCAACATACCTCAGTGGGGGTTGTCATGAGCACATGTTCCATGTGTCAATGCATTGTTCATGTCTGTTTGGCAGTCATTGTTGTGCATGGTTTACATGGCTGACATAGTGTACTGTGTCTGATTCCAGGTACTTCATTGGGCTACCAGCATTGTACATTTCTACAGCACATTCCAGCCATCATGTAGACAGCTTAGATGACAGTGGGAGGTGTTCGCCATGTGCACATATGTCACCGCGGTGCAAGGGTGACTGACACACATTGTCGGGACTGGGTTCTGACTGCTGTGGATGTGTGTACCGGTGTTGACAACCATGACTGCACCAGATGGTGTCTTCTGGATGTGTGACATTCACAACAAACACCCACATTCACATAGCAGCACATCGTCCACGACAATTGACATTCCTGCCTGAACACTGTGTGCGGTATGTTTGTATGACCACTGCATATATCACTGGTGGCCACCAGCATGGCTGCCTACAACAGCAGTGTGTATCCTGTGCAAACATGGGTTACACCAGTCACACCACACCTGTGCCAGCTGGCCCTGTAGTGGGTGACAGTGCAGTTCCATTCATCATGTAACAGTATACATCATGCACCAGTATGTTGCAGACATGTGAGCGGCTGTGCTACTCAACACATGCAGACAGGACACACAACCTGGTCCACGGGGTCTGCCTTCCCACTTCCTATTGTGACAACCCTGTGATGACATTATGCGGCCCACATGGGCGTGGACATGTGATGGCTCAATGGTGAATTAACCGTCCAGGTGTGTGTCTAGCCAGGTGTCCAGTAGCCACTGGTCTGCATGCAGGGATAGTCTACATTGGCCTACTCTGTCACTGGGACTGTTGACTATGGTCATACTGTTGTTATGCAGGCATGTGCTGTTTGTCCAGTCTGATAGTCGTGTTGAACCACACTACCGTGGCACACATGGCGTGTGGACATCTGGCTAAGGTGTGCAGCCCACATGTACATCTTCTCTTGCTATGCTGCCTGTGCAGCGGTGTCACATGTCTGCCTCTGGCAGAGCTGTCTGAGTGGGCACAGCATGCAGTGAAGTGTAACAAAGCTAACATCCTCCAGTGTGCAGTACAGTAGCACTGCACACACAGTACAGCACACAAGTCATTTATCTCGGTGCCTGGGACATGCCTCCATGCCCTACGGCACACCTGCCAGTCCAGATTGTACACAGATCATACCTCCCAGTCACATACCTGGACTGCAACACACACAGGTGGGTGGTTCCCAAACCACACCGTGATTTACACACATACTGTATTTTCCCATGACACATTGCATCATAGGTAGTCCATGTTCAGATACCCATGTTTGTGACCAGTACACACATTGTGACCTTGCGACAGTGCAGACACTGTACACCACAGGTTACATGCCAGTCGGGTTGGCATGCTGTACATTGCACCTGGGACAGTTGCTACTGCTATGTATTGCGGGCAACAGGACCTTCCCTAGTATGGACTCCGACGTACCCACATGCTTGGCCATGCAGTGCGCATAGCTGGGTGACACATTACCGCGACACATACCATACCTGCAATACCCTCAGCATGCACCAAACCTCCATGTGTCTGTATGCTAGGCCTACACACCTCCCCCCTCTGTTTGCTGAACATCCATGCTTACCATCCCTGCTAGCCACACCTAAGGCACACACCCATAGCAGCATGCATGGTACATACACACTACAGCGGTATTACTGACATCCACTGACAGAGGTAGTTGAGGGCATGGCACCCCATCCGATGGACAGTCTATGTGCCTATGCCAGCAGTGATCACAGTGCACTTCTGCTACATTTACACACTGGTAGGGACCATGCTATCCCACACTGAGACATGGTGGTGCTGGCACTTTCACAGATGCCACAGTGGTATTCCTGTTCCATGCACCGCGTGCTGTATGGGCACATGTGCAGGCTGTTGCCGCGGTAGTTTTGTTCACCTGTGTGTTGTGTGTCACTTGACAGTCATGGTGTGTCCTGCTGGTGCATGACATACTCCACAGCTAGCTACCTACACATGACTGCCAGACATTGCAGTGTGGGCCCTCACGCGGTGTGGTGGTATGTCTCTGCTGTTTGACTACATCCACATTCAATGCAGCATACCCGCGGTCATGCAGGCATTGGCGACACAGATGTTGCTGGCATCCTGCCTGCCAATGGGGTACCTACCAACAATACACACTCTCACTCACTACAGGGTTCCAATCCTTGGCTGGACATTGTATTAACCCTGTGGACACATACATAGTACTGTCATGCACATGTTATGTCTGGGAACACAGTCCCAATGTCACCTCCAACCGCCGTGGTTGTTGTATCCGCCAACCTGGCTGTTACATGTCTCTGCAGCAGCACCGTCAGTGACTGCTAGCCCCTTCTTGTCCGTTGTGCACCCTGACCACCACACTACCACATCTATCACACTACACATGGATGGTACTGCATTGCCGTATGGGGCTGCATCTCTACACCCATGACTGGGCCATTCAGTATGGCACTGGGCCACATCTTGACATACATGCTTCACACACTCAATGACTACCTGCATGCCTTTCCTGGCACCCTTGTTGGGCTTCTGTGCACCACAGCACACCACATCCCATGCTGGCCACCTGTCATATTATTGCATGGGTGGTTGGGGTGCTACAGAGGTATCACATCAGACATGATCCGCTCTTTGCCCTTCAGCACCATTCCACTTTATGCTATTGACAGTGTACACATCCTGCATCACATCATACCGTATGTTTACGGCATGTTCGCCATGTGCCTTCTGTACAGTTCACACAGTGGTGCAGGCATATCATGCTGACTCCGACATTTCAGGGGCGTGTGGCATTGCACATTCCTCAGACATGTGGCCCCTCATGCTCAATATTTGCATCGTACACTACCTGCTGTCACACAGTACTGTACATGCCTACATGTACCACTTCTACATACCTGGCAGCATTCTGGCTCATCCTGCTCATGTTGCTGACACCCATACAGGTGTCAGTGTGGCAGATATATCATGTAGATATCATTGCATCAGTTACATCACACATACTGCATACACATCACATTTGCATACTGACAGTCATGCGGTGTGTATCACATGGATACTGTCCGTATACAGGCATATCCGTTGTACATGGTTGATGTACACACACATAGCCCACATGGTGCTGTGGTTGCCATATTACACCATAAGCGTGGGTACACATGTGCAGGCCTGCACATTTCTGAACCGTTTGTCTCGCCGATACCTTGGGTGCCCTTGTACCTGTGCCATACACACATGTACCGCGGGCCGTGTTAAAATGACACATGTGTGGTGTACCTTACACAATGGATACAGCGTTACATGTCTCAGTATAGTCATGCTGTGCTGTCTACCCAGCTCAGACAGTTGACATATGCAAATGACAGTCATGTAACACATCTGTGCTCACCTGCATGCCACGAACACAGGGGTGTAATGTACTCTGCCATGGGCCATGTTCTCCACAGTACTGATGCATGTAGTACTCCTACATGGCGTTTGCTGTGGGCGGGGGGGGAGTAGCAGTCCTGCATGTGTGCACACATGCCACATTGCTCAGCCCAGGCGTCTGTGTGACATCCACAGACTGGACACACACCATGCTGTGGGACATAGGTCCTGTGCACATCCCACAGGGGCACACTGTGTCACTAGTCGTGTGATAGCTGCCTTGCTGGTGGGTGACACACACCCATGGTACCACCACAGCGGGCGTATTGTATAGACATGACAGTTGACATCCAGTTCTGCCGTTCAGTGGACACTAACATGGCGGGGGGGTGTCAGTACTGTGTACATTTCCCATGTGTTTACACGGCCCTGCTGGACATCATTGTGCCACACATTGCACCTGCTATGGACCGTTTGGACATGGTCACTTGCTGTTACCTCCATTTTGGGTACCTATTCTGCTACTACATTGTCCCATATGTGCAGGCCATACATATCTTGTGTATGTATATAACATTAGCCCATGGCTCCATCATGCATGCTATGCCTGTGATACTGTCTATGATTTGTGAACATATCCATCATGCCAGCTTTGCATTACACATAATTGACATAATTAAGCCCTACTGCGTGGGATAGGTGCCGCGTCGTGCGCACATTCCGTATGACATCGGCGGTATATGCCCATGCACATGTGTGCTGTGACACTATACATAAATGTCCTATCCTGCTGTGGCACTTCAGTGTTGGATATCCACTGCCAACATCGGCGTGGGTGGTGGCATTGTTCTGTGTTTGCAACCCTATGGCAGACCTGGGGTAGGGTTACCACCTGTGCCTCTTTGCAAGGGACAGTCCCTCCTTGGGCAGTTGTGTCCTGACAAATGTATCACAAATGGCAAATGTCCTGAGATTGTGGGACATCACTATATCCCATTCTTATGTAGGAGTTGCATAACATACTTGTTTATGTATGTACATTCCTAACTGTTACAAGACACACAATAAGCAACTGACCTGCTACAAGACTACACATTTCATTATGCAGAAGAGTAGAGTTCTAACCTTTGTACTGACCATGGGTATGTGTCCACCTGTAACATCTGAAGTGTGTCGGCGATTTCCCACTTTGGCCTTTTGAAGGGTGGCAAGCCGGCCCTGGGGTTATCAGCGGGTGTTTACATGTTGTCCCACTGCTGTGCACCGTTGTCCACAGTTGTTGGTATGCTGCGGCGTTTTAGCATTACATATCAACCTTAGCCTCTCTCTGCCTGATGGACAGGTATCTTTACCTACACACACCGTTCACATACTGTACAGATTAGTCATGCGTATGCGTCGTTACACACCAGTACATGTCGTGGGTTCGACATACCTTTCCGACCTTTTGTTGGAGTTAGTCTCTATTCCCTTGTTTCTCTTGTTTCTCTTTCTCTGTTTGGATTAGTTCGGTATGAACATACGGTTTGAATATCAGGAGGTCTTCCTTATATTAAATAAATAAGCCTGATGCATGTGGGTTAATCAGGCCAATAGCTGTTCCTCGGTGTGTACTTATCGCATATCAGCGGTGATCCCCTTCCTTTCGTTAGATTCTGGCGTCGGCACTAGGCCATGGTTCTTTCCTCGTGTGGCGTTGGTTATTTACAATACCTTATTGAGGATGGTATGTATTGTATCATGTTTGTGTGACTGCATCCGCTATGTGTGTTGTCGGGTACATTTTGGCTGTGGTGTTAGCCGTGGATTGTGTGTGTTGGGTATGGTATTGTGTTCGACATGTGGGTCCCGTGTCCTGGCGGCGTCTGTCGATGGCGTTGTGCATTCAAATGTGTTACCTGGCTGTTATTTTCCTGTACATAGCGAATGCATGGATGCATGAGCAGCTGCTAGTGTTTCCCAGGAGCTTGTTGTGGGTATGCGCTGTCATTCACTGCCTGTATGTGTTTGCTACTGTTTTAGCTGTTATCCCTTTGATATGTGCAATGGGGTATATCTGCGGATGTGGTTGTGAGGGGCGGTGTGTGAGTCTTGCATTTATACATACCAGATATGCTTGTGTGTGTGCTCCATCCGTGCTTAGGGAGCTGCGGGTTACCTGTGTGTTGTTCGGGAATATTTGTTTTGTTGATGTCGTCTGCTGTCGGTGTAAGCCTGCATGTGTGCTTCCTGCGTATTCCTCCTTCACATCGGTTATATATCTGCGGATGTTAGTCCGTGCCTACCATCCATTGGCATTTTGTGGCTGATAGTTCACGGTGATTGTGGTCCTATACTTGGGGCGGACTGTATGCTACCGGTAGCCTCCTATTAGGTGTGCGGCTTGCTTACGTCCGCGATCGTGGAACACAGCGGTATTTACCGGACCGTGACTGTTCCGCGATCGGTGCGGGATGGCACATTAATTATTTTCGCCGTACATGCCTGATGCTGTGTAGCGTTGCCGGCCGGACCGTGTGGAGTATGCGTTATGGCGCCATACCTACGGTGCGTGGTTTGTACATCGTCCTTTGCATCTCCTGTTTGCTATGGCCCTGTGGTACACTTTGGGACATTTAAGCTTTGCATCATTTTCGCCATGCGTGCATAGCCACTGAGGAGATGTCGGTACTACTTTGTGGGTACTGCTGTACATCGCCTATGGTTCCTGTACTGTATGCCTCGCCTATTATTACACTCCGGCTGTGACATGTCACCTTCATACACAGTTTACAGTGGCACACACATTACACACACACAGCGGAACACCACGACAACCTCACCTCACACATACACATATTGCCGCCATGGCTGTCAACCTTCTATTGCGGTGGGGAACACACACAGTAGTAATGTGAAACACATGGGCATAATGTGGAACACATAGTAATGGCATAGTGACAACTTCAGCTAAGTAGGTCATAGGTTGATTATGATATGATGATTTACTTACAGTGAAGAACCTTTAATGACTTACTATGAGTACATTGTATTTACCAGGATGTCATTTATATACATTCCTAACAATGGTTGTTTGAGAGACATTTTCAATGTGGAACTTGGAGGAACTGCGAGGAACATGCACTGTTTTACACCCCAGATGAGTGCGTTCCTCATAATGTCGTACACTTCACTGGTATGCTTTCGGGGCTCGCACCGACGGTTGGACGCAATACCTCGTTGGCGCATCGCCGGTGGCGGCGTGTATCTCCGCACTCATGTCCTATGGATATGACCGCACATATGTAGGGTTGCCACCTTTTCAAATGGCCAAGGTGGGACATTTTTAGTACGTACGTCAGGTTTTGCATGCCAACACATACCCACGGCCAGTACAGAGGACAGCGATTCACTTTTTGGACGGAATACGAAGCTGTAGCATTACAGTTGCTTATTCTGTTTATTATCATATTTAGATGTTTCTTCTACAAAATAACTGTTTTCTGCAACTGATAAGCGTAATTATGGGAAATGGTTTTGTCCTACAATCTCAGGACATTTGCCATTTTGTCATTGTTTTGCAGGACACAACTGCCCAAAGGTGGACTGTCCCTCTGGCGATGGGACAGGTGGTGACCCTACACATATCCGTTACTGTACCGTGGACGGTGACCATCCCGACAGCGGATATGTATTGCTTCAGGTTAACATTTCCATGGCGGGCGTTACCTGCCCTGACCACCCCTCAGGATGATCGGGTTGACGGACACTATGTTTAATATGTGTTGATTTGGCGTCTTACTTATCTGTGACCTTGCATCCCTGGGTTCCATATTACCCTGTTGTCCTTTCTATCTGTGTATGCGTACATATATTTCTACATGTGTACTGATATGTATTTCGGTATCTGTGTATGCAAATGCGTACATGTGTGGTCGACTTAGCGCCGATAGTGGCAGCATATGGCTCGCCGTGTGCTGTTGAACGGCGTCGCGTTGAGTGTTGGCGTTCCATGCTCTGCTGACTATTGGGTGTGCAGTGTTTGGCGGTGCCTTTGTTGGAGTCACACATGCGTCCGCACATCACGGTACACAGTACGGGCGGACATGTTTGTGTGGCGTCCATTTTACTGTGTGTGCAGGTCAGGAGGTGTCAGTCCATGGGGCCTACACTGTCAAAGTATGTGCTATCGTTCCCTCTTTGCCAGAGCGTAGGCATATTAGATGCGCCTCTGTCTACCTACTGGGGCTGGCTCAGTGTGTCCGTGGCGCCTTGCGCCCTGTGCCTGTGCTTGCCCTGGCAGTTGTGGCGGGCTTGGTGGCCCTCGGCATTATGTCCCTGCAGCAGCTGTTTCCGCAGAATCATATTGTGTAGCATACAACATACTATGAATATGTGGGCACTTGTGCCTGGAGAGTACTGCAAGGCTCCACGGATGTATCAAGCACGGAACCGTGATTTCAACATCGAACACCGGCTCTATGATTATTCTCGTTTGTCGTGTGCCTCATTATGGCGTTCTTGCATGTGTGTGTGTGCATTTCTGATGGGTGTCATCAACCACGGCTCCAGTCGCGTAGCCAGCATCCCCACAAGGTGACCTTGTGTGATGTCCCCACTGGCGAATACCTGATACAGCTGTGAGGCATGCCAGATATGGGAGTCGTGGTAGCTTCCAGGGCTGCCAGCACACACATCCATGATAATGCCCTGCGCATTGCACCGCGACCTGGCAATTGATGGAGGGTATCCCTTGCGGTTTATGTAAGCGTCTACCCTGCTCCCCAGGTGGTGACTTGATTTCTATGTCGCGTACAGTCTATCGCACCCAGGACCTCCGGGTATTGTGCCACCGCGGTGGAAGCGGCGCATATTGCTAGCCAACTCCTCCTGAGATGTGCGGAACGTTATGTGCTCATGGGCATGTGGTAACATGGCATCCAGGAACTGGTGTAGTACCCTGGATGCTGATGCCTGTGAGATGCCCATTATGTCCCGGTGGGCCTTTGGAAGGTACCTGTCGCCAGTATTAGCAAGCTCACACATACCTTTGTGTCCACTGGGATGGGCTCCCCTCTGTTGTCTCTTGTTCTCAGGCGGCGGCCGGCACAGCTCCACTATTTGCTGTAGCGTGTCCCTGTCCACCCTGTAGCGCTCTACTATCTCCAGGTCTCGCAGCCCTGGTAGGTCACCCTTGGTCTGAACACTCTCCTTCTCCTGTGAGGCCCTCACGGTGGTTGTCGGCACCACCCTCCGCAACTCCGTCTGTCTCTGCCACATACCTATGCATCACGACCCGCGGCACCCAGCATATACATGTTAAAAGTTCCCGTCTGTTTACACCCTCACGGTCGCGGCGTTTGGGAAATCGGCGCTGTGTGTTGTCGCATTCACATTTATTACTGTTGTGCTGTATACCGGTGATGTCATTGGGTGTGTCTGTGCGGCCCTATCCATGGATTATTTCCGTGGTTTTAAACTTGCAGCTGCAGCGGTACTGCCTGTAGTGTAACATTACAGTTGCCTGCATTGCCTTAAGCCTGGCATCTTACATTACTGCATCCTGCGCACATGGCATATGATGCATTTTATCTGCGACGCGGTTATGCTACATCTGTACTTGGCTGTGCTATTTCGGTTCTTTGCTCTTTGCATTTCTACTACATCCCTATTATCTTTGCTCTCATATGCCTCCCCTTTCCCGTTCTGCAGGAGTCTGCATGCAGACTTATCAGCTGCCGGCGTTTGCCCTTCCTGCATTGATTGGTGTTAATTGCTCGTTACGGATACATTTACACTGCTTCCGCATTTCCTCGTATTCTCAGCATTACCTTCCTATATCCCTGGTTGTTGCGGTGAGGCCGTCACATGACTGGTTTGGGAGCGTAGTCATCCTCGTGCACATGCATTTATGCAGCGCATTCTGTACTGTCAGCGCATCTATTTCCTAACTGCGCCAGTCATGATGTTGTGATGTGCATTGTACAGCCCAGATTTGCTGTCCTCAATATCCTTCCTCCTACGGTGGCACACCCTGTGTGGTTGACATGTATCTGGTGTAGGCCACTCCTCGGTGTAGTACCGCTCGCCGTTTGCTCCATCCTTACGCTGGCGCCGTTTTGCGATTCACTATTATCTGCCTCATTTGCATGGAATTGACTACTAATACCTGGATTCTGGCGCGGACACCGCCTCCACTCCTTGACAACCATTGCGCTGGGGTTGCAGCTTTACATACATACTATGGTGTGTGGTGGCTGTGCAGCTGATTTGTGTTCTAATGCTCTTTTAGGACATTATCATATTATTTCATTGCTTTACAACTTCTGTGCACACATCCGGGGTCTGCTGTTCTTTCTCGTCACGTGCCATTTATGTCATTTTTAGATTTTGTGCATATTTTCTTTGGACATTCTCGGTGCCTTTCCACATTGGCATATTGCACCTATATGATACCTGACTTTGACAGCCTTCCGTTACTCCTCCGGTATGTTTGGGTAAATGTAAACCGTTTTTGGTTTACATTTCCGTGCCCTACCTTCGCCTCGCCGCCGTGGATCGCTATTGCCCTCATTTGCATGGTGCAATACCGCACACAGTGTGTTTTGCATACCCTCGCCGGGCGAGGCGGTCGGCGCCGCCCGGTAGTGCACGTGGAATTCATTCATACCTGAATCGCTCAGCAGCCATATTTGGCGTTATAACGCCAACGCTATGCGGGCGCCTGGCGCAAGGTTCATGAATCCCGGGGACTGACAAAATTCAACAGAGAAAGGAAACCAAAAATCATATCCAAAGAATATGGTTCATATGATGTTCCCATTTACTACAATCCATTTTCCTCCTTTACACCATAAGTACTCTTGTTCACAGATAGTTAATAGACCTGTAGTCCAGGGGACTACTGAGGAGGTTATCCACAATTTTCAGTTGCCCCAAAGCACTGACTTGTTAAGTGACTTGCTCAAGGGCAGGGCATAAATATGAGGCAAAATCAGAGATGTTCTGCAAAACTGGAGACGAATAAGAACAGACGACTCTAAATCACATAAAAAAGTAACAGAACAACAGGTTTTATGTCAACATGTATTTTATGAACCACATAACTATAAAACTGCATGACTGACGTTGACAGACTGTAATCTTCAGTAATTCTACCTCAAAAAAAATAAAAATAAAAATAAGGTAAAGAAAGCCTGGCAGAGGGTACTGAGGATTAAGACTCTTGTCTGCCATTGCTAAGGTACAGGCATTCCTCTCAACCTCTATTGAAATAGAAGCAAAGGCCTCTGAAAAATAGGAACATCCAGCTAAAAGTCTGGACATCTAATTAGCATAATATTTGAATGCCAAATAACACATAACCCTTTCAGCTTACAATAGGAATCTGGAATACTACTCAGAAACACGTTTAAAAACAGAGTAACAAAAATGATGGAAAAATATAAATATATTATCAAAGCAATTGTATAAAATCTGTAGACTTTATTTATTTAATTTATTTAACATTTGTTTACCGGATACATCTGATTGGGACAGAGCCCATTTTTAGCGGAGGCCCAGACAGAAACGCTTCAGACACATATCTTTGGAATGAACTGTATCACAAAATTCTACCACACAAGGTTATTTGTTTTTGCTTCAGAAAAAGGGAGTTATAAGATGTGTGTCCTCTTTTATTGCCATTAAAATGTTGCTCATGTAGTATGGTTTTCTGTGTACTAAACAACTTCAAAAATCACACGATGGGAGGGCGGGATTCAGAAAACTCTGTGAAGGGTAAATTAACCCTAAAAATAGAGACATACCTCCAAAAGTAGGGACATCCTAAATCAGGCCTGAAAATAGGAATATTCCTCCAAGACAGGGACTATTGAGAGGTCTAGGTGAAGGGTCTGAGTCTGTGTGATCCTGAGTAAGTCATTTAACTAGGCAGTGACCCTAACTGGGGCATTATACGCATGCGCGCACGTGCAGACACACACACACACACACACACACACACACACACACACACACACACACACACACACACACACACACACACACACACACCTTCATCAAAACTGGAGGAATGCTAGTTCAACTACAAGTATTTCTGGAGCCTGGAGGAAACCAGTGCACATGGGTAAACATATACAGAAACATGAAGGGCATGCAGAAAAAAAAACTTTTTATAGGTTCATAGGTTCATAGGAGATTACTAGGCTATAGCTCAAGAGCTCTTACAAGCTTAGTCAGTTTTACCCAGATTTTACCCAATTTTCTATCCCTAGAAGAACGCTATCAAGGGTCAGCAAGTGGGGTTTTGACTATTTTTACAGAGTGCCTATGTCCATAAGGGACACAGGCACCAACTCAGGAGTGAATTTGAGATTTCCCATCCATTAGTCCAGATTGCTCTTAAAGATGGTTAGGGAAGGGCTCGGCTTCACATGAATAGGAAGCCTATTCCAGTGGAGGTGCAATCTCTGAGACACATATCTGACTTTCTAGCATGATCTATTCATGTCAGAGATCAGGTTTAGATCTTTGGAGCCAGTAACCTTCTTGCAGTTAATTTTGCCAATATGCAACATTTCCATCCATGCTGGGTAAAAGACTGCCTTGTAGGACAGGCAGAGATAACCCCTCAGTAATCTGTAGGAAACTGAATACACTGATGTGGCTTTTAATCAGTCTGATGCCCTGCATTTTTTTGGTGAGAAACCTTTGAGGATGCTCCAACTGTTGCAGCTGCCTGGAGAGGTACATGCCAAAGGATGCACTGTACTCGATTATTGATCTGATGAGAGATGAGTATAGTAGTACTGTGATATCCTTAGATATAGACACCATGCCCTAAACTATAAGCTGAGCCACATAGAAGGATTTCCTTACTACTATGGACACCTGGCTGTCAAAGTTCAGATTACTATTAAAGTACCCAGATCTCTGGGTCCACTCTCAGGGTGGTGCTACCAATGTTGTAATTTGTAGGGATATTTGATTTTCCAAAGGACATTATTATGCATTTCCTCACATTTAGTTTGATGACATTGCTCTGACACCAATCATTTGTCTGCATCAGACCTTTCTGTAGCATATAAACATCATTTGGGGAGTCAGTGATTGTCCCCAACTTGCAGTCATCAGCAAACTTCAGAAGTATATCCCAAACAGGAGGGGGGCCAGCAGTGAGCCCTGTGGTACTCCACTGGTGACTGGCCTCTTGCTGGATGTGGACTCCTCCACGCTAACAATGTGTCCTACCTGTGAGCCATTTGGTATCCATCTGGTGACATAGAGGTTTATGCCCTATTTTGTGAGTTTATCTACAATACCCAACTGGGATATTGTGTAAAATGCCTTGGCCAGGTCAAGGTAGGTAGTATGCGCTGACTTACCCTCATCCATGGCCTTGGTGACCTTCTCAAAAAAGTCCACCAGATTAAGTAGGCAGGACCTGCCCTTGATGAAGCAGAACTGGGTTGGGTCTAGAGTCTGGAGATTTCTTGTGTTACTGTTAATAAGGTCCATGATTATCCCTTCCATAGTCTTACATATAAGGCTAGTCAGATTTATGGGTTGGTAGTTCCCTGGGTTAGTTGGTGGCCCTCCCTTGTGCAGAGAGATGACTGTTGCTGTCCTCCACTATACTGCGACAAAGCCTATCTGGAGACTGTGGTTAAATAGAGATCCGAGTGAGTCTACTAGGTCATCTTTCAAACTATTTAACTGGCACCCTTGAATTCTGTCAATGTCCATTGATGCTGTCTTTCTAACTTTAGAGAGTGCAGTGACAGCCTGTTCATTTGTGATAACAGGCAAAGGAATGATACGACGTATTTCATGGAGAGTGACCAGAGGTAACGAGAGAGTGAAATCGGAGCTGAATTTATTGGCCAGCAGGTTTGCTATTTCTTCTGGCTGAGTATAGGTAGAGCCATTTACAACTAATGCATCTCATTGCTGAGTGCTTCCCTTAAGATTTCGGACATAACTAAAAAATGCTTTGTGGTTATCCTTTGCTTGGGAGGCTATTTTAGACACATATTTAGCTTTTGAAGACTTGACTAGTTCTTTGATTTGCCTGTTGGGACTAATGAGAATTTTTTTTTCTGTTGTGCACCCTCCCACTTACTTATTGACAGTATTATCTTCCTTCTGTTGTATAGTCTATTTAAGCCAGGGGTCCACCAGAGTGGCTTGTTTTTTAGGCTAGACCTGGGTTTAGTTCAGTCAGGTACTGCCATTTCTATGCAGTTGTTTATGTGGTCATACAGGGTATTCATGTATACTTCTGTATAGGACTCTGTCTTTTCAGGGCTAGGGGGAGTTTTTAAATTACCTATGCTATCACTTAATGTAAGGTAATTTACCTTGGAAAAATTCTTTAGGGTTTAAGGGTTTGATGGTGGTTCTACCATTACATTTATTTCAAAGGAGACGAATTTATGATCCAGTCTTACCAATGAGGGCATTACGCTGGGGAATGCTACACTCACCCATGTTTCTGAGTACTATGTCACTGATATTTGAGCCCCTAGTGGGAGTACAGACCAGCTGTTCCAGAGTATTTGCAATGTCAAAGTCCAGGAATCTCTGAGCCTGCAAGTCGTCATATATGTTTCTTAGTTTATAGAGGGGTGGTAAAAAACACCCATGAGTAGTGTGTTGGGCTAAATGATAAGTGGTTCTAGTAACGTCAGATATGCAGAGTGGTTTTCATGGTTCGTGGTTGGGGACCTGTAGCTAATAATGATATGGTGGGGGATTTTGCCTAGGGTCAGCTGGACATGGAGTAGCTCAAGTGAGTCATCCTCCTTGACCAATCTAGAAGCATGATTGTTTTTATATAAATGGAAACACCTCCTCCTATCATTTTTTTTCATTTTCAGAGGGTGCTCTGAATATGTGATAATCATTGTAGCCTTTCCCTGCTGGAGTGTTTTCTGCAGCCTTGAACCACGTCTCTGTAACTGCACAGGTGTCAGCTTTCTTCAGGGCAAGGAGAGCTTCCAGGGAGAGCAGTTTCTTGTTAAGACTCCTAGCACTGAGCAGTAGTACCTTCAGCTTGGCATTAGAAGAATGTGTTACGTTGGTAGGTCTGTTGGTTTGTCACTACCTAAAAAAGTACTATGGGGGGCTGCTAATGCCTTGGCCACTATTTGAAAGCCTAGTGGCAATGGATGCAGACCATCTCTGGCACAGCACCATGGTCTGTCAATCATGTCATCCCAGGCTGACAAATATTGGATCCCCTTGGAAAGACACCTGTAGCTAAGCCAATTATTGAAGTCAATCATTTTCTGTTTGTATTGTGGTATCATGCTTGGTGAGGGCAGAATGCTGCTCAATGTGAGGCTCATACCAACCTGTGACTCATATTCAGAGAGGTCCATCATGTGTTTCTTCATATAGTCCAGGGGGTACATCTCAGGTCATTTATACCCACATGTACTATGACTGAGTCACACTCGTATTTGTGGTTGAGTAACCCAAGTGCCTGTGTGATCTGGCAAATTCTGGCCCCTGACAGGCAACTGACTGTAATCCTCTCTTTATCCAGCCTAGTGAGGGGAGTATCCATGTATCTCACAATGGAGTCTAGCTTGAATGTGTGGTGTTTTGCCTTAGGCCCTTGCTTGTGGAGACACTGTGATGTGTATTTTTATGTGTAGTGGTTGGTGTTGACATGGTTTTGTCTGAATGTGGTTTTTGAGGGCAGCGTACAGGAGGCCTCTGAGGTTCTAGCAAGTTACTTGTGAGTACCTCTGCATATGTAGGTTTATGTGCTAAAACCTTATTTAGTGAGGGAAATGTTGTGTGCTAACAATCTGTTTGTCATTTGATTTGTCAGTATGTGAAAGTTGTGCCTCAGTTTTCATAGTGTCACTACATCTCTCACATACTTTGTCTGTTTGCTTGTTTCAGGATTAAATGGTTGTTATTATACATGAGACAATTGCTACATTATCTCAGTATGCCCATTTCTACTAGACTGGCCACAGAAATAGCAAGAAAGTCACTATCCATGGTTTCAGTTTTTTTACTATAGGTTTAACCAGTGTGAAGAGTGGGGAAATTTAACTGGCCTGGGATGAGAGCACACGGATGAAGAATGGGTGCTATACTCAGTGTGAACAACAACTATCCAAGAAGGCAATGCTGGTCTGTGTGCAACTGAGGTGCTCCTAGGGCAGCATGGATACTGGGGAAGGTTGCAGAGATAGTTATACTAAGGGAAAATTTAACTTGATAGCATTTTTGTCAATACAGGGCACTGCTACCTGCTGCTGCTACATGGACAGCAGCCTAGCAAAAACACCAGACTTATATAGGATCAGAAAAACAAGTTTTATAACAGCAAGGCCTACAGACAACTCAGGAAAACACACAATAGGCTTGCAGCCTCATCTCAAATAGGCTTGCTACAGCACACTTCTGCCTCAAGAATGCAGTCATAAAACCCTCTTAATCTAAAAATGCTGGTTTTAGAGCTCAAGTGCAGGAAAACCACACAAACTAGGTATTACTGTCCTGTAAAACTAGCAGACACAATGAAATTAAGTACTACAGCAGCAGTGGAAATAGTTCAGCTTTGAAACTCTACTAAAGTGTGAGAAATGCAACAATTAATACAGGATTCTTATGAAATTCAGTAAAAATAATTAGCAGAAGTGCAAAATGAAACTTATTTTCATTCTTTTATAGGTTCATAGGTAGGTACTAGGCTATCGGCCCAAGGGCCTATGTAAGCCTAGCCAACAAGGTTCCCTGGCTTATGCCACCCAAGAAAGTTATTTTCCTGTGCCGCTGTCGAGCAGAGACACAGAAGTGATCACCGGGGTGTATTTCCTATTTCGCATCCACTCATTAAGATTTTTCTTGAAGAGTGCTAATGAAGAACTTTGCTTGACATAGATGGGTAGTCTGTTCCAGAGTATGGGAAGTCTCTGGGATAGGAATCTATCCCTCCAGCATGTCCTGTTTATTGTGGTGACAAGGTTTAGGTTCCTAGAGCGTGTAGCTCGGAGGGATTGGGATTTCTTTAGGTGTAGCATGTCCAACAGCTCTGGGTTTGACATAGCTTTATATGTTAGGCAGAGATCACCTCAGAGTAGGCGATATGCTACAGAGTAAAGCTGGAGTTTTTTGAGGCGGTCAATGTAGGGCATTTGTTTGAGGCCAGTAATCCTCTTTGTGAGGTACTTCTGTGGCCTTTCCAGCTGCTGCAGATGTCTTGTGAGGTACATTCCAAAAGGGGCATTGTACTCTATAATGGGTCTAATGAGTGTCGAGTAAAGAGGAACAATAACCTCTTTTTTCCTGGATGAGAACTCTTTTATGATGAGGTGTGCCACGTAGAAGGACTTCCGGACTACTGTGGCGATGTGGCTATCAAAGGAGAGACCACTGTCCACTTGGGTCCCAAGGTCTCTTATCACACATTCAGTGTTAAGTAGATTGCTGCCTATGTGGTAGTTCATGGGTACAGAGTTTTTACCAAAGGGGATGACACTGCACTTTTTGGCATTGAGCTTGAGGCCATGGCTCTGACACCAGGCATCTGTCTCAGCGAGGCCCTTCTGTAGGATGTCCACATCATTTGGGGACTTGACTATGGCTCCTAGTTTGCAGTCATCTGCAAACTTCATTAGCTAGAGGCCTTCTGTGTTAGCCTGTACTTCAGAGAAGTAGATACCAAACAGGAGAGGTCCCAGGATGAAACCCTGTGGTACTCCACTTGTCACTGCTTTGAGGTCAGATTTGGAGTCTGCAACTTTTACAGTGTGGGTTCTGTCAGTGAGCCAGTTGACAACTTATCTTGTGACGTAGGGATGTATACCTAGCTTAGTGAGTTTAGCTATAATTCCAGAATGGGGGATGGTGTCAAAAGCCTTGGCGAGGTCAAGATAGGCTGTGTGGACCACCTTACCCTCATCTACGGCTTTGGTGACTGCCTCAAAGAAGTCGATCAGGTTCAGGAGGCATGATCTGCCTTTCACAAACCCAAACTGGGTGGGATCCAGAGTTTGAAGGTTACCAATGCCTTTGTTTATGAGTTCCATAATGATACGTTCCATGGCTTTGCAGACCAGGCTCATCAGGCTAATAGGTCGATAGTTACCGGGATCAGTGGTGGCTCCTCCTTTGTGGAGTGGGATAACTATTGCTGTGCGCCATTCAGTGGGCACAAAGCCTGATGTGAGGTTATTATTGAACATGATGCTTAAGTGGGGAGCCAGTTCATTCTGAAGTTCATGTAAAATGCAGCCTGGGATGTTGTATGGTCCCATGGATGCTGTATTTTTGGCTTTAGAGAGTGCAGCTTTTACCTGCGTAGTTGTGATTACGGGGACTCTGCATTCTTCCTGTATAGATATGGACCCTTTAGGGGGTGAGGGGGGGTAAAGTTAGCAATGAACCTATCTGCCAAGATGTTGGCAATATCAGTTGGTTCTGTAATTTTTGTGCCATTGTGCTGTAACTCAGAGCAGATCTGGGTGTTGCCATCGAGATTCTTGACATAGCTATATAATGCTTTGTGGTTGTCCTTAGAATTAGTGGCGATTTTGTTTTTGTAGCTAGCTTTGGAGGATCTTATAGGGGATCTCAGCTTCTTACTGAGGCTGACCAGGGAGCTCCTCCACTCATGGGATTTCACTCTCTTTTGCAACAGTTTCTTCCTTCTGTTGTACAGTTTGTTTATGGCAGGAGACCACCAGATTGGCTTCCTTTTTTTGGAGGATAGCATCTTGGTTCTATTTGGGATAGCACGATCCATGCACTTGTGTAAGTGCTTATAGATTGCATTTGTGTAGGATTCAGCAGTTGTAACTGCATTGTCCATCTGCATGGGTGTCATGAAGTTCACCACTTCTGTCTTAAGAAACATGAAGTTGGCTTTGGAGAAAATTTTTACCATGGTTTCCTTAATGGGGGGTGGGGGGGTGGGATGTCGATATCAAGAGTGATTAGCTTATGGTTGGATCGGACAAACGAGGATTTGACTTCAGGTGTGGAACACCGGTCACTCATGTTGGTAATGACTAGGTCTAGGATACTGTTGCCCCTGGTGGGGGTGTGGATATGTTAATCCAGGGCATTGGAGTTTATAAATTCCAGAAAGCATTGAGCTAAGGAGTTGGTACACAAGTAGTTTTCCCAGTTAATGGTGGCGTAGTTGAAGTCGCCCATTATTAGAGTGTTTGGTTGAACTCTAATATTTTCCAGTACATCAAGAAAAGAGGAGTGGGAATCCTGGGGCATGGTGGGGGATCTGTAGCAAGCTACAATTTGGATTGCAGTTTTGCCCAGAGTTAGTTGCACTCGGCTAACCTCAGATGCATTATGCTGAGCAACTAGCCTGGAGGTGTGGATATCCTTAATGAATATGGACACACCTCCGCCTTTGGTGTTTCAGTCCAGGTTACATGGCCGAAATGTGTGGTATGAGTTATAGCCTGGTAGTGCAGGGGTGCTCTCTGGAGCCTTGAACCAGGTCTCAGTCACTGCACAGATATCAATGTTTTCCATTTTAAGGAGTGCCTCGAGTGAGTGCATTTTGAGATTTAGACTTCTAGCATTGAGTAGCATTACCCTCAGTTTTTGCTTGCCTGTTCCTGTTATGGCGGTGAATTTCTTATTTGAACCTTGCCTAAAAAAGGCACTATAGGGGCATCAAGAGCCTTAGCCAGTATCCGGAATCCCAGGGGCGACAGGTGCAGGCCATCTGTGGCAAAGCATCATGGTCTGTCGACCTTGTCATCCCAAGCAGACAGATACTGGATCCCCTTAGAATGACACCAGAAGGTTAGCCAATTGTTGAAGTCAATCATTTTGTCCCTGTACTGCGATATCATTCTGGGTGATAGCAGAATGCTACTCAGGGCTAGGGTCATACCTGCCTGGGCTACAAGATCGGAGAGCTCTTCCATGTCTCTTTTCATGTAGTCCAGGGAGGTACATCTCAGGTAATTCACACCAACATGGACAATGACAGAGTCATATTTGTACTTGTTGTGGAGTGACCTGAGTGCGTGGGTTATGTGGCAGATCCTGGCACCCAACAGGCAGCTGACAATGACTTTCTCCTTGTTTAGCCTGGTGAGTGGGACATCAGTGTGCCTGACTATAGAGTCACCTATGACTACTGTGTTGGGTGTGTTGTTTTGCCTTATTGGCTGTGGTTGAGTGGCACAGTGAATCTGTGGGCTATGTGTCATTTGGGTTGTGTTGGGGGATGGAGGTTGCTTGCGTTTCTGCTTTGGAGGTCTCTGTTGCTTAGACAGATTATTATTAAGAGCCTCCGCGAATGTTTTTGTGCTACTATGTGTGGATATTGGTGGTGTAGATTTAGTGAGACTATGTGATGAGTGTGGTGCGAATGTTTACCTTCTTCTCATGACTGTCAAGTTCAGTCTTGGTTGGAGAGAGCTTTACCTCCAGTTTGGCTAGATAAGTGCATCTCTCACAGGTTGTAGTGTTGGATGATAGGAGGAGAGGATTGTCTGTGTACATGAGGCAATTTCTACATTGCCTCAAGATGCCCAGATCCATCAGATAGACAGGAGATAACACTGGGAGCTGACCCTTGGACATGCCTGAATAAAAAACTATTTTCCTCTAGATAAGTGAGGAGAGTGAGTACAAGAGCTATTTTTCTCTAAGCAAGTGAGAAAAGTAAGTACAAAAACTGTTTTCCTCTAGGTAATGAAGAAGGTTGAGTGCTGTAGTAACTAGCAGCTTATTTAGTGCTTACAAGTTCTGAACAAGTGCTGAGCATGAATAAGCAAATTTAAGTGCTAAAACTAAGAATCTGTATCAGCACTAGAGTTACAGGACAGAAACAAGTGCAAATACAGGCTTTCAAATCAGAAAGTTGAGAGAGATGGAAGAGATTGCCCAAACGGCCAATAACTACAATTTCTGGGCCAGAACCACTCCTTATGTGGTAGACAGTTACTAGCAGATGACTTTAGATGCAACAGATTCTCTGTAACTCTCAGGCAAAGTAGCCAAAATAAGAGCAGCTCTGAGGAAATGAGCACAAACCCATACAAGTACAGGGCTTATATAGAATCAAAAAAACAAGTTTTACAACAGCAAAGCCAACAGACAAATCAAGAAAACACACAATATGCTTTCAGTCAACAGCCCCCAACTCAGATAGGTTTGCTACAGCATACTTCTGCCACAAGAGTGCAGTCAGAAAACCATCTTAATGTAAAAACGCTGGTTTTAGAACTTAAGCGCAGGGAAAACCACATACTCTGCATACTACTGTCCAGTAAAACTAGCAGACACAATGTAATTAAGTATAGTCTAAGAACTCAGCCAGAGCAAAGCACTGTGGAATGGTAATATGACTCACTGAGCCACTGTATTATTGAGCAGTTGCTTTCACACACATCCTGATCTTGCCAAACCAGTAACAGCCACCTACTATGTGAAAGGCTAATGTTTGTGATACTAAGCGGAATAAACTAATATCAATTTGTTACTCTTAAATATACTGCCACCACTCTTCCCCATCCCAACCCTCACACACAAACATGCATAATAACAATGTTAGGGGGTTGTTCTGGAAAGTAAAAGAAATTATGTCCAACTTGTAACTCTTAAATATACTTCAGTCTCCCTAACACACGCACACACACTATAAACCATAGCAATAATAGTTTTACATTATAGGCTAGTAAATCTGCAACTCAAATGTTTGTCAGTTAGCTTGTGCAAGTCCTCAACATTTTCACAGAAACAATAAATTTTATGAGAAACAGACTAAAATGTGAGGCAAAATCAGGGCCATTTTGCAAAACCAGGAACCGTTTATTTATTTATTAGCATATGTTTACTGGGATTGTCCAGTTCAGCATAAGTTGCCCCTTTTCAGCAGAGGGCCAGGAGAAAAGCTAGGTACAAAAAAAAAAAAATAAGAAAAATGTTAATGGCCTTAAGCAATTTAACAGAATGAATGCAAATAGAGCATATAATAAAACATAAACAGAGTTGTACAATATACAGAACATAATAATACATAAAAATTATAAGTCATGAATAAAATCTAATGTGTAAGTGCAAGAATGGTTCAATACAAATAAAGTGGAAGGAAAGAAAAAGATATTTGCAAGAGCAAGGTTTTAAAAGTGAGGTTTGAGGGAAAAACTTATTTGAGTGAAATTCTGGTGGAAGTGATATTATACAGCAGTGTGCAGGGTGATCAAGGTAAGAAGACAAGTCTGAGAGGTAGAAATAGGAAAATAGGTAGAGGTGTTAGCACAGAAAGTGCTTAGATCATGCACTGGATATCACAGAGGTTGAAACAGCGGATTAATAGATAAGCTGAGTGAGAAAAAGATTGGGAAAGGTTGAATAAGAAGATGAAGGATTATTGTCATGAAGAGAGGCTGTAAGGTACCAGTATATCATTTGTGAATGGGTAAATGGAGATAAATCAGCAATGTGATGTGAAAAGAGAAGAAGGAAGATGTAGACAAAATGAAGGTAGTAAGCCAGGATATGTTGAAGGGGAATACCAGAGTGTAATAAAAGTAAGTGGGGGTGAGAAGTCTAGGAAGTAGTAATAAAAGGAAAAAAGAGTAAGTGATTAAGGGAGAAAGATAACAGAGACATTGGCTTAGATATAACGTATCAGTATAGTGTCCTTAAATAAGGTGAGGGATAGCATAGTTTAGAATACACCGCATGGATGGATAGGAATTTTTGTCAAGTCAAGAGCTGAGCAGGAACAAAGCCATTTTCTCATTAGATATTGTTTTAACTGAGACTTGAACAATTTCATCTGTGGTATTTGAAGAAGGATGTAGGTTCCAGATTTTCAGAGATGTAGAAGAAATAGAGAGTCGTCAGCAGAGTTGTTTGATTTAGCTATTGGGACTGTTTTTTATCTACTGAGTAAAGAGGCCTGTTTATTGAGTAGTATTGAAGAATGTGAATTAGGCTAGGGAAATTTTCAAGTTTTAGAATAAGGTTATATGCTGTAAGCAGTTGAGATAGCCAGGAAGTGAGGTAGTTCTAGCTAGTGAAGCTGCGTTAGCAATACACCGTAATGAGATTGTATGTTACATTAGCAGTAAATATGGTTACTTTGTTGCAGCATTTCTCAAGGAGATTAGTCTGGGTTGCCTGAAGATTAATGGGAATGGGGAAGTATACAGGAGAGTTTGAAGGTGGAAAGCTGAAACAATGTATTTTCTAGCATTGTCTGTTAGGTAAGGTTTTACCTGGTAGAGGTTGTCATTTTTGATGATTTTTTATCACATCTTTACAGAGTGGTCAAAATACAAGTTGTGTTCAATTATTATACCTAGTACACAGAGTGGTCAAAATACAAGTTGTCTTCAATTATTATACCTAGTACACAGAGTGGTCAAAATACAAGTTGTCTTCAATTATTATACCTAGTACACAGAGTGGTCAAAATACAAGTTGTCTTCAATTATTATACCTAGTACACAGAGTGGTCAAAATACAAGTTGTGTTCAATTATTATACCTAGTACACAGAGTGGTCAAAATACAAGTTGTCTTCAATTATTATACCTAGTACACAGAGTGGTCAAAATACAAGTTGTCTTCAATTATTATACCTAGTACACAGAGTGGTCAAAATACAAGTTGTCTTCAATTATTATACCTAGTACACAGAGTGGTCAAAATACAAGTTGTCTTCAATTATTATACCTAGTACACAGAGTGGTCAAAATACAAGTTGTCTTCAATTATTATACCTAGTACACAGAGTGGTCAAAATACAAGTTGCCTTCAATTATTATACCTAGTACACAGAGTGGTCAAAATACAAGTTGTGTTCAATTATTATACCTAGTACACAGAGTGGTCATAATACAAGTTGTCTTCAATTATTATACCTAGCACACAGAGTGGTCAAAATACAAGTTGTCTTCAATTATTATACCTAGTAGCCTAGTAAGGTTTACTGATTTGATTTCTGTTATTTGTGAAGCTTAGAGTGAAGTGGGATGTTTTGTCAGAGAGTTATTTTGGGGGAGTTGGATGAGCTTGGATTTGTGGGGGTTTAGAAGAAGTTGGAAATCAGGTAGCCATGTTTCAATAGAGGTAAGGGAATCCTGGGTTAGTTGTTGCAGCTCTGGGGGATTCCAACTGCTATGGGAAGGAAAGTGATGGTATTATGACATTCAACTGTCTGTTGTTTTCAGGACATGTAGCTATCAAACCAAGTGAGTATAAGTGCATCTAGACTAAGGGAGGGTAGATTTGGTAGAGGTTTTGTAGACTAGAGAGATAAAGAATCCTTTAGAAGTCCTTGAAGCTAGCTAGCTGTGTGCATCATAATACCCCAGGTTAAATTCTTCATATCTAACAGCTTGATTACAAAATACTCGAAATAAAGGCATTCCAGCCTATTAATTTAGGATCAAATGCACCAAACAATAAAATTCCAAACGTATGCATTGCTCTACCCCCTTACTTATTATTCTCACTCTGAGATCAGCGCACTTTGGAGAAAGAACAAACAGTTGAACATGAGGTAAAACCCCTTTACTTCTCCAAGAGGCTGTGGTCGTCTCCTACATGCAAGGGCACTCTAGAATTCAGGAAAAATACATTGTTCCTGTACAAAATGAGTAAAGAAAAAGAAGCAATACGTACCTTGACAATAAAGCTCATTCAGCTGTGTTCTTGGTTATGAATGATCAAGCGACTGACTGATGCAGATCCATAACTGCTTGTTCTGCTAAGGCAAGCATCTGCAGTAGTGGTAGGGACAGCACTACTGACTTCCTTCTGTTTCTGCAAGGACACTGTATGTGCATTTCTATGTTTGTTTAAGCTAGCCCTCCAAAAGCATTTTCATTACCCCTCTAGGGTGGGATTCATAAAAAAGAAAGAGTAGCAGAGCAAAACTGAGACACACAGTTAGCAATTCTAATCCTCATGTCAGGCTGTTAAGTGAAAGCTGAAATGCCTGATCATGATTCATATTATTTTAGGACAGTAACAGTAAACATCATTTCATTTAGAAAGACCTGTTTCAGTTTAGTTCCTCCTAGTGAACCACTGAAATCTTAGAAACACAGCAATCTAAGCCCTGTGTCAGGCTGTTCTACAGCTCAGCAATGAATGCAAAGATTTTTGGTTCACTATGCCCTGGCAAAACATACTTGTATTGTAGCTCTAGTTACCCTCTGTAGTTACTATCATCTGCAGAAAATAATTTTCATTATTTAAATAATTTTAAATAAATATTCCTTCACTTAATTATATGCAACATCAGGTTGCTAGGAGTCAAGGCACACAAAACATACACAGCAAACCAACAGTTAAGCAACTGATTAATTATTGAGTGCTCCAAATGCATCCTTTTGCTAAGTGTACACTAACACAGAGGTGTGCAGCATTTTTTCCAACCCATCCTGTACTCCTTTTTGTTGGTTTTCTTTTCCATTTCACAGCTATATTCACTGAATCTGCAGGTGATGGCAGTGGTAGCATGTTATTTATGAATATTACACACACACACACACACACATACATACAGTATATATATATATATATATATATATATATATATATATATATATATATATATATATATATATAAACAAAGACATAAGCATTCACAGTCTTTACTTTTTGTAGCCTGCTGCATTTTTCCTTTGCCTAGTTTGTCTGCTGTCCTCCAATAAGGAACTAAGGAATCAAAAATAACCCCAAAGCCCTAATTCAAACACTGACACAATCTTTTTTCTTCTCCTTCAGCTCTGTTGTGCTGTTGCTTCTTTCCTGCTTGCTCACATTAAGAAGTAGCGACATAGTAAATAACTAAATAGTAACTATGCAGTGCTTTGACCCTTCTGGCTCTGCAGTTTGCTTATACTCCTTTTCTCTGTCATCAAACTTTCCTGTTTAATTTACTATAAAAAAGACTGGGTATTTAACCTCCCTTCTTCTAGCCTTCTTTTTCGCTTCTTATTTAATTTCTTTTTTTCTCCATTAGTTACCCACATCAAATAATCCCAAAAAAAGAAAAGAATTTTAAAACCATAGCTACTGGGGCATTTCTGTCTCCTCATCCTACTCTACACCATGGCTTCTCGTTCCCCTTTTATCTTCTCCTAGCCAATTTGCTGACCAGTTTTCAAATAAAGTTTTCCCTGTATTGCTGGCGAGTCAGCAAGCCTGTAACACGACACCAGACAAATTCAGCTTAAAACATTCGCGCTACGTTTTTTTTTTTTTTTTTGTTCAGTTATTTACCAGTTACATCAGATGTAAGAAGTGACTAATTGTGTAGAGATAGGTTAAACAGTCCTAAGGTTTGTATTATCATTAAAGTCCTTCATCACATAATTCGTTGATAAACCTCGGTAGTTCAACATTTCTGAACAAATGTACTAGGATTACTTGGTGAACCTAATCACCACCATATACATTTGTATTATACCATGACCTCCCCAAAACGTGCACGCTGATTGGCCAGCATGCCCATTGTAAATCGAGTTATACTAATGGAAAAAGGTCCGGTCGCCCGGACTTTTTTCCATTAGTATAACTTCGTTTTAAACACTGTCTGCTATGTTAAATGGGTTTAACATGGCGAGACAGCTTAAAATAAGCAGCGGAGATCTCCGTTGCTTATTTTAAGCTGTCTCGCTATGTTAAACCCATTTAACATAGCGACAGTTTAAAAGCAACGGAGAAAGCAAGATCTCCGTTGCTTTTTAGTGTCTCGCTATGTTAAATGAGTTTAACATAGTGAGACAGTTTTAAAATAAGCAACGGAGATGTCCGTTGCTTATTTTAAAACTGTCTCGCTATGTTAAACTCATTTAACATAGCGAGACATAAAAAGCAACGGAGATCTTGCTTTCTCCATTGCTTTGCTCACAGCTCTGATGTACTGCGCGACGCGCAGTACATCAGAACTGCCGGATGCCAGGCATCTGCGGAAGGGCAGTAAACAGGCATTATACTATGCCATTATTTAAGAAAAGTAATAGTTTCTTTTCTTAAATAATGTCATGGTATAATAGCAATAACCCACTTCTGGGTGTGGGTAATGCTAAATTTACCACGGTTGGCTTTGTTTGGTCCTCGGGCGCCTCGGGACCAAACCACGCCAACCGTGGGTAAATTTAGCATTACCCACACCCAGGCGTGGGTTATTGCTATAATAACTGCTGTATGAAGGAAAATAGTAATTATATGTATTAAGGCGCTGCAAATGTTTATCTGTCATTTAGATCTAAAGGTCAGGATAACGAAAATGGGTGCTGAAAGAAGAATATTGTCGCTGATTCGTATAATTATTAAAATCGGTGCAGATCACTACCTCATTGTAAAATAGCAGTGCTATATTCCTTTGTGGAGAGGGTGAGAGGAGCTGGGGAAGTTAAAAGTGTGGAGATCTTCTTATGCTATTTTCTGTTTACTCTGCAGAGTGCTTCGTAACTCAAATTCTCCAAATATATTAGTAATCCAGGCATACTAATTACTACTGATTCTGATTCTGGGTCTTGAATGAATAATAATTGTACCATTACTAGCAAATAAATATTTGGGATGCACTGTTTTCAGTTTTCCTCTTTATTCATTTTTCTTCCCTAAATTTTGTTTCATTTTTTTCAAGAAAACAATGAAATAAAATTAGCCTATAAACAACTTCATGGTAGTATGGCAAATAGCATTGCTCTTTGCAATGTTTGGTTCTCCAGTGTAGTTCTCAGTTGGGGTTCTTTTCTGTAGAATGTGCAACACCTCCCTGCTTTTGCTGTCTCTTCTAGTTTCTTCTTACATTCAAAGATTTAGTGCAGGTGAAATAGTGATACTATGAACTGCACGTAGCAGTTATTACAGCAAGAATATTCAAGTGGATTTGATGCAGTTCCTAAGAATAATGGTTGTAAAAGGCCATCATATTTTTTACAATTATTTATTTCTGCATGCATTTCTACAATGCATACTGCCACTTTAAGAAAAATAAATTCTGTGAGTTCTTCCTTTATCATCACGTCACTTGCCCTGCATATGTCCATGGGTCTGAATGGACAGATGAGGGGGCATGAATGCATAGATGATAAGTCAGCAAATAAAGGAGAATATTATAGCTGAAAATGAATTCATCCTAATTCTTGGTGAGTACCTTCGCGAAGTGGACCCTGTTTTTCACAACATCTCACCAACACGACACTAATATATATAGACTGCATTTATATTGCGTATATCATAAACAAAAGTAGGTTAAAAATTAAAAAAGAGAGCTGGGTGCACAAGACTGAGGATAAAAAAAGTGCCCAATCCTGGTAGGCACACTGGTGCCAAGACGGGAAAAAAATGACAGTGTTGAATCTTCAAAATATGGAAACATTCGTACAATAGAGCCAGGCCAGGCCCAGGGGGAGTATGCCCCCCTGTTGTAGAAGGAAGTAGCAGTCCACAAAAATCACAAAAACTGATAGGCCAAAGAAGAGCTATAAAGACAATAAAGTGGACTATTGAAGATTTGAAAAAATGATGTATTCTTACTATTATGCAAAAATCCCAGAATTTCCAGACATAAAATATATAAAAAGATTAAAAGAGAAATTAGAGGAAAATACTTCCACAAGAAAAGCAGTCAAAAGCTTCAAATAAAAATGTGTATTCATTAATACAATAGATTTGTAAAAAAACAGTATATAGATCAAGAAACTTTGATCTGTTTGGAAAAGAAGCATCTGATGAAGTGTGAAAATATAAACAACAAAACCTAGAGATTTTTGAAAAGTATAAAAAAAAAATATGAACATGGGAAAGAAAGAGAGATCTGATATGGTGCAATATTTATGCAAAGGGGAAAGCCAAATTAATCAATATAAAGAAGGCAGCCCCAAAGATATTCAAAGAGAAGTACAGGCAAAGGCATCCAGATATTGAAAATTTCACAATAAAAAAAAATATCACAAAGAGGGAATGTAAAACAGAAGATTAGTAAGGTAGAAGTTAAAAAAATAGAAGTTGAAATTATGGAGTGCCTGTGAAGTGAAGGATTTGGTGTAGAAGGTCTAACACAGGTTACATCACAGCATGATGGAGTGAGTCCTCAAAGTAGGGAGAAAGATGAAGATCAGGAGAAATATGGACATGGGAAAGAAAAAGAGATTTAATATGGTGTAATATTTATGCAAAGGAGAAAGCAAAACTAACCAATACAAAAAGAGCAGCACCAAAGATATTTGAAGAGAAATACAGGCAAAGGAATTCAGACATGGAAAACCTTACAATACAAAAAATAAGAAGACAAAGAGGAAAAGTAGAACAGGAGATTAGTAATGGAGAAGTTAAAGAAATAGAAACTGAGGTTATGGAGTACCTGCAAAGTGAAGGATTTAGTGTAGAAAATCTAATTCAGAAAGTACCACAACAGGATAGAGCAATGGATATCCAGATTAAGGGAAAACCGGTGGAACAGGAAACAATTGGTCAGATGCCATATGAAGATATTTTGGAGCCTTGCACAGTTAACCAGTATAAACATTCACTTGAAGCTAGACAGCAAGGAAAGGAACAGGAAACTGTGGAAACTCTGATGCAGTCAGTGCTGAGGGATGATAGGCCAGTGAGTTCCCATATGACAGAGCAACAGATGACACAGGATAAAATTGAAGAGAATGTGCCACAGGAGGATGCAACAGAACTTTCTATGAAATGCCCGCAGGAAATGGAAAACAAAAAATGTGCCATCAATTTAGAAGAAAATGAGCTTGATTTAGTGGACATAGATAGATATAGACAGACATATTAAGATCAATGAAAGAAATAGACTGCAGAAGGTCAATAAAAGCCAAAAAGTCAGAAGTTTGATGAAACAAATGAACCCAGTAATTAGACTATCCATAGAGATCCATGCGATATAACAGAAGTAAACAGGATATATTACTGTGCAGCCAAATTAATAACTGATAAAGTTCTACCACAAGAACACAGGGTAGTGAGGGAAATGAAAGGGAGAAATCGAATACCATCATGGAAGTATCAAATACAGAAAACTATAAACCAATTAAAACAAGAAGTGTCACTGTTTGAAGAATATAGAAGAGGGAACAGATCAAGAAAATACTAAGAAAGATAGACGTGATAAAATCAATGCTCAGTATTAGAAGAAACAAGGATTTACCATGCACTGTCGCAAACAACAAACTAAAAATCTCAGCACAGGCAGAAAAGTTTAGAAGATAAATAATAAATATAAAGGAAAAGTACAAAATAAGCAATTTATTGGTGACCCAAAAAAGTTTTATAGAGAATTGGGAGACAAGATAAAAGGAATTGAAAGACTGCCAAAAAAAAGAAGAAATAGAAACATTTTGGAGAAGTATCTATGAGGATCCTGTAGAACATAACAAAGATGCTAAATGACTAGAAGAAGTAAAAGAAAGAAAAAGAAAATTAAAGGTGCAGGATATGAAATGGGATGAAGTAACAGTCAGGGCAAGTGAAACAAAGTTAAGAAGTTAAGAAAAGCTCCTAATTTGAAAACCCCAGGCCCAGATGCAGTACCTAACTTTTGGTTAAAAGTATTAACATCTTTGCCCGAAGATTTAGCCATGAGTAAGAACTATTTATATGCACACCCTGAACAGACACCAACCTGGCTAACAACAGGAAAAACAATGCACCTACTTAACAGTGAACCTGCAAGCTACCCTAAAAATTATAGACCAATAACTTGCCTTCTGGTGATATATAAACTATACATGGGAATTGATGTTGACAGAGTTTATAGTCATTTAGAAGAAAACTTAATTATGGCAGTAGAATAAAAGGGCAATAAAAGAAAGTCATGTGGAACAAAAGATTATTTGTTGTTAAATAAAGTCATAGTGGAGAACTGTAAAAAAGGGGAAGAATCTAAGTATGGCATGGATTGACTACAAAAAATTAATTTGATAGTATCCACATTCATGGATAAAAGAGTGCTAAAAATGCATAAGATATACCCTACACTGATTGACTACATTACAGTGACCATGAAACATAGGTTCATAGGTTCATAGGTTCATACTAGGCTATCTGCCCTAGGGCATTTATAAGCCTAGCCAGAGTGTGTTTGGCTTTCGCCACCCATTTTAAATTTATTTTGCTATGCCTTTTTTTGAGGTTAGTATACTGTGCCTCTGTCTAACAGTCACACAGAAGTGATAGCCGGGGTAAACCTACGATCTCCCATCCACTCATCAAGATTCCTCTTGAAGAGAGTCAATGTGGGACTCTGCCTAACCTGGACTGGGATTTTATTCCAGAGTGAAGGGAGCCTCTGGGTTATGAATCTGTCCCTCCAGCATGTCCTATTTATTTCAGTGCTGAGGTTCAAGTCTCTCGAGCACGTAGCTCGATAGGATTTGGATTTTCTGAGGTGCAGCATGTCCATTAATTCTGGGTTGGACATGGCTTTATACGTCAGGCACAGATCGCCACTGAGCAGGCGGTATGCCACTGAGTAGAGCTGGAGTTTCTTTAACCAGGCAGCATATGGCATCTGTTTGAGCCCTTTGATCCTCTTGGTGAGGTACTTTTGGGGTCTTTCCAGTTGCTGCAGGTGTCTGGTAAGGTACATCCCAAAAGGGGCATTGTACTCAATTATGGGCCTGATGAGGGATGAGTAAAGAGGTACGATGACCTCCCCTGATCTAGATGCGAATCCCTTCATGATTAGGTGGGCTATATAAAATGTTTTTCTAACCACTTTGGCCACGTGGTTGTCAAATGAGAGATTGCTATCAACTTGGGTCTCCAGGTCCCTAATGACTTCTTCTGTACTTAATGGATTACCACCTATGTGGTAATTTGTGGGCACTTTGTTTTTGTCAAAGGGGATGACTATACACTTTTTGGCATTTAGCTTGAGGTCATGGCTCTGGCACCAGTTGTCTGTTTCTATGAGGCCCTTTTGGAGGATGCTTGTGTTGGCTGGAGAGTTGATTATGGCACCCAGTTTGCAGTCATCTGCAAACTTGGTCAGCCACAGTCCTTCCGTGTTGGCCTGTACCGCCGAGAAATATATACCGAACAAGAGAGGTCCCAGGACTGAGCCTTGTGGGATGCCACTTGTAACTGGTTTGGAGTCTGACATGGCTCCAGCAATTCTAACCATGTGGGTTCTGTCCTTGAGCCAGTTTGCAACCCATCTAGTGACATAGGGGTTTATATTTAAGCTGGTGAGCTTATCTATAATGCCTGAGTGGGGTATTGTATCGAAGGCTTTTGCAAGGTCCAGGTAGGCTGTGTGGACCACCTTCCCCTTGTCAATGGCCTTGGTGACTGTTTCAAAGAAATCAACCAGGTTTAAGAGGCAGGATCTGCCCTTAACAAAGCCAAACTGGGTAGGATCCAGTGTCTGTAGGTCCCCAATATCTTTATTTATGAGGTCCAAGATGATCCTTTCCATAGCTTTGCAGACCAAGCTAGTCAGGCTTATGGGGCAATAGTTTCCAGGATCCGTTGAGGCACCACCTTTGTGGAGAGGGACCACTGTTGCTGTACGCCACTCTTTGGGTACATATCCTGTAGTAAGGCTAAGATTGAACAGTAGTTTTATGTTTGGGTTTAGCTCTTCTTGGAGTTCATGTAGGACGCAGCCCGGAACAACATCTGGTCCCATTGATGCTGTGTTTTTTGCTTTGGAGAGGGCGGCTCTTACCTGAGCATCTGAGATGTCAGGGGGGCAGCACTCTGTTGGGATAGATATTTGCCCTTTTGGAGGGGAGAGGGGGGAGAAGTTTGCACTGAACCTGTCAGCTAGGATGTTGGCAATGTCTGTGGGCTCAGTGTATTTTTGTCATTTTGGACTAATTCTGAGCATATCTGGGAATTCCCACCCAGGTTCCTAACATAACTAAAGAAAGCCTTGTGATTATCCTTAGTGTCCTGTGCAATTTTTCTCTCGAAGCTGGCCTTAGACAATTTTATGAGTGCCTGTAGTTTTTTGCTAATACTGATCAGAGATGCCTTCCCTTTTTGGGATTTTGCTCTATCAGGTAGTAGCTTCCTCCTTCTATTGTATAGTTTGTTTATGGCTGGGGTCCACCAGACAGGACGTCTGCCTTTGGAGGATTGGGTCTTGGTTTTATTTGGGATTGCATGATCCATGCATTCCTGAAGGTGTTCATAGAATGTGTTTATAAAGGATTCTGCGGTCTGGGCCGTATTTTCCACAGGCCCGGGTGCTTTGAAGGATTTCGCCTCGGTTTTGAGGCGTGTGAAATTTGCTTTAGAGAAGTTTTTCACTGTGGTTTTCTGGGCAGGGGTGGGGTCGGGATGTGAATATCCAGTGAGATTAGTTTATGGTCTGATCTTACCAGTGAGGGATACACTTCTGGTCTGGAGCATAGTGTCCCCATGTTGGTGATGATCAGGTCCAGTATGTTTTCCCCTCTTGTGGGAGTGGTAACAAGTTGTTCCATAGCATTTGAGTTTATAAATTCTAGGAACCTTTGGGCTAGGGTGTTGGAGCTAGAGTAATGCTCCCAGTCTATGTTTGGGTAGTTGAAGTCGCCCAATATAATGGTGTTTGGAGAGACCTTCATATTTTCCAGTATTCTCAGGAAGGCCAAATGGAGTTCCTGTGTTTGGGAGGGTGGTCTGTAGCAGGCTATAAACTGGAAGGCAGTTTTACCCACAGTTAGTTGCACATGGATAGTCTCTGATGCTTTGTGCTGTGCCACCAACCTTGAGGTGTGGGTATCTTTGACGAATATTGATACTCCCCCTCCTTTTGTGGTTCGGTCCAAGTTTTGGGGCCGAAAAGTATGGTATGAGGTATAACCTGGTAGTGCTGGGGTGCTCTCAGGAGCCTTGAACCAGGTTTCTGTTACTGCACAGATATCGATGTTCTCCATGCTAAGGAGAGTTTCGAGTGCGTGCATCTTGCGGTTTAGACTTCTGGCGTTGAGTAGCATTACTCTTAGTTTCTTATCCCTTGTGATACCTATGGAGGTGGGTTTGCCTTTTGAGCCTTGCCTAAAAAAGGCACTATGGGGGTAGCAAGAGCCTTTGCCAATATCCGAAAGCCCAGGGGTGACAGGTGCAAGCCGTCCCTAGTGAAGCATTATGGCTTGTTGAGCATGTCATCCCAGGCTGACAGGCATTGGATCCCCTTTGAATGACACCAACACTTAAGCCAATTGTTGAAATTGATCATCTTGTCTTCATATTGTGGCATCATTCTTGGTGAGGGTAAGATGCTACTCAAGGTCAGGGTCATACCGGCCTGGGCTACATGCTCAGAGAGCTCCTCTATGTCTCTTTTCATGTAGTCCAGGGAGGTACATCTCAGGTCATTTACACCAGCATGGACAATGACTGAGTCATATTTGTACTTGCCTTGGAGTGACCTGAGTGCTTGTGTTATGTGGCGGATCCTAGCGCCCGACAGGCAGCTCACCATGACCTTCTCCTTGTTCAGCCTGGTGAGTGGGACGTCAGTGTGCCTGATGATAGAGTCACTTATTACAAGTGTATCAGGTGTGTTGTTTAGCCTTAAGGGCTGTGACTGTTCGGCACACTGGCTTTGTGAGCTATGTGTTGCACATGTTTTGTTTTGGGGTAGCGGTTGCTTGGGTGTCTGCTTTGGAGGTCTCTGCTGCTTAGGCAGATTTTTATTTAGAGCCTCCGAGTATGTTTTTGTGTGTTTATGTGTTTGGTTTGTTGTCGTGGTAGGTCTATGTGAGACTGGAATTGTAGTGAGTGTGGTTTCCTTCTCCTCCTGACTGGTTACTCCAGTACTGAGTTGAGAGAGCTTAGCCTCCAGTTTGGCAATATGGCTGCATCTCTCACATGTGTTGGAATTTGTTGGGAGGAGGAGAGGGTTGTCTTTGTACATGAGGCAGTTGTAACATTGCCTCAAGATTCCCAGATTCACCAGCTGGACCAGAGAGGAGATTGACAACTGACCTTTGGACATGCTAGAATAGTATTGGGAATTCCTTTATAATTGAAAAAAAGGGCCAATGGGGAACAAGGTACTCAAGGGGAGTTTGTGAGGGTGTAGTGCTTTTAATTTTTTAGAGCTGACTTATATAATTGCTTTAGTGAGCAAGTGCCAGGTAACTTAAATGCAATGTGTTACAGGTAACTTAAATGCAAAAACGACAAACAGTAACTTTCTTTCAAGTGAAACAAGGAAATAAGTACAGTAAGCAATGCAGATGTCACTAGGGATCCACAGAAGTGCTAAAAGGCCGCGTTTTAGGTGGAATTAGCATTTCAGGGAAATAAACAAACAACAAGCATACAAATAAAGCTAGATTCAGCAGGCCTGGATCTAGTCTATGCTACAGCAAACAAGGTGTACCAATTTCAGTAAGAAACAGTTAGAATATGCAAGCACTATAAGCCTCTAACCAGAAATTCCCTGCTCAGAAGGGCAGAGTCCAGCCTCTCCTCCCACAAGAGTGCAGACCGCAATCCTTCTTAATGTAAAATAACTGGCCTGAAGCCCAAGTGCTTAAACCAGAACTAATACACTTTTAGAATAACAGACACTGAGCTCTCAATCAGCAGTTCCCAACTTAGAAGGATGTAAGCTACCTGTCCTGCCACCACAGTGCAGGCCACAAACCTTCCTAATGTAAAACAACTGGTCTGAAGCCCAAGTGCTTAATCCAAAAGACTTAGAAATGATAGCTACAGTTTAATCAAGTTACTACCAGCAGTAATAAATACAACTGAATACTTTAAAGAATGCCTTGATTAGTGCTCAAGTTATACAAACAAAGCTAGATTCAGCAGGCCTGGATCTAGTCTATGCTACAGCAAACGAGGTGTACCAATTTCAGTAAGAAGCAGTTCAAATATGCAGGCACTATAAGCTTTAACCAGAAATTCCCAGCTCAGAAGGACAGAGTCCAGCCTCTCCTCCCACAAGAGTGCAGAACACGAACCCTCTTAATGTAAAATAACTGGCCTCAAGCCCAAGTGCTTAAACCAGAATTAATACACTTTTAGAATAACAGACACTGAGCCCTCAATCAGCAGTTCCCAACTTAGAAGGATGTAAGCTACCTGTTCTGCCACTACAGTGCAGACCACAAACCTTCCTAATGTAAAACTGGTCTGAAGCCCAGGTGCTTAAACTAAAAGGCTTACAATGAGTTACACCAAGCAGTAATAAATACAATTGAGTACTTTTAAGATGACGCAAAAGCAAAATAAAGTAGGAAAAAACACAAATACAGTAAAAGCAGATATATTTTTTTTTTTTTTTGGAAAGAGAGAAAGGAGTAGCAGAAACTAAGCTGATTGGCCTTCTCAAATGCTCTCCCTGTACTGGGTAGAATGAGGTAATGACAGTAGAATGGGAGGTGGGTCCCAGATCAAATTTACACTAGGGGTGGGCAACTGCAAAGCCACCAACTATAAAAACACTATACCAACAGTGAGGGAGGGTGGGAAACAAACAGCAGAAATGTTACTCACAGCTGAAAAGCAGCAGTGAGCCTTTAAATGAAAGTTTTAAACAGCTAAAGGAGCCACTAGAAAAAAAGAGTTTAACTGCAAGAAGTTATCATAAACAAACAACCCAACAGATGCTTAATAAGAGTGGACAATTTCCAGTTAATACCTCACACACAGTGAAACTAGCTAGAAAAACTACACAGTACACAAAGTGCTATAAACAACAAAGAAATAAAGAACAAAAAAACAAAAAACAGGATACTTAATGTTATATATTGTAGCTCCGAGTTTGCTGAGTGTCCTTCCTTCGATCAGCTCACTGTAAAATGGCTGAACACTCACAACTGAGCTTCTTAGGTAACAGAAAGTTGAAACCTGAGACAGCTTTTAAGAAAGAAATCTCAAAAGAACCAATGAGGTGCTTAGTCTAAGCTGTAGTCCAGGAGACCTCAGTCAGCCAATGACCTTAAACAATTCTCTCTCACTGAAATGCCTGATGGCTTTGGCTAAAACAAGATGTCCCTGAATTATGTGCTCAGACACACAGCCTCCACAAACACTAGGCCCAAATACAAGCCTGAATATGGAAATGCTACAAATATCCCCACTACTTAGAACAAACTGCAGAAATGTTACTCACAGCTGAAAAGCAGCAGTGAGCCTTTAAATGAAAGTTTTAAACAGCTAAAGGAGCCACTAGAAAAAAAGAGTTTAACTGCAACAAGTTATCATAAACAAACAACCCAACAGATGCTTAATAAGAGTGGACAATTTCCAGTTAATACCTCACACACAGTGAAACTAGCTAGAAAAACTACACAGTACACAAAGTGCTATAAACAACAAAGAAATAAAGAACAAAAAAACAAAAAACAGGATACTTAATGTTATATATTGTAGCTCCGAGTTTGCTGAGTGTCCTTCCTTCGATCAGCTCACTGTAAAATGGCTGAACACTCACAACTTGAGCTTCTTAGGTAACAGAAAGTTGAAACCTGAGACAGCTTTTAAGAAAGAAATCTCAAAAGAACCAATGAGGTGCTTAGTCTAAGCTGTAGTCCAGGAGACCTCAGTCAGCCAATGACCTCAAACAATTCTCTCTCACTGAAATGCCTGATGGCTTTGGCTAAAACAAGATGTCCCTGAATTATGTGCTCAGACGGGTCCCCTTCTAAAGACCGAACCGACGATTCCCCGACACAGAAATCACCGATGCCAGAACACCGACAACACACAAACCCGACAACGCGAAACACCGAACACCATAACACCGACACACGGAACGTAAACAACACACTACACTACATAGCATACACACTAGCCCTGACCCAAACCCTAACCCTAAGGTCCGACACTATCGCACACTTCACCTACCTGCACCCTAACCCTAACTCACTTACCCACCCCTAGCCCAAGCTCCGACACTAGCACACTTCACCTACCTGCACCCTAACCCTAACTCACTTACCCACCCCTAGCCCAAGCTCCGACACTAATGCACACTTCACCTACCTGCACCCTAACCCTAACTCACTTACCCACCCCTAGCCCAAGCTCCGACACTAACGCACACTTCACCTACCTGCACCCTAACCCTAACTCACTTACCCACCCCTAGCCCAAGCTCCGACACTAACACACACTTCACCTACCTGCACCCTAACCCTAACTCACTTACCTGACCACTCCTACCTCCGTCACTGTCGCACACTTACCGGGTCGCGATCACACATTACCCTTGTCGGTCTTTCCGCTGTTGGCGAATCACCCTGTCGGTATACGTACCTGTCGGTTATCTGGCGTTGGTGATTTCTGTGTCAGGGAATCGTCGGTTCGGTCTTTAGAAGGGGACCCGCTCAGACACACAGCCTCCACAAACACTAGGCCCAAATACAAGCCTGAATATGGAAATGCTACAAATATCCCACTACTTAGAACAAACTGCAGAAATGTTACTCACAGCTGAAAAGCAGCAGTGAGCCTTTAAATGAAAGTTTTAAACAGCTAAAGGAGCCACTAGAAAAAAAGAGTTTAACTGCAACAAGTTATCATAAACAAACAACCCAACAGATGCTTAATAAGAGTGGACAATTTCCAGTTAATACCTCACACACAGTGAAACTAGCTAGAAAAAATACACAATACACAAAGTGCTATAAACAACAAAGAAATAAAGAACAAAATAAACAAAAAACAGGATACTTAATGTTATATATTGTAGCTCCGAGTTTGCTGAGTGTTCTTCCTTCGATCAGTGGCAGACCACTTTGCAATTAAGCCACGATAAAGGACAAATTATTATTCCAGGGATAAAAATTCAAAGGGGGATATTCCAGGGTGACTTTCTGTCACCGCTGCTATTCTGCCTTGCCCATAACCCATTAAGCTGTCTACTTAACAGTTTAGGACATAGCTATAATTTGGCCCCTAGAAAACAACAAAGTATAAAGACTTCTCATTTTCTCTTTATCAGTGATTTAAAACTATATAGTTAATCATATGAGGAACTGAAAGCACAACTGAATTGATGAAGTGTTAACAATAAAACATGAACAAATGCAAATAAAACTTAGTAAGGAATACTTTAGAAGACTTAACTTAATCCTGAAAACAGTGTTGATATCTAGGAACAAATTCCAAGCTATAAATCAAATTGCTCTTCCTGTCCTAACTTTCAGTTTTGGAGTTACAAACTGACCCCAAAACATACTGGATAGAATAAGTAGGAAGACACAAAGGATGCTTCATGCTCACCAAATGATTTATAAAAATCAGTGCATACTAAGATTATATATTCCCCATTCAGAAGGAGGAATGGGCCTCTCTGAAATTGATTACATGTATAGATCTGCAGTCATGAGACTCCACACATATCTGCTGACCTCATAAGACCCAAACATATTGAAAGTTTTCAAACATAAGGATAATAAATCTAAGATGACTTCTCTGCATAATCTAGCAGAAGCATATTGACGTCAAGCAGGAATGGATATCAAACCAGAAGTAGATAAGAATCAGGCAGCAACTGAATGTGCCAAAAAACAAAAGAAAGAATAAAAGGTGAAGGACCAGATGAGAAGGCAAGAAATGTAGAAAATGAATAAATATAGTTACAAGTATAGAAAACTTCTAGAAGAACCTCATGTTGACCAGGAACAAATGCTGGCATGGTTAAGGAGAGGCAAATTCAAACCAAGAGATGACAGGTTAATATTGTCAGGCCAAGATAGTGGTCTGCATACACGTTGGTTTACAAAGTCCATGGAACATGTGGAAGAAACAGACAAATGTAGGTTTTGTAAAACCGAATGGGAAACAGTTGCACATTTCATTGCTGGTTATGACATACCAATGGCAGAAAGACTGTATACTGAAAGGCATACTAATGTGGCAAGATTACTGCAGTAGAGATTGTGCAAACATTATGGTAATGAAGTGGCTGAAAAACACTGGAAACATGAGCCACAAAGCATCATAGAAAATTATGAAGTTTACATCACATGGGATCATCCAATATCAACAGTTCAAAAGATAGATGGTAGAAAATCAGATATAGTGGTCCATGAAAAGAAGATAAAAGTAGCACTGATCATTGAAATCACCACACCTCGTGACTACAGTGTCTTGTGTACAGAGAGACAAAAAGTCATACACTATCAGGATCTGCAGGCAGAAATGAGAGCAATGTGGAAGAAAGATACCCAGACAATTCCAACAGTAGTAGGAGCAATGGGTCTTATAAAAATAATCTACAATAATATTTAGATATGTTACCAATATGTGCATGTAATACCAGACAAATTGCAGAAGGAATCATTACTGGGCACACTGCGAGTGCTTCAAAGAGCACTTTTGGCTGACACCAAAGATTGAAACAATACTAATTTCATGAACTTTAATTGTACTTTGACTTAGGAATGGGGTCCATTCCCGTTAGGGTGCTATAAACCCAAAAGACTTGGAGAAATTAAAAAAAGGGAAAAAAACATATAAAGAAGATGACATGGCTTTGTGATACTGAAGAGCTCAAAACTATACTGCAGTATATTGCCATACTAAAAAAAATTCAAAAGTACTTGGATTTAATTCCATCCTAATTTTGTATTATACTTTATTACCTCTCTCTGATTCTGTTTGGTGGTAAGTTCATGGGTAACTTGTGACGTCAGAGAAAGTTGGGGCTGCATGGAGCCACTGACTGTGTGGGGCTAAGGAGAATGGGATGCAGTTAAATCAGGTAGATTTGTGAACATGGTTATTTTGTTAAATAAGCAATTGGTCATATACCACTCCACATGTTAAGTACCTATCTTGCGTCTGGGAAGAGAAAAAGCATCAAATCCCTTGCTCCTCCCAGTTATCACAGCTGCATTAGGGACCAGATGGAAGAAGTATTGATAGTGACTTATTTCATTTTTCCCAATAAAAAATCTTACAGAAATACAGTATATCACCACCACCACCCAATAGCTACAACAATACTGGAGACAGAAGAAATGTTTGAATGATAAAATCTGATAAATAATATCTAATGTAATATACTTCATCTTGTTTCCAAGTACACACAATGGTAAAAAGTACTGCAATAATCACAGCTTTGCTGCCAAGAGTAATATGGTTCAGCTTGTTTTTACTAGTAACACTTAAAGGGTGCACAAAGAAGCAGAAATCCTTTGCAATCCCAGCAACCACAGTGTCACTCAGAATAGCAGACATGTATGACTGACCAAATATAAGATCCCACAGCGAACTATTTTAGCTTAGTCCAATAATGACACGTAAAGGCTGTAACAACCTCCAAAGTCCACAGTAAAGTAAAGTAATAGAGGTGACAGTAATGTCCTTCAACTTGGTTGCAACAATAACATTTAAAGGACCACTATGGACATAAAATATTGTGTGTGTGTGTGTGTGTGTGTGTGTGTGTGTGTGTGTGTGTGTGTGTGTGTGTGTGTGTGTGTGTGTGTGTGTGTTTGTGTGTGTGTGTCTACTTCAAAACATTGAAATTTCATAACGTTGAAATTCAAAACATTGAGACCAAAACATCAAAATACCAAAACACTGAAAACCCAAAACAATGAAAACTCAGAACATTGAAAGTGTGCTTTATAACATTGAAAACTACAACACACATGTAAATAACATCCCCTTTACCTATAACAACACCTAACTAACAAATACACTTTCTACTACGTTTCTGCAGAGGGCAAGCCCCTCTGCACCCCCCCACACCCCCTGTAAATTAAATATACCAACTCCAAGATTGCACTACAGTGGAAAAAAGTTAATTTCCTAACCTCACTGTATCGCAATCACAGTACACTGAAGTTAGGAAACTAATTGTTTTCCACTGTAGTTCAATCTTGGAGTTGGTATATTTAATTTACAGGGGGTGTGGGGGTAGAGCCCCCCACATGGGGGGTACAGGGGGACTTGCCTCCCTGCAAAAATGTAGTAGAGCTTTTCTCCACAGGACTCCAGTGTGTTTGTTAGTTAGGTATTTTTATAGGTGGAGGGGATCTTATTTACATGTGTGATGTAGTTTTCAATGTTATGAAGCTAAGTTTCAAGGTTCTGAAGTTTCATTGTTTTGGGTTTTCAGTGTTTTGAATTGTAGATGTTATGGTCTCAATGTTATGAATTTCAATGTTATAAAATTTCAATGTTTTGAAGTAGACCTATATATATATATATATATATATATATATATGTATATATATATATATATATATATATATATATATATATACACACACACACACACACACACACACACACACACACACACACACACACACGCGCGCACACACAGACAGAGAGAGATATTATCTTGTTGTGAAATTCTATAAACTCTAGGCCTGCCTGCAGCAAAATAAGTACTTATTTTTATTTTATTTTTTCTAACCTTAAATTCCCTGAATAAGGACAGGCATCCAAATGTGATTTTTTTTTTTTTATCTCAGTAAGCTAATTTTTGTCCATAATGCATTGTGAGGGCATAGCTAATGAGAATAATTTGCCTTGGTCTGTCCTGTCAGCTCTAAGTCCAATATAGTTAGAATGGAATTAGTGAGAAATACTGTTACGTTTGCGAATCCTCAGAAGAAATGCATCAGCAAGTGGTTTACAAAAACTCATATTTGTTTTCTGCATATGTGTTGCACAGTCTACAAAAAGTGCTTGCAGAAACATAAAAGAAATAGCTGAGATAAAACAGACTTTTTAAAAGTAGAATATCATTAGTTTCATGTGTCTTCCTCTTACATTTCTTCTCTGAGTTTTTCAGAGTTTCATATTTCTTGACCTGTGAAGTTCAGCTAATTATTTAAGTTAATCTTAGTGATTATCATGTTTGTTCACCTTCGTACTATAAAATACTCACAGGTTTTTGGTGTCGGGGTGGTTGGTGCTGCTATAAATGGCAGTACACAGGTTTTATGCTACCAGTGTATAGGTGAACAATACAAAAGAGATATACGTACCTTGCTGAGAAGTAAAATAATGAAAAAGCAAGTGAGAATTCCTAAATAAAGTACCATGAGATTTCATTTACTCAGAAGAAGCTGGCTAGGATGGAAATTCTACATTCCTAAAGTACTATGAGATTTCATTTACGCAGAAGAAGTTGGCTAGGATAGAAATTCTACAGTAGGGAAGAAACCTGTGAGTCATGATTTTTAATACACTGAAATATGATAATCCTTCTATAGGGAGGAAACTACACTGTGGGGAAAGGACGTGTTTAGAGTATAGCTGTTCTTTAAAGTCTACTACCCTGATGTCAGATGGGATCCAGTTATATACAAAGTTGTGCCTAGTTATACACAACACTTAATGAGGCTCAGCATGTGGTCATTTGCATCTACTGATATTTCAAAAAGTTGTAGGCGGAGGCACTATCAAAGAGACTGTAAAAAAATGTCCGATAACTGTTTGACATATCAGTATGGTGCATGTGCTGATATTAGATATCACCAGTAGCGATGAAGGCTGGTTCACTCTTTCTAGATAGAAAAAAAAAACAGGTAGATGGGAATAAGGGAAAAAAAGGTTGTGAAAATACTAAATTCATTCAAGTAGCTGTCATTCTGGACTTTTCAGTCTATTACAGAACATTATTCCCATTTAGAACATATAATTCTACTTATTAAAGAATCACATTTGCTCAAATGAAAATATTTTGGGAGTAAATCCAGTCTCATAGGGAGAGTAACAAAAAACAGTCAAAGTTCTATTGAAGCAGTGCAGCCTGCTCCTGTGGTCCATCCAAGCTATGTTGAAGTGGTTCATTCTGTTCCTGTGGCCACAACCTTATTGAAAGATAGGGATAAAAAATAAAACTACACATTCATTGCAGAATCTAACAGCGAAGCAAACACCACCACAAAGGGATAGAAAGGAGGGCAGCAATAATGCAATAATGGGATGGGGACTGTGACTAATTTGTCCGAGTATATTCTTTCAAAACAAGCCAACAGATCACAGCAGCAAGTGGGGCTGACAGGGCTGTAACCTACCTGACAGGTATGCTTGCTATCAATACTCTTTATGGCTGTTGCACCTTGCAGCCCAATTGTTCCCAGAACAGCAACTCTGCTTCATAATAATTATGGAGAGAGGAGACAAAATTAGCCATAACTGTCTTTATACCAATAAAGAGATACCCGATTTAAGAGGTTGCATTAAAAGGCAGCCAGCAACATCATTCATAAACTTTTTTAATATAGTTTACAGCATTGACGCTCCTACACTCTGGGTCAAAGCAAGATCAGCAGGTAGTATGAGCTTCATGATATCATGTACCTTTAAAAGTTTAAATAAATTAAGGTTTTAGAATTTAGAATAACCTAATCTATTAAAAATATTATATTGGTTAAAATGCTAAGGGGCCATAGCCCAGAAGCCCAGTAGTGCAGACCATCCCTGGGTGTATTTGCTAGATCCTCTTGAAGTTTGTGATACACAAAAATAGAGATGTATTTTTAATAATGTAATCAGATTTGATGATTGTTTATTTAGATATGCTCTAAGAAAGATATATTTTTGAAGTGATAGTGCAGATTTTAGATACTACAAGAAATAAATAATCAGGCTTTTCACTCTTTCATGTGATCCCCTTGGACTGAGCATAATCCCATTCATTTTCAATTCAAAGAACATAGTCTAGGTGCTGATGTGACAGGGATGCCTCTCTGCAGAAAATAATTGTTCCCCTATTTATGTCTGTCACCCCAGCAGAGATATGTACAGATTAGAATGACTACAGTCACACACATTTATGCACATGCCCCATAACTGTCATAGTCCATTCCACCACTGTATTGTAGTGGTTATGTGTACCACTCCCCTTATGTTTCATTCAACAAAAGAGTTTTCTGCATCTAGTGCCTGGGATTAGACTTTTAGTTCTGCATTCCACCCACCATGGCTATCTCTCTGCCAGCAAAATCATTTCTCAGTTCTAGGTTGCAGACAGCATGGGCAGAATCCTGCTGCCCCTCTGCCACCAGAATAATTTCTCAGCTCTTGGTTGCAGACATCATGGGCAGAAACCTGCTGCCCTTCTGCCACCTGAATCATTTCTCAGTTCTTAGTTGCAAACAGCATGGGCAGAAACCTGCTGCCCCTTTGCCACCAGAATCATTTCTCAGTTCTTGGCTAAAGACAGCATGGACAGAATCCTGCTGCCCCTCTGCCACCAGAATCATTTCTCAGTTCTTAGTTGCAGACAACTTGGGTGGAAACCTGCTGCCCCTCTTCCACCATAATCAGTTTTCACTTCTAGGTTGCAGACAGCATGGGCAGAAACCTGCTGAAGTTCAAACATTTCTGAGCCTGACATGACAAGCAGCATTAGGATAAAAAAATACCAGGTTCATCTGGAACATTTGCCACATAATAAAATGTCTGCATTGTTGTATCACTTCCAGTCTTTGAACAACAATATTTATCCAAGAAAGAAACTTGAATCATATGAAGGTGGCAGCATGGAGTATTTTCTGCTAAATACCCTGGCTCCATGGTGAAGCATTAAGGAGGCTCGATTGTAACCCAAATGACCAGTGTTCAATTAGCATCCCTGGCAGTGAAGGAGCCAGGCAGGGATGGAGAAGAATGAAGGGATGTGGCAACTCTCTACTATTGGGAGATGGGCCAGGTATGGATGAAGGGAAAACACTAAAGGGAATGTGGCATACTTTCCACACTTGGGAGGTGGGCCAGACAGGGCAGAGAAGACTGAAGGGATGTGGCATGCTGTCTACTCCTGGGAGGTGGGCCAAGCAGAGAGGGAGAAGATTGAAGGGATGTGATATGCTCTCCACTCCTGGGAGGTGGGGTGGGGAGGCTTGTGGCTGCTCAGGGAGCACAAAGAGGCAGAAATATGGTTTCTCTGATTAAGGCCAATAACCTGATGTTTGATCACCATGACTTCATGGTGGTGAGAAAATCCTTCTATGTGGCGCACCTTATAGGTAAGGACATGGGCATGTCTTCAGATATAGGGAGATCATAGTTCCAGTGTTCTCAGCCCTCATTAGACCAATAATCGAGTACAATGCACCTTTTAACATGTACCTAACCAGGCATTTGCAACAGCTGGGGTGGTCACAAAGTGTAAATAACATGCCATATGTGGACCATCTCAAAGCCCTATCCCTGTACTCAGTCTCCTACAGACTACTGAGGGGTGATCTACTACACCAAACCTACAAGGCATTCTCTGATCCAGCCTTGATGAATCTGCTATACAACTGCAAAACAAACAGCACTAGAATTACCTGTTCTGAGGATCTAAATATCATCTATGACATATACAAAACATGTTGGAGGGACAGGTAAGTGTCTCAAAGATTCCCCCTTTCCTGGAACAGACTCACATTCATATGAAGAACTCTTTCATAAGCCTATTCAAATGCAGTGTGGACCAATGGATATGAAATTGCAAATTCATCCCTGGCTTCTTGCCTGTGTCCCTTATGAACAGGTGCAGCTTGTAGATGCCCTAAGGCATAGGCATATACCAAAGCCATTCTTGTCCTTCGACATGGATAGCTGAGAAAATTAGGGCATGAATAGCTAGGCTTAAAAAGGCTCTAGAGCTGTTAGCCTGGTAACCTCCTATGACCCTATGATCCTATGATCAAATTACTTCCTATGCTTCAGAGTTGGCCACGGTACTGCCTGCTGGTAATGTCCCTTATAGAAGCGAGGTATGACCAGTTCAGTCAGTGAACTGCACAGCTCCTTTCTCCTGCTTAGCTGACTACATGCACTTTGATAGTGCCATAAAGAATGGCCCCACTGGACTACATTTGCCCTGGTGCTGGGGGAGAAATGGGCCATTTTGCCAGATAGGGCTGGTGATGGATAGACAATGGAGGCAAAAAAATTTCTTTGCTAAAATAAAGGTAGCTCGATTTTTCTTATCTAGCTGACAGGTCAATATATCATACATATAAAAGAGGATGAATTTGGCCTGATTCTCCAGCATGTTACACTGTAAGTGAACCTTCTTTCATTGTACCATATTGCAGCATGTTCACATCTTTGTAAGAGCTATTTGCTGTCCCACCATGAAGTTGTTCATATTATCTTCAAATTGCAGGCTTAGTGGTGATAGTTTCATCCCAGCTGTGAGTTACAATGCTAAAATTATAAGCAGTGACATATAATCAGTAACATTTCTCACTGCTTACCACTCTGTATGTCTAAACTTACATCCTCTACACTGATGCAGTATATGGAATTATAACCACCAAACATATCTTGAGTATTGCAACCTCCAAAATTCCTTTTATAGCTGGAACTGTATCTGAGCCAGGTAAAAAGATTGCCTTATTATTGCTGGGGATAATCACATCATGAAGGCAGTGATGCAAGTGGTAGCCAACCCAAGTACAGGCACTCCAGCAGCAGTAAACTATGAAAAATACTGAGTGAAATGGCTTGTTCTTTAAGAATTGCAAAATCAAGACATACCTGCTATACATATATATCCTGTAGTATATGTACATGTGAAACTATACATATTTTAGAGATGAGGTGAATGAAAAAGAGGAAGTATACATAATTGTTAACTCCACAAAACTATACTTCAAACTTAAAATAACAATAGATGCTTGAATGATCACTATTGCAGCAGTCTTAGCTATATGGGTTAAAGCCTGCCAAGGATATAACAGCTGGCCATCTTCCAAAGCTTCAGGGCACGTTCCACATGTCTAAACTGTTAGGCAGCTCAAGATGAGCTGATTAAAAAACAAGTTTGTGCACAAAGCCCCTCAGAGCTTTCCTGCCAGCAGAGAGAGGGAGGCAGAGCCATGAAAGGGCAATGCTAGGAATAACAGAAAATAAATGTCCACATCCTGGCATAAAAACAGACCAAAAAGCAAGGGCAGGTGGAGGGAGGAAGGGAGGGAGCACAGCTACTGCAGCAGTGATCATTCAAACATCCAGTGTTATAGTAAGAAAAACTAACACAACTGTACTGTGTTCTTCGTGTTGATCAATGCTGCAGTTGCCTTAGCTATATGGGTAGATTACCATAGCTAAAATTATTTCGGAGGAGGAAGGAGAGGGGTCCAGGAGCCCCTGGAGAATGGTCCTAGCAAAACTTGATCTAGACCTAAAGAAGGAATCACACTTATAGTGCTTTGTAAAAGTGTGTACAGAGGACCAAGGTGTAGCTTCTAGAATACTTCTAGAATCTAACCCTTTAAAGAATGCCAGAGATAAAGCCAAGGACCTGGTAGTATGGGCCTTGACCCTGCCTTGAATAGATTTGTCATGGTAAGTAAGACAAAAGGTAATAGCCTTAGACAAATATTTAGAAATAGTCTGTTTTGACACAGATCGTCTCTTCTTTTTACCTTCACAAGAAACAAACAATTGATCTAAAGATCTGAAAGATTCAGCTCTGCTAAGATTGTGCCTGAGTTTTGTGTGGATATCCAAGGTATGGAGTATCCTTTCTCCCTCATTTTTAAGTTCAGGAAAGAAAAGGGAGAGATCAATAGTTTGGCTCAAAGTAAACTTGAATACAACTTTAGGCATAAAAGAAGGAGTAGTTCTCAAAGACACCATGTCCCTATGGAAAATTAAGTAGGGTTGACTCACCATAAGAGCTTGCAACTTAGAAACCCTTCTTGCAGAGGTCAGATCAATCAGTAAAAAATTTCCAAGTTAAGAAACACAAGTCCGCCAGATTATCTGGTAAAAATGGAGCAAGTGTTAGCTTCTCTAACATAAAATTAAGATCCCAACGAGGGGCCACCAGTTTACTTTGAGGCCTGTTATACAAAACCCCTTTCAAGAACATTTTGTCATAAAATTGCCTTGAAAGAGGTAGATCCATGAGCAGACATGCTGAAATGTCCAAAAAATGTACCTTGATAAAGGAATAAGAAAGGCCATAGAATAGTAACTCACAAATACTGTAAAATCAAAGAACAACTAGCCCTGTATGGCTGCTGGCTATGTTGTTGGCACCAACTAGAAAACCTTTTCCATTTTGTGAATATACGATTTTCTAGTACTAGCCTTTCTTGCCTCTGTTAGTACCTGCTGCACATCCTCAGAAAAAAAGGTGCCTAAAATGAATTAAGACCCTGTCATCCAGGCATTCGGCTGAGGATTACTGATTTGGGCATGCATCAAACACACCTATTCCTGTGTGAGTAGATCCATTCTGTGAGAAAATTTGTAGTAATTGCCACTGGCCATTTCCAAAAGAAAGAATACCCATGGTTGCCAGAGACAGAAGGGAATCGCCACAATGATCTTGAGAGATTCCTTCTGAATCTTCAGAAGTACCCTGGATCTTAGTGGAAATGATGGAAAGGCATACGGGAACATTCCTGTCCAAAGAACAGAAAAACATCTATCTTCCAGCCCTTCTTGCATAGAGTTCACAAACAGAATTTTGCCAGTTGATTGTTCAGAGAGTAGGAAAGGAGGTCTACTTGAGAACTGTCCACAAATGGATCAAATCTTGAATGGCCCATTGATCTAGTTTCCATTACTGAGGGTCTGCCCTGGTCCTGCTCAGCTTGTCTGCTATACAAATTTGCTCTCACAGAATGTAGGACGTCTGTAGAGTGAGACTGTGCTGTGACGCTATATCCAGAGCTAACATGGCTAGCCTACAAAGGGGTGCAACCTGGTTCCCTCTTGCTTCTTGATGTATGACATGACTATGGTATAATAAATGGCCACAGCAGAGTCACCCACCTGTGGATGAGGTAAACTTCTAGCCGCCTGTGGTGTCAGTAAATATGCACAAGGGGTTGGGAGGGTGGCCTAATGGTTAAGTTGTTTGCCTTACAAACACAAGGAACAGGTTTGAATCTCACAGGGGTTAATTGGCTAGGCTGAAAATGTCTCGCAAGGGCAGTTAGCCTAGTACTAATCTGTGAATCTGTGGATCTCTGAAGTAGTAAAAGTCATCTAAATAATTCCACATTAAAGAAATCTGTAACTAATGAAGAGGTTGCTGCTAGCAAACACCTTCATACTTCATGGTTTCATCAAAAAATAAAGTGTCTGTTGCCCCTGAGGAATAAATTGCCTATATTACATTACAAAAATGATAAGCTAGTAATATTGCAATAGGAAATGGATGGCAAACTGATAACAGGCTCATAGTATCTTCGCCAATGAAGACATTCTCAGTACAGCAGCATCCACCCCTTGTGGGAGTAGAACCCACAGCCCTCTGCATCAAAAGCAAGTACACAACCTGTTGTGCTTTTAACAATACAAGAAGATTTACCATAAGCAGCATTAAACTTCTCTTCCCCTGCAGCTCTCAGCTCCTTGTAAAATCTACTCAATGCTCAACTGCATCTCAACTTCGCAGCACAAGAAATCTGGAAAAAGCCAAAATTTATTGGGGGGGGTCAAAAGCCTAAAAAGCTGGGACACATTAAACATTGCTTGCATAATCTTGGAAAGTTGCTAGAATAAAATGATGTGTTACCACCATACATTTTACTGCCAAGGTCACTGTGCAAAACAGTCAGAGCAACATACCACTACGCCAAATCAGCTGCTTTGTGAAAGAGAGGAAGACTGAAACTTAAATGGCTATCATTTAGTGAATTCAGTCCTCATCATAGCTGTCAACCTCTTAGCACAAAACACTTGGACAAACCCAGGAATGAGGGAATACAGCCCTCAAACATTCAGTGAATTCAGTTCTTGCCGTAGCTGTCAACCTTAGCACAAAAAACCTGGACAAAGTCAATAATGGGGGAATACAGTCCCAAAAATAGGGACAAATTTCAAATATTCATCTTATAAACTTAGAAAATTGCTAGAATAAAAGGTTGTGTTACTATGTATTTTCTGAAGGATATGAAGTCTGGAATTCAAATGCCTGTCAATTTTACTTCTGATGGAACAAAAACAACATTTTCAGCAGATGCCCAGGGAGAAATACTGCAGACACGTCTTTGTAAAATGGCAGGACACCAGAGCCAATCCACACAAACACAGGGAGGAGATGCAGACTCCACACAGAAGGGACCCCAGACAAGAATCAAACTAGAAAACCTATAGCTGTGAGGCAACAATGCTACCACTGCACCATCAAATATGTAAGGAATTAAATATTTAGAAACCTGAAGTCTGAAATTCATATGCCTGTCAATTTTATTTAACATTTGTTAACCAGGACAGTCTGACTTGGAACAAAAAAACAATTTTCAGCAGAGGCCCAGGAAGAAATAATGCAGACATGTCTTTGTAACATGGGAGGACACAAAAGCAAACCCACACAAACACAGGGAGAAGATGCAGACCCCACACAGAAGGCACCCCAACCAAGAATCAAACCTGAGAACCTGCAGCTGTGAGGCAACAATGCTACCACTGCACCATCAAATATCAAGCATTTAAACATTTAGAAACCACAGATATTATGAGGAATAGAACAGATCAAATATGAGGCAAAAATCTGCAAATTTTTCACAAATGATGGTGGGTAGGGAATTCAGGCCCTTAACACCTGCATACAAGGTACAGGGTTCAAGCCTGAGGTATTCCCTACATATCACCATGAGTTTTCTCTAGCCACCAGTATATAGCAGCTGGGGCATTTAAGCACCAGTCCCATAGCTTCACTGATTAATGAAATGCCAATGGATGTTAAATCTTTGTGCAATAATAATACATCTTTAAACCAACATTAACCAACATCTTGTGGAATTGATGTAAATAAATCATTAACAACCACGGTCATTAATATATAGCTGTTACAAAAAATAATCTTGATTTCATTAGCAAAATGCAAACAATGAATGTGTGGGTGTTGTATGGTGATACCCTTTAACTTATGATTGAATTCATTTTGCTGCCAGCTTTTTTTCTCTCTCTCGTGTGTGTGTGTGTATATATATATATATATATATATATATATATATATATATATATATATATTTTTTTTTTTTTTTTAATGCCTTTTGCATTTGTTCTCTGCTTGGCAGCATACAAACACAGTTTACTATCTTAGGAAAAAAGTGAACAGTGTAATTTTGGCTGCCTTCTGTTGTGCACACAAGCCTAGCAGTAGTGCACTTTCATCAGCACTCTGGACAGCACTGAGTAGTGAAATTCCAGCTGTCACTTGCCTGTGTCTGTGACACAAGGTATAAATGCAGTGAGATTAGATAAATAAGACAGGTAATTAAAGGTTTAAATCCAGCTAAAAGATTATTTTACAAAGATTGTCAGAATCCCATTGCTCACATAATTTTGATTAGGAATGTAAAAGTAAAGACAAATAAGAATGATGAACATGTTTATTGCATCAGTAATGCTTGCATAACTAAACTTTTTATTTAACATATTTCATTAATGTTTCACATTTAAACTCAAACTAACGTATGTAGAATTGATTAAACATTACAATGATGATACTTGCATATGTATGATAGGGACAACAGTTTTGTTATATTCATCATGACTCATCACATATCTTATGTATTTGTACTGAGGCTGTGTACTGAGTCCCTTGCTGCTCACCCTGCTAACACACAACTGCACAGCAAGGTACAACACTAACCACATCATCACGTTTGTTGATGATACAGCAGTGCTACATCTCATCAGCAACAATGATGAGGCTGCGTACAGGGGTGAGGTAGAACAACTAATTACCTGGAGTGACAGTAACAACTTAGCACTAAAAACAAAGGAAATAAAACTGCAAGGAACATTCTCCGCTAACCATCAATGGAGAAACAGTAGAGAGAATGAGTAGCAGAAAGTTTCTGGGGGTGCACATTGATGAGGACTTTTCCTGGTCTACCAGTACAAATGCTATTGTCAGAAAGGCACATCAGAGGCTACACTTTTTGCAAAGGTTGAAGAGAGCAAACATACCATCAACAGTTCTCAAAACTTTCTATAGAGGTATAGTAGAAGGCATCCTGAGAAACAGCTTCACAGTGTGGTATGGAAGCTGCGCTATCTATGAATGCAAGACTCTCCAGAAAATAGTGAAGGCAGCCGGGAGGATTATCAAGATGCCCTAACAGCCATCCATGACCTGCACATGTCCAGATGTCTAGGCAGGGTCAAAGAAATAATTAAGGACTGCACCCATCCTGCTCACAGACTGTTTGTGTACCTATCATCTGGCAAGCGCTTCTGTAGCATAAGATGCGGAATTATGAGTTTCAGAAACAGCTTTTTCCCACAGGCCATCAGAATGTTGAACTCTGGCAACACTCATGCTCCATGCCAACCATCTGGGCCATCAGTTCAATGTGGAAGACCATCTCAAATTGTGCAATAACTTGACTGCCTGCCTCAATCGAATATCAGTGCAATACTCAGTAAGTCAAGCCAAACCACTGGTCATTAGGGGTAGTAGTAAGGCCAGAGAAATGTCTCATTATAGTGCAGTGTCTAATGCTAGTTTATAATTCATTCACAATGCAATACTCATGAACGTCTCATTCTGGGCAATATTCAATATAAGCCTTTAATGCAATGCCTTACCTAAGTACTGTGCAATGCTCATGCAAGCAAAGAGATCACTGTATAATAAATGTTAAAGTGAGTTTAATGATGTGCAATATTAGGATTATCTATCTAGAATATAATAAGTAGTTATATAGATATAGTCTTGTCGTACTAAGTCTATATGATATCTGCACATTTGAGTCCAGAGATAAAGAATTTTATTCAGTTTTTGCACTTGTATGATTCTGAAGGACAATAAAGTTTACTTTGACTTTGACTTGACATTGGCTATTTAGGACAATATGTCTTGTCAAGCATTTATGTAACATACCCCAACAAGTATTACTCACGTTATGTAACTCCATCCATCTAAAATATATTTACAAACAGAAATACTAGCTTTTACATACGAATACATTTCCAGGAATAATTAAAATCACACACATACAGACCTCTTTAAAGTATATCTCCATTCATTCTGAAATTAATATATATCTAATTAATATGCTTAAAAGGAAGCTTTCCTATAGGAATAAAAAATAATAAGCTAAGTTTCAATTTTTGTATTCTTTGTCCCGTGGATTTGATTTCCAGATGATAAAATGCAATTTTAACAGTGTATAAGTCGCAACATCAAAATGCATCACAATTCATCCTATTAAGCATTCCAAACACCAAGGAATACAAGTGAAGCCATTAAGCATTTCATTTGTAAACACCCCAAGATGTATCAATAGGTTGAGCATCACACATGGCAAATCTCACTGCCATGTTTCACCACTTTAGTGCTGTTTTATATAAGTCCTACCAATATGTCTGCCAAAGAATCCATATGGTTGCAATTGCGCAAACACAGTTGGCTAGACTGTGCATCCTTGCTCATAACCTGCAACATGTGAGACCTGAATTGGGTGCCAATTCAGACATATATTGTTAGCTTGACTTCTGCAGACATGGCTGGTGATGGAAAGAATGGGGCTAAATTTAGAGCGCAAAGGTGGGGTGTTAAAGAGCCCAGGATTTTTGTGGCAATCCCTGAAAAACACTACAGCTGTAGGCTGCTGCAGAGGGATTATATCAGGTCTCAATATAAGGCTGAGGTTTGGAATAGCTTGGGCAAGACTGTCTCCAGAGCAACAGGCATTCCATGCACAGGGAAACAATATCATCACTTCTACAGTGACCCGAAAAAGCACAAGCAGGACCTCCTAAACTGATGGGAGGATGAATTTAGGACTGCAAACACCCCTCATTTGTTTAAGTATACTGAACCATAACTTGTCTATACTATGGCATTAATTATCCAGTCAGCCAACAGAGTTAGTTATTCATTATGCTTTCATATATCTATATTTTTTCTTTTTCTACTGTACAGCTGCAGAGGAAATATCAGCAAACCGTGAGGTGCATCCATAGAGACTAACTTGCCTCAGAGAGGCACAGGGTATATATGCCTCAAGTCAAAATGCAAGCCACATAAGTATCTTTAGTCCCTCATTCCCTAACATCTTGAGCAGGCATACCTCCTCCTTGATATCAAGCATGCATGCCCTCTCCAATAGCTCCTGCCACTTGCATTAGGCAATTAAAACACCAGTGTAACTGTATGGGGGTTCAATATCCAGAAGCAACAATTAGATTTTATTAAAAGATAGTATTTCTAAAATATTAACAGCAGTATAATGGATGTCAGGAACAATTCAATTATGGGAAGTGCAATTATTACATGTGAATGCATATATCTTATGCAATATGAGGAAATAAAGGCTGCTAATTCATGTATCCTAGAAGTGAGATATGTTTATTTCATGACACATTTGTACCTTCCCGTCAAACCTGGATGTAGCAAAGGTGTACAATATTCAATTATATTTATTTATGTATTAAAAAGTGTATGCAAAGTAGTATCACATGCCAAGACTCTAATTCTATTTTTTGTTTCCTCTACCACATTCTTTTATATAACTTCTTAACATTCTCCTGCTTGCATAACTTACTACTGATGGCACAGTGGTGCAGCAGTAGCATTGTTGCCTCACAGCAAAAGGTTCTCTGGATCGAGTCTCAGCTGGGGTGTCTTTTGTGTGGAGTCTGCATGTCCTCCCTGCATTCGTGTGGGTTTCCTCCAGGTGCTCCGGTTTCCACCCACATTACAAAGACATGCATTTGAAGCATTTCTTCCAGGCCTCTGCTAAAAATTGGCTTTGTTCCAAATCGGACTTTCCTGGTAAACAAATGTTAAAAAATAAATAAATAAAACAAAATGGCCAAGTGCACACAGGAAAAGCCTGACCACTGCGATGCATACACCCAGCACTTCAAATTCACAACCTATCAATGTTGCTTCCCCTGCCTTCCCTGCTCCACCTGTGTCAGGTACCTCTGCCCCGGGAGCTGCTGCAGTGGTACCATCTGAAAGCAGTATGAGTGGTGGTTTGTCACCCGACAGAAGCTGACAGGGCTGGTGGTGGATTTAATAGACAGGGGCTTCAGTACCCAAATTGACAGGGTTGAAGAGGTCCTGCATCAGATTGCAAAAATGATGCCATGTCCAGCACTGACAAAGGCAGTTGACACAAGAGACACTGCTAACAGTTCTGAGGGTGAGGAATAGATTCTCACTGGTCAAAAGCTGGACATGGGTGCACCTGCAATGTCCCCTGCCTATCTTCAATTATGGTGTCACCCAGTCTTTGTGTCCATCACCATCCATGTCTTGTCTTGTATATCCTGTACAAAAGCCAACAAAAAATCCACAAAAGCTAGTAATACAGGTACTAGGAAGAAGTGAAAGGGTAAACCAAAAATTAGACACAAAATTTTAAATGATGTAAGCGCTTTCATCCATATTTATTAAAACAAACTTTGTCAGACAACGTTGTTTGATGAAGTTTGTTTTAATAAATACAGATGAAAGTGCTTACATCATTTAAAATTTAGTGTCTGATTCTTGATTTACCCTTCTGCTTCTTCCTAATACTTGTATTACTTGTATATCCTGTATGTCTGCACTTGCTTCCTAACCTACCCTAGTACTCTGACCCTGACATTCTTAAGCCCCTTCCCCAACATTCCTATCTCTATAGAAAAATACAGAAAATGGTCACATGTCCCATAAAAATCATGCCCCTTTACATAAGCTCTCTAATTCCCCTATGTGTCTTATTGACATACTTGATGTGGTCCAATTGGCTATACAGCATTATTCCATTGTTGTCACCCATCTCTGGTATAGTGACTCTCCAAAGGCATTAAATTATTTGTACAAGTCTACATCTATGTTCTGAAGAAGTAGATTGGTATGGTGCTATCCCATTTCCCTGCTGCAAAATTCCTGCATTCTTTCCTGTGTTCTACCCTCTACATGTCCCCCATTTTCACCACAGTCCTATCAACCTCTTTTTCACATGTTTAATCTGGTCAAAAAATAAAATCATACTAACACACTTGGCCAGAAATGGCTCATGGAAAAGCCATCACTTTTTGTCTTCATCATTTGCCCAGAGGTTGGCATAACACACCAATAATGAGTGACAGTGAATGCTGCTTAGATTTTAATTTCAGCCACAGTAGTCCAGTTACTGTTGCAGAAATGTGCTTAAAATGCTATGCTATGGGAATTCCAGAGAAAAGGCAGACTAAAGACAGCACTGTTAAACAGTCACTGTTAAGCTGCTGATTGTAGTAAACTACAAGTCACATGTGGCACATTGAGATAATTCCCCTCTTTATACACTGATGTTTTTGTATAGTGACATAGATTCAATAACCGCTGTAGGTCAAATTATTACATCATGACATTTCATATTCCTATAATATAGTTAACTACAAATATCTGTATTTCTCTCCATTTACAATATTTCATTAACATACCATTTGAATAGTGCAGTAAGATACACTCTGCCAAAACACTGCACCCCCAACAGGGAAACTTAGTAAGCCCAATTTATCCTGCTTGCATCGTGATGTGTGTAACACTCTCCTACCCCTTATTTCTGCATATATCAAGCACTTTATTGTACAGAGCATGTCAGAGTAATGATGAGGTAATAAGTACAACTAACACACCATACAGATGGTCCTACAGGTCCCAAAATACATTGTTGCTATTCCTCTCTCCATCTATCTCTATTTCTCACTGTTCACTCCTTCTTCTTTGGTAAGTTGTCACTGTCCTTTAACTGTGTTATTTACAATGTAGCAATTCCTTTGTGTAATGATGAGATGATGCTCATATGTATAGACAGATGTTTCACTACTTTTAAGGGGTCTAATCCAGGCATTATTTAACTGTTACTGACTGTTTTAAGTTTACTATTTTATGTGTAGCTGTTGGATACATGTTGTTATGAGCCTTCATTATCCTGCTTGTTGCTGCCTCTTTCTCACCATGTCCAGATATATTAACCCATCTCTGTCATTAGTCTTCCCTCTCTGTATTTGTGTAATATCTGGAGCTGAGCACCAACTGCAACTGAGGATAAACTGAAGTACACAGATTATAGGTTCATAGATTCATAGGTTGGTACTAGGCTATCAGCCCTAGGGCCTATACAAGCCTAGCCATAACAATTCCCTGGCTATTTCTTCCCACACTATCTACTTCCCTGGACTTCTGTCTAGCAGGGCAACTGACGTGATCCCTGGGGTGAATTTCCTTTCTCCCATCCAATCGTCAAGGTTCCTTTTGAAGAGAGCCAAAGAAGCACTCTACTTGACATGTATGGGCAATCTAATCCAGAGTCTGGGGAGTCTCTGGGTCAGAAACCTATCCCTCAAGCATGTTTTGTTTATTGTGATGACAAGGTTTAGCTCCCTGGAGCATGTGGCTCTGAGGGATTGGGATTTCTTCAAGTGTAGCTGGTGTTTTTTAAGGTGGTCAGTGTAGGGCATCTGCTTTAGGCCTGTGATTCTTTTAGTGAGGTATTTCTGAGGCCTTTCCAGTTGTTGCAGATGTCTTGAGAGGTACATACCAAATGGGGCATTGTATTCTATAATGGGTCTAATGAGGGATGAGTACAGTGGGACGACTTCCTTTTTTCTGGATGAAAAGCCCTTAGTGATGAGATGTGGCACATAGAAGGATTTCCTGACTGTTGTGGCGATGTGGTTATCGAAGGTGAGACCACTGTCCACCTGCATCCCTAAGTCTCTTATCACACTTTCGGTGTTTAGTGTACTACCACATATATGGTAATTCACGGGTACATGTTTTTTCCCAAAGGGGATAACTATACATTTCTTGGCATTGAGCTTGAGCCCATGGCTCTGGCACCATGCATCTGTTTCTGTAAGGCCCTTTTGTAGAGTATCCACATCATCTGGGGATTCAATAATGGCTCCCAGTTTGCAGTAATCTGCAAACTTTGTTAGCCAGAGTCCCTTAGTGTTGGCCTGTACTTCAGAGAAGTAGATGCCAAACAAGAGCGGTCCCAGGACTGAACCCTGAGGTACTCCACTTGTCACTTGTCTGGAGCTGGATTTGGAGTTGGCTACTTTTACAGTGTGGGTTCTGTCACTAAGCCAGTTGGCAATCCATTGAGTGATGTAGGGATTAATGCCCAGCTTAGTACATTTATCTATGATTCCAGAGTGGTGGATGGTGCTGAAGGCCTTGGCGATGTCCAGATAGGCTGTGTGGTCCACCTTACCCTTGTCCACGGCTCTGGAGACTGATTCAAAGAAGTCAATCAGGTTCAGGAGACAAGATCGGCCCTTCATGAACTCAAACTGCATGGGGTCCAGTGTTTGAAGGTTGCTAGTGTCTTTGTTTATGAGTTCCATGATAATATGTTCCATGGCCTTGCAGATCAGGCTCATCAGACTGATGGGGCGGTAGTTCCTGGGATCCAAGGTGGATCCCCCCTTGTGGAGTGGGATAACTGTAGCTATGTGTCACTCAGTGGGCATGAAGCCTGAAGTGAGGCTATGATTAAACATGACACTTAGGTGAAGCGCCAGTTCATTTTGTAGTTCATGTAGTACACAGCCTAGGATGTGGTCTGGTCTCATGGATGCTGTATTCTTAGCTTTGGAGAGTGCGGTTTTTACCTTTGTGACCATTATTCCAGGAATTTGGCAATCTTTCGGTATTGAGATGGGCCCTTTAGGGGTGAGAGGGGGGGTGAAGTTTGCACTGAATTGATCTGCCAGGATATTGGCAATATCCTTGGGATCAGTATATTTAATGCCATTCTGTTGTAGTTCAGAGCAGATCTGAGCATTGCCATTTAGATTCTTGACATAGCTATAGAATGCCTTGTGGTTGTCTTTGGAATCTTTGGCAATTTTATTTTCATAACTAGCTTTGGAGGGTTTTATGAGGGATCTCAGCTTCTTACTGAGGCTGGTAAGGGAGTTTTTTGCATCCTGGGATTTTCCTCTTTATTGCAACAGTTTCTTCCTTTTGTTGTAAAGTTTGTTTATGGCAAGGGACCACCAGATTGGCTTCCTTTTTTTTGGAGGAGAGGGTCTTGGTTCTATTGGGGATGGCACGATTCATGCACGAGTGGATGTGCTCGTACAGTGCCTCAGTGTAGGATTCAGCAGTCAAACTTTCAGTTCCCGTCTGCATGGGTGTCATGAAGTTTGGCACTTCTGACTTGAGTAGTATGAAGTTGGCTTTGGAGAAGTTTTTTACAGAGGTTTCCTTACTGGGGGGTGGGGGTGGAATGTGGATGTCAAGGGTGATTAGCTTATGGTCAAACCTGACCAACGAGAGGGTGACCATAGGTGTGGAGCATCGATTTCCCATGTTAGTAATGACCAGGTCTAGGATATTGGAGCCCCTGGTGGGACTATGGATTAGTTTATCCAGGGTGTTGGAATTTATGAATTCCAAGAACCGTTGGACAAAGGTGTTGGTACGGGTTCTGTTCAGAAGCTCGAAATACTGAAATCGCGAATTTCAGTATTTCGAGCCCAAGAAGCCGAATCCACATAATAGTGAAAGTTTAGAAGTGCGAAATTCAAAACCTCAAATACCAGAGGTTTTGAATTTCATGCTTCTAAAGTTCCGCTATGGTTATGTATTCAGGAAAGTGTGAGTGTGTGTGTGTGTGTGTGTGTGTGTGTGTGTGTGTGTGTGTGTGTGTGTGTGTGTGTGTGTGTGTGTGTGTGTTAAGGGGTTTGGGTAGGGATTGTGGTGTGTGTCAGTGTGTTTTGTTGCTGTGATGTGTGTGTGTGAAGAGAAAGTAGCTTGTGTGGTGGTGTTTTGTGTGTGTTTGTATGTAGTGCGACCTCTGAGTGAGAACATTTAAGTAGAGGGGTGGGGGGTGCAGCCCCCCACATGGGGGGTACAAGGAGGCTTGCCCCCCTGCTTTCATGTAGTAGAGTGATTGTGTGTGTTTGTGTGGTGGATGGTGTGTGTGTGTGTGTGTGTGTGTGTGTGTGTGTGTGTGTGTGTGTGTGTGTGTGTGTGTGTGTGCAGTAAAACCGTGAAATTCAAAACTTCCGGTATTCGAGGTTTTGAATTTCGTGGTTTTTAGTTTTCGTTATTTTGTGGATTCCACTTCTTGGGCTCGAGATACTGAAATTCAAGATTTCAGTATTTGGAGCTTCTGAAGTGAATCCGTTGGTACACAAGTATTTTTCGAAGTTAATAGCAGGGTAGTTGAAATCACCCAGTATTAGGTTGTTTGATTGTATCTTAATATTTTCCAGTTTAGAAAGGTGTAGTGAGAATCTTGGGGCATGGTGGGGGATCTGTAGCAAGCTACAATTTGGATTGCAGCCTTACCTAGTGTTAGTTGCACCTGGAAAATTTCAGACGCATTGTGTTGGGCAACTAGCCTGGTGGTGTGAATATCCTTGGTGAATATGGACACTCCTCCACCTTTAGTGTTTTGGTCCTGGTTTGGTGGCCGAAAAGTGTGGTAAGAGTTGTAGCCTGGTATTGCAGGGGTGCTGTCTGGAGCCTTGAACCAGGTCTCAGTTACTGCACAGATATCGATGTTCTCCATTTTTAGGAGTGCCTTGAGAGAGTGCATTTTGAGATTTAGACTTCTAGCATTGAGTGGTATTACCTTCAGATCTGTCATGCTTGTATCTGTTACAGTGGTGGTTTTGTGCATTTTGAGGTTTAGACTTCTAGCATTGAGTAGCATTACCTTCAGATTTTACTTGCTTGTACCTGTTACAGTGGTGGTTTTGTCCTTTGAACTTTGCCTAAAAAAGGCACTATAGGGGTGGCAAGAGCCTTAACCAGTAACCTGAATCCCAGGGGCGACAGGTGCAGACCATCTCTGGCAAAGCATCGTGGTCTGTTGATCATGTCGTCCCAGGCAGACAGATACTGCATCCCCTTTGAATGACACCAGAAGTTTAGCCAATTGTTGAAGTCAACCATTTTGTCCTTATACTGTGGTATCATTCTGGGAGAAGGCAGGATGCTACTCAGGGTGAGGGTCATACCTACCGGGGCCAAATGATCCAAGAGCTCTTCCATGTCTCTTTTCATGTAACCCAGAGAGGTACGTCTCAAAGTCATTCACTCCAACATGGACAATGACAGAGTCATATTCCTACTTGTTGTGGAATGACTTTAGTCCATGCGTTATGTGGTGGATGCTTGTACCTGACAGACAGCTGACTGTAATTTTCTCCTTGTTCAGCCTGGTGAGTGGGACATCAGTGTGCCTGACTATAGAGTCACCTATGACTAAAGTGTTGGGTACGTTGTCTTGCCTTAGGGGCTGTTTTGGGTGGCACACTGTTGTTATGAGCTATGTGACACTTTGGTTGTGATTGGTGTTTGTTTGTATTTCAGCTTTGGAGGTTCTTGTTGTTTGGGCAAATTAATGTTAAGGGCTTCCACATATGTGGGTTTAGTGTTGCATTGTGTGGGTGTTGGTGGTGTGGGTTTAGAAGGGCTATGTGTTGCTTGAGGTGTAGTGTGGGTGTTAACCTTCTCCTCTTGACTGTCTAGCACAATCTTGGGTGGAGAAAGCTTTGTTTCCAGTTTGGCTATGTAAGTGCATCTCTCGCAGGTTGTAGTATTGGGTGGTAGGAGGAGAGGGTTGTCTGTGTATATGAAGCAATTGCTGCATTGCTTCAGTATGCCCAGATTCACCAGGTGGACAGGAGAAATCACCAGAAGCTGACCCTTGGACATGCCTGGTTTGGTGCTTTTTTCTTTTTGTAAAGTACAAGAGATGTTTTCCTTTACCTTAGCAGGGTACTTTGCAATTATAGGCTTAGTGCCTACGATTAATTTCTCCTTATTAACAAGGAGAGTTGAGGGCTTGTATCAGTTTAAGACTTTCTAGTGCTTTCCAGCAGGTTTTAAAGCAAGTGCTAGTCACAGGGATGCTTAAAGATAAGATGAAAAAAATGGTTTATCCTAAACACTGCAGTGTGCACTAGAGGAGTTAGATGTGAAAGTAGGTAACTTAAGTTTTACCTGTCTTAAAAGTTAAGTTTTAGTGGAGAATCACTATTTTTAAAACAGCAAGATAGATTGAAAGGAGGTGGTCACTTTTGTATTCTGGTACTATGGAATACAGTAGGATGGTCAATAAATTTAAATAGTTGATGGTGAGTGATTTCACAAAATGATAATTTTGTGCTTACTCACACAAGCCAGTGAAAGCAGAGAGGAAATGAGATATATGGTCAAATTAACATAAGGGGAAGGCAACTAGAAATACAGTGGTGTTTAAGAACACTACAGTAACCAGGTGGGGAAAACATGTGTTCCTGTCTCACAAGAGACAGAACTGTGGTCTCTTTTCAAGTTTTAATATGCAGTTAAAAGCAGAATACAAGTAAAACACAAGGTAAATAAAACAAATCACAGTATTCAAAATAGAAAAAGGCAATAAAGTAATACAACAAATAAAAAGCAAACTAACCTTTCCCTCATAGCAAAATGTAGCAGAGTCTGGGTGAGCCTATCTAGTAAACAGTGCTCTTCTCCCTCTGAAGAAATCTGGCAAAGTACAGTCCACACCTCATGGTTCAAAGCATCCACCTGCACAACAAATTCTTTGCTGTAATCTGGACTGGCTAACACAGGGTGTCCTCCCAAAGCTTCCTTAAGCTTCTGTAATGACTGCTCACATGCTGGGGTCCACACTAATTTATCTGGCCTGTTCTTCCTCATTAGGTCTGTGAGGGGAGCAGCTATGGTACTATAACTGGGGATGAACTTTCTGTAGTACCCTGCTGTCCCTAAGAATGCCCTCACCTGCTTTTTGGTAACAGGTTTAGGCCATGCCTGAATGGCTTCCACTTTGGCAGATTCTGGCCTGATCTTACCACTCCCCACTCTATGTCCCAGGTAGGAGACCTCTGCCATACCCACCTGACATTTGCTGAACTTACTAGTCAACCCTGCCCTCTGCAGTCTGCCCAGCACCTCTCTGACATGCTGAAGGTGCTCTTGCCAGGAAGGGCTGTAGATGGCAATATCATCTAGGTAAGCAAGTGAAAACCCTCCTGCTCCTGCTAGGATATGATCTGCCAGGCTCTGGAAAGTTGCTGGGGCATTTTTCATCCCAAATGGCATCTTAGTGAACTCATACAAGCCAAAAGGAGTCACAAAGGCTGACTTCTCTTTAGCACTTGGAGTTAAGAGCACCTGCTAGTAACCCTTGGTAAGATCAATGGCTGTAAGATGCTTAGCCCCACCCAGCTGTTCTAGTGCCTCATCTGTCCTAGGCATGGGGTAAACATCTGACTCTGTGTGACTATTTAATTTCCTGTAGTCCACACAGAACCTGGTTCTGCCATCCTTCTTTAGCACCAGCACCACTGGGGAAGCCCAGGGACTCTTGGAATCTTGAATCACCCCTAGTTCCAACATCTCCTGTATCTCGTCCCTCAGACTTTGTTTGACTCTCTCAGGCACCATATAAGGGACCTGCCAAATAGGCCTTTGGGCTACTGTATCCACCTGGTGCTGCACCAGGTGAGTGCACCCTGGTTTCCCGGTGAACATGTCCCCAGACTCCTGTAACACTACTCGTATTTCTTGAACCTGGGTAGGAAACAGCTGCTGAGATATTGCTACCCCTTCCACTGAGGTGTCAGTCCGAGCCTCACTGAGGAGATCAGTCACCAGATCTCCCTCAGACTCCTCCTGCAAATGACTGCAAATACTCAGCACAAGGGCCACCCTATCATGGTAAGGTTTCATCATGTTAACATGGTATAGTTTGTGCCCCTGCCTCCTGCCTAGCAGTTCCATCATGTAGTTAACATCACTTACCTTTCTTACCACCTTGTAGGGTCCCTCCCATGCTGCATGCACCTTGTTGTGTCTGACAGGAATGAGAAGCATTACCTGCTGCCCCACAGCATACTCTCTAGCATTCCTTTCATATCACACCTTTTTCTGTTGTTTGACTTCTGCCAGGTTCTTCTGGGCCAAGCCCATGAGTTCCCTGAGCCTTGTCCTGAGGTTTAGGACATATGCCACAACAGACTCTTTGGGAGGTTCACACTGACCTTCCCACTCATCACGAATTAAATCTAGAGGTCCCCTCACCCTATGCCCATACAGCAACTTAAAGTCTAGGGAAGGTAGGGGGTGGTCTTCAGGTGCTTCACCCCGCAGGATTTCCACAAACAAGCCAGCAGGTCTGACATGAAACTGGCACCTGTCAGTCAGTCAGTATTTCTTTTAGGAAACCTACCCTGCTGAAAATCTCTAACAAAGCATTTGCCACTTTTTCTGCTCCAGTGATGGACAGAGTCACTGCCTCAGGATATCGTGTAGCATAATCCACTACCACTAGGATATACTTTTTCCCTGTGGAACTTGGGGTACTCAGAGGCCCCACAATATCCATAGCTACCTTCTGAAATGGCTCCTTAATCACAGGCAAAGGCATCAAAGGAGTTCTCACTTTGTCTCCTGCCTTGCCTACATTTTGGCACTGCTCACAGTTCCTGCAGTATCCTGTTACATCTCTGGAAATTCCAGGCCAATAGAAGGTCTGCACTGTACGTCTCTTTGTATGTTTTATGTCTATATGACCTGCAAAGGGAATATCATGGTCTATGGCTAGAAGCGCCAGATGGTAGGCTCTAGGCACTGCTGTATTCTAGCTGCTGTATTCTCTCACCTTCTAGCCCTCCCTCAGGGGTTCACTCTCTATACAGTAACCCTTTGTCCCAGTATACAAAATCCCCTTCCCCTGAGAATCAGGTGCCTTACTAGCTACCTGCCTCATGCCTTGCAATGTAGGTTCTGAGAGCTGAGCCTGTCTCATCTCTCTCTTTGTAACCCTTCCCAGCTACCCTTCCACAGGACATCTGGCATCCTCTAACAGTGGTGCTTTACTGTCAGCCTGGGTACTACTACTCACCTCTACCTTTGCAGTCATTCTGTCCAAGGGAACATCAGTACCCACAAGCAGCTGTGGCTCACCTTCAGTCTCACTGCTACAGAGTAGCTCCCTCCCTGAAGTAACCACCTCACCAGTCCTGGTTGCAAGTATGCAGTCTGTCTGGGTCTCCCCCAGGCTACCAGACCCACATGCTTGTCTTCTAGCCAGATTGAGTCTAATTGCATAAACACATGGTACTGCCTCATCCAAATCCTTCCCTATCAGGACATCTGCGGGATGGTAGTTCCATCCCACTGTTGTCTCAAGACAACTTACTATTGACATTTTGTCTTTCCCACTTACTGGCACTCTGACCTTTTGTTCCCCACCTTGCCTCCATGGACATCTGTATGCCACATGGCCTCACTGGTTGCATTCATAAAAATTAACCCTAGGTCCTGGACATGTACCTGGACTAGTGGCCTCCCCTGCTACTGGCAGATTCTGTTGGGGCAGTCTGTGCTGCCCACTATGGGTTCCTTTAGACACATGAGCAGTACTGGGGTTCCCTTTCCTGTGCAGGGATGCCCTGCTTGCTAGATATAGGTCTCCCTTCTTCCCCAACTCATCTGAAGTAGCACATTGTTTATCAGCTAACCAGACCCTCATGTCCTCAGGCAAAGTGCTAAGGGCGTGTTCCCTCACCAAAAGGTCTTCCAGCCCTTCAAAAGTGGTGACCTGACATCAACTCATCCACCTATGAAAATAAGTGCTCAGTTCTGCAACATATTCACACATACATTCATCTGCCTTGTGTCTATGCTCACAAAACTTTTTCCTATAAGTTTTAGGTGTTAGCTTAAAACATTTTCCCAAGTGATTTTTAACAGCAGTATAATTTAAATATTCACAATCAGCAAGTTTAGACAACACAGTTACAGCTTTACCATGGAGTAAGGGGGTCAGGAACCATACCCAGAGCCTTTGGTCAACATCATACTGTTTACATACCCTCTCAAACATATGAATGAAACTATCAAAATTATCCCCCTCTTTAAACTGCGGAAGAAATGTACTGACCTTTTATACTTCTAAGTTCCAGTTACTCTCTTCCCCATTACCTCATTGACTCTGGCAAAGAGTCAGCATCTCCTTCTCATGCTGCCTCTGCCTCTCCTTTTCCTCAGCTTCCAGGTGTAGCAGTTTCTCATTCTCCTCAGCCTGCAGATGTCTCAGTCTCTTAGCTGTTTCTATTTCCAAATGCCTGGCCTCCAACTCAAGTCTCTTTAGCTCCAGATGGATTTTTAAGTCCTCTGCAGAAAGGTTCAGTTGTCCATTCTCTGAGGATGGTACATCTCCAATGCCAGTCTGAATGTCCTCCTGGTTGTTGCTTTCTGATGCAGCTGTGACCAAAGCTGCAATCATGTCTGCCTTAATCAGGTTTCCATGCACCAGTCCCCTAGCCTGGCACATCTTAGCGAGCTGGGCCTTGTCAGCTTTCCATACTCCTCTGCTGACATGTTGCCTGCTCTCCCTGACTAACTAATCTAACAAAATAAATAAAACAATTGTGATCTGATCTCTGAGTATTCACTGCACAGCTGATTTAGAGTACAAAACACCTTCAGTGATCACTGTACACAAGCTACAGGAATTCACTATACCCACACCACTACAAGCCAATTAGTATTTGCCCACCAATTAATATGCGGTATGGATATCCCCCCACTGCCAAACAATTAATATGTGATGCCTGTGCACTGGCCCAGCAATCAAGGAGCCTCAATCCTCACCACTAACACTAGTGAGGGGCATCCATATAGGTAAAGGATAATAAATACACACACACAGTAAAGTACAATTTCCCTTAAGATCACCCAGAGATGACTGTCAGTCTGGGGCTGGTTTCTCCCTTTCTCTCCAGGTCCCCAATAAGACTCTCCACTGGCATAGCTATATGGTCCAGATCTCAGCCTAGTGGGCAAGCTAAAACTTCTATCACCCTCTCTGTCCAACCAGTGCTTCGTGTCCCTGCCCAAGTAGCTGACACACACACACACACACACACACACACACACATACACACACACACACACACACACACACACACACACACACACACACAAACACACACACACACACACACACACACACACACACACACACACACACACACACACACACACGCACATGCACACAGACACACACACTTTGAGATAAGAGTTTATATACAACCACACAGACATTCCTGGGGAAGGCTGGCACAGGTTCTCCAGCTGTGCCCCATTTTACCCCGACTATATGGTAGAAATCACTGCCATTACCCAGCTAATATTTATCAGCTATTCAAAGGCCCTTATGAAAGGGTGTCCAATTATACTGTGAAATATTATTATCCAAATGGTAAGTGCGACTGAAGAGTCAAGACGTATTTGGAGTGACTTGGTACAGTATCACTATATACATACAATGTACTCTTACAGCTTAAATTACCTCTACACAAATCAGCCACAATTGAAAGGTTTAAAAATATTTAATAATAAATAATAAAAACACAAGACAATACTTCTTACTACACAGTGCTAGTCAAGAGTTCAGAGATCACAGAGAAATACTTAAAATAATACAGTAGACAAGTTCTGACATCACAGAAAAACAAACTAGTCTAATCTTCCTATTTCCTAGCTATATCTAACAGAAAACACTGTTCTAAAATCTTACTTACATATAGACACAGGCAGAGTGGTGAGTTGGATGTTTTCAAGACAAATGCTCTCATGCTGTCATTCTTTCTGTCCTTAACTTGATAACACAGTACCACTGATTCATTTCAGATTACAGCATTTCTTTCTGGTTCCCAGGCTAACAGACTCTCATAGGTTAATAGCCCCATTTGATCTTGCAGCTGCTCAGGAACCAGAGCAATAAAAGAAATTATACATGAAAATTCTAGCCATTGACTCTGGCCTCAAAATAATAGGCAAAATTCCTTCATCCAGACATATCTGCTCTGAGTTTTGACATCAAAGAATTGACTTGTCAGCTTTGTTACAGCAGAGTGCACTGTTGTTACATTTTGCAGTTCCACATTAAACACCATTTTTTTCCATTTAAGAGAACAAGCCTGTGGCCTGTATTAATATCAATAAATTACAGAATTATCCGCAAAATTATATCTGGCTAGGTTGGCAGCCTTCACCTATCTTCACACATGCCTTTAGTGAATCCCACAGGACAATGTAAGTTACATCATCATTCATGTTTATTTCTAGGAATTTTTTGATATCTTTAACATACCAATCCTTGAATCCTTCTATTTTAATACTGTAAGCTGGTAATCTCCTATGATGTATTAGATTCTCAGTCTTTAAAATAATATTAAAAATTTATAGCATTATGGTCCAATAATGGACATGAAACTATCAAAACTTCTCTGATATGTAATAGTAGATTGTTTGAGGCAAAACTATTATCAATATTTGTGTTCCATATCTATATGAATAATATATTAACTGAAGTGAGTTTCTTTTCCTTAGCTCATATATCCTTTAAATTCATTAGATTTACAAAAATTGTTATGTGTTTGGCTGAAGATGTGATTCTCAGCTTTCTATCTACAGTAGAATCTTTGTCTGATAAAATATAATTAAAATCACCATCCATTATGACTTCACGTTTCATGTGATAGGCTATAGTAACAAAGTAATTTTTTTGCATCTTTAGCTCCAACCCCATAGAATCCAATAAGAGTTCACCCATGTATATAGTTTTTTGTTCCATCAATTATAAGAATGCTTAACATACCTTTTTTTATCAACATAGGTGTCTTTTACTTTAGGCATTACTGGTGAGTTCTTGCATAAAATGAAGGTGCCTATTCTTTTAGCTCGAAAACCAGAACCTGCAAAAACCAAATAATTATTTAATGAAACTTTATTTATATCTTTAATAAGTAAATGTGTTTCCCATAGAAATATTATTTGAATGTTATGTAATTGCAAGTATTTCAACAGACTCCCCCTCTTTGCTGGATTATTCAGTCCATTAACATTAATATATATTTATTTAAAATCAGGCATTTATATAAGAGAGAAAGAAAACACAGGTATGATGAAATTGCATGTATGTACAGAATTTATTATATACATTATATATAACAATATGAAATCTTCAGCTATGGACAAAACCTTTGAAACAAATAAAAAAATTACCTAATGATATAACCCTAAAACATTCTACCATGGAATAAAGTATTCCTAGTTTGTTGAAAAAGACAAACTACCTCTCAAACTCTCAATTAGACTAACAAAGCTTAGCTCATGCTTCTGATTCATATTAATGTCTCATTTTTTAGTAAGCATCATCTTAAAAAAGCCCATCGGTGAGTTATTATGAATAAGAAAAGTTAAACAGGTGTTCAGAATCTTTATTATAAGTTGACTAAATTGAATATTTCTACAGTCATCTTTCCCTGCACCTCACATTTTCTCCCTGTTCTACCATAGGAAAGATGTCAGTTATTATTTTCATATTTATTAATTAATAGGTCAGCTGATTTTATATTCTTCTATTTTATATACTGTGTGTAAAGTTGTACATAGGATCATAAGTTCATAAATTAGTACCAGGCTGTCTATGTTGTCCATTCCAAGCCCAGCCAATTACCCCATGGGAAAATCAAACCCTGCATGTTGCACCTATAAGGTGAACCCCTTAACCATTATGCCAACTCCAGCCCTTGTAGACATATTTATATTCTTTAATTATATACATATTTACTTATTCTGATTTCTTTCTATTCTGTTTATATACTACGACTTGTACAACTACTACATTCCTAGGTTTTATATTTTAGCTATAATCCTACTGTAGAGTGGCATATAATAGAACATTTATATTTACCCTTATATATTTGATACTATTTAATCTAGTATGACTGTTATAATCAGTCCTATTTTTCCTTAAATGGTATGTCTAATAGTATCTGAACAAACATCTGAAAATATTTCCTTTTAAGAGTCAAACTTTCAATAATAATTGTTCTGAGATATTAATTTTTGTTATCATTAAAAAAGACAGTAACAGAGAGACACAATCCTATTTTTTTTATTGGAAGTGTCATTCTATAGGCTAATATATAAACTATCCTTTTGGTGTACTGCAAGCATTCACAACTATTTAATAACTGACAGTATTTTAGAATGTAATTCACTGTCCTTTGCTTATTATCTAACTTGTATTCATTGACATCTTAGCATATGATATTATGATTATTTACTTTTAGACACAAAGAAGTAACCTGGACAGTTCTTAGAATTTTAGAACTCTTGCAGCATCACAAAAGTGCTCATGATTCTAATTAAGCTGTTTCAAGTTGGTCACCATGTCAAGGACTTGCAAATAAACTACAATTCACACAAAAATGTTTACAAGTGAATCCAAGTCACCTCTACATTATACATCAATCCCTCAAACCCTTCCAAACCACTAAAAAAACACAAATAATTTTGAAGTATGCTAACCAACTAAAAAGTTGTATTTAAAGACATAACATTTAATGATTCAGTAAGCACAATTTGTATGAGATGTTTAATACAAAGCAGTGTCGTTTTTTAAAGGAGACATAGAATATAAACTTGCCTTTAAAGAATGACAGTTATGTGTGATCTAGGCTTAACATGTAAATGTGTGAATGCTACGCTAATTATTTGATAACATTCCAATAATAACTTTTACATATGTAAGAAAATATATTTTTTATACCTTGTTTATAATATAGTATAACTTTCCTGTGTCTTATTGCATGTCAAGTATGCCATCAGTAGCAAGCATTCAGAACTATATAATAACTGACAGTGGTTTGGAATGCAGTTCACAGTCTTTTTCTTATTATCTAACTTGTATTCATTGACATTTTAGCATTTGATTCAAAATATTATGATTATTTACATTTAGACAGGAAGACATAAACTGGACAGTTCTTAGAATTTTAGAACTCTCACAGGATCACAAAAGTGCTCATGACTCTAAGTTGTTTCAAGCTGGTATTCATGACAAGGACTTGAAAATGAACAATCCATCACTTGCAATTCACACAAAAATGCCCACAAGTGAATTCACATGACACACCAATCCCTCAAACCCCTCCAAACCACCAAAAAACAACAAAAACCATCTCAAAGTATCCCAACCACTAAAAAGGCATTGCACTCAAAGAAATAACATTTAATGATTCATCAAGCACTGTTTGTACAATATGTTTAATATAAAGCAGGCTGTCATTTTTTAAAGAAGACATAGCATATAAAATAGCATTAAAATAATAACAGTTATGTGTGATCCAAGTTTAACTTGTAAAAGTGTGAGTGTTACTCTAATTATTTGATATCAGTCCAATAATAACTTTTATATATGCAAAACGCTATATTTTATGCTTTGCTTATAAAATAGCATGTCTTTCATGGGTGCTATTGCATGTCAAATATACCATCAGTAGCACACTACTGCACCATTTTCAGAACCCAGAATGTAACTTAACATGCCTCCTTAGTGTCATTTGCTGCATTCTGTATTCTGTTTAATAGTATATTACTCAACTATGCCAAGTTATCAGAAAGTGTGCCACCTAACATAAGTTTCATCATTATAATGATTAAGTTTTAATAAAATGAATAGTTTAACCTTTTAACCTCTAAGTGAAAATGAGTGGCTTTAATTTCATATATGGCTAAAAAATCAGACTAACATTTTAGAAAGGGAACTAGTAACCATTTTAAGTAGGGAAAGAAAGAAAGAAAGTATTTATCTTGTAAAATGTAACGTGCAGCACCTGTTCATAAGTGTTCAGCAACTTATTTAAATTAATAAGAATTCACAACCATGTAATACATTGATTTTCATTTGTCCTTCAGTTTTTTACTGTTTTTGTCTTTTATTAACCAACCATCTCTCATTGCATTTCTCTTCAAAGAAGATGATAGTTTCCAGTCCATTTCTTCTGTTTTTTCTAGGATTTTATTTTTCTATATAAAGTCCATTGCATTTTCCAAGGTGTTAAAAAATCTTCTTTCCTTCAGTAAGGTGAATTCTTATTTTTCCTGGAAACAAGATTTGTGTTTTAATATTGTTTTCTTTAAGCTTTTAACAAGTAGCCCACACGCTTTTCTCCTCGACATCACTAATGTAGAATAGTCATTGTCAAATCTTATAGTATTTCCTTTAATTTTAACTGAATAATTAGTCCATGCAGCCATTAAAACTAAATCCTTATCTTGACTTGAGAAAAATCTTACAATCACTGACCTTGGTGAAGGCGTTTTTTTTTTTTTTTTTTTAATGAGTTAGAAACTGATCTATGTGCCCTTTTGATGCCAAAGAAAAACCTTCAAGCAGGTTCAAAGTTTTAGGAAGCCAGGTATTAAAGAATTGAATCATACTGTCTCCTGCTTCTTTTTCAGGAATCCCGTAAATCCTGATGTTATTCCTTCTATATCTGTTCTCTAAGTCTTCTATTTTATCCCAGAATATTTTTTTTGTTTCAGAAGAAATTCAGTGTTATTCTTATTTTCAAGTAATCCTCCATCAAAATCAGACATTGCCTCTTCTATAATCAAGATTTGTGATGATTGTTGTTTAACAGATTCCCTCAGCACTTTAACTTGTTTTTTTTTTACATTCCTCTTTGAAATTGTCAGTTTTGCTTTCTGATTTATCCATGTTTACAGATAACTCATTGATGTTACTTAGTATGGCCTGTATGTCTTTTTTTCATAGTACTGTCCTGTATACTGGGCTTAGAGTGGTTCATTCTGAGAAAATTAGTTCTGTCTAGTCTTCTTGATAGGAAAAAGAAATTAAAAGAGTTTCAAACATGTTATTTTTGTAGTAAATCATTCAGCAGATGTTCAACTATAAAAAAATCAAGTTTTGAAACACTGTATTTGAGTTTTTAGTAACAGTCCTGTCAAGAGATGTTAAAATGAAGCATAGCTAAAAAAACAATGCTAACTGCTCACTATCTTGGCCACACCCCCCAGTTGTATGATTTCTAATGATAAACACTATAATTAAAGCCCACAAGTATGTGTCCTCCATGCTAAAAATAACATCAATATTTATAGTATTTTAATATACAATCACTGAAATACCAAAGCAGAAAGGATTCCCATTTCTTTATATGGAGACTTGAATCATTTGGATTGTAATGAAAATATTACAGGTGTACTGTAAAAAATAGGATGGTGACAGATGGAGGTTTGAATCTTACCATCACTATCCAAGGTAAAGATAAGGACACTATGCAGGACTATTATGCTTTGATCCACTCCACTGCCAACCAATAAATTAAAATAGTCTTAACCCAAAATTTTTAAATCTTAAATCTGGAGGCTAAAAGGAATATGCTCTCCACTTGTAATGTACTTATTTATTTTTTTATTTCATTTTATTCATTTGTTGCCCGGGGTAGAGTGCTGATCCAAATGGACCATTTTCAGGTTCAGTCTGGGGCAATAAGCCAATGGTGGTAAGATATTTTAACAATCTACACAAGATATACAATACATGAGATTTACAATAGATAGATAATGTTTAAATAAAGCTGAGACTTAAATGCACAGGTGGTAATCATTTAGATTGTCAGTTCTTCACTGACTAAGAAGATCATAAGCATTTATAGTGACTTGCATGTGTACAACCGGAATTTTAAGTGAGGGGAACATTAGTTAGACAGGGTAGATGGGGAGGTGAAGGAGTAGAGGTGGTGACTGAAGCTATAGCTTAGAGAGAGGAGATTTAATGGAAGTAGCCAAGGAGGTTGGAGAACAGAAGCTGAATTAACTTGCAAGATATGTTTATAAGCATCATTCAGAGGAGACGCTGATATGCTATTGCAGGTTGCAGTCATATGATGCATATGCCGAGCAAGCCTCAGTTCCTCCTCAAACTGCATCTCCCGCCTCTCTGACCATTGACAGTTGTGCAGCATAGCCAAGAGTTATCCAGATTGCCAGTGGCAGAGTGAACAACGAGAGTTGCGTGTTTTTGTGACCAGAAAGAGCTTTTGCCTCAGAAAGATTATCAGAATCGGATTTGTCATGTGTGCAGCACTTAAGGTACGTTCTGTTGCAAGAAAGAAGCTCCTCCTGGTATTTTTTTTTTATACACAAAGAATCAATGTCAATTATGTCAGCTAAGCTTCAAGCTTGGCGCCAAAAAGTTAAAGTAGCGCATTTGAGATAATTAAGTAGTTTTCCCCTCTTTACTTAAAATATACTGAGGAAAAGTTCATCAGTGCAATACCTCATTTTCTTAAAGAAAGAAAAAAAAAGCCAAAATCAGGGATAGTCGAAAGGTGTGTCTTTTATTTTGGTTGGCGACACTAATGTCCGCGTGCGTTTATGCTGGGCGCTCTGTGGTTTTGTGTTTGCATTTTCTTCGATGTGTTGGCGCTTGATTAATTTTGATGAAATAGGTGTCCCCCCTCCCATGTGTAGAATGATGTTTATTCAAGGTGAAATGGTAGGTTGTGACAGTTACTTTGTACCTCTTTTATAGATTCAGCCCTGCCAATAACTACAGACCAGTCACATAAATATATTTTGTGACATTTATAGTGAAGCACATTCTTTAGATTTTGGTCATTTAAAAGGAGTGAGTGGTCTGCTTTTAAAATTGATACAAACTATATATATTGTTGCTGCACAGGTAAAATTACACATTTTTCTCACTTTAGTTCGACTTGCTTTTACTTATTACTTTCATTAAAATGGAACAGTTCTGGATGCTATGGCACTTGGAACAAATATTTTCTGTTACATTTTCCTGTTATAAATTTAAGTTGCAGAAAGACTGCTTGGCTCACATCCTTTAAAAAACTTTACTTGTGCAAAATAATACATTCTCAGATATGGATAGACACTTAAGAGAAAGCCTTCACTTTTTACTGTGAAATAATTAAGGTCACTGCCCAGAATCTTTCTTAACAGAAGTCCTCTCAATGGTATGCATGGATTTGTGAAGGCTGTTACAACCAAAAACACCACACTACACTTACTACAATGTCTACATTTTGAGTCACAAGACTCTAGCACATTGGGGCTTGGTTTATAAATGCCTGACTGTGCCATAATTACATTTTTGTTTTATTGATTCAGCAAATGCACATGCCCACTGAGACATGGCTTCTTTTTTAAGGGTGCAAACCACCTGTAATTATAGATATAGAAACAAGAATAATATATTTTCAAAGCAGACAGGCAAATGCCATAAGAAAATGACCAGTTTTAGTAGAAATGCTCCATGAAAAAGATTTCTAAAAAGTGAAAATATACACAGCGTACATCAGCATTAACACCAACTGCACAATTAGAAGCTGTAGGTGGAATTTATTTTCAAGTGCATTTTCAAGGAAATGTGAGCTTCAAGAGAAGAAAAGTTTACAACTGCTCATGCTAAGTCTGCTTAAAATGTGCAACTGTTTTGTTTAGCAAATGGTATCACTATTGTGGTATAGTTTTAAAGCAGTGTTAGTAGCACAGCAGGTTGCATACTTGCGTCTTGATACAGAGGGCTATAGCTTCAACTCCCACAGCATGTAAATTTGTATTTTAAGGGGTGGAGTTAGATACTGCAGTCCTTAGTATGCCCTCCTTTGGATGAGATGCCTACTAACTTTAAACCTCTTTTTCAGCTTGTCACCCATTCCCTATTGCAATATACCAGTTTACCATTTCTTTTAATGTAACATAGGCAATTTATTCTTCAAGGGCAACAGGCACTGAATTTGTAGATGAAACACTGAAGTACAAGTTGTTTCTTAGCAACATCTCTTCATTAGTTTCAGATCCTTTTAATGTGGAATTATTCACATTACCTACTTCTGCAGAGATTGTGCATATTGACCAATATTGGTGGATTGTAATGACAGAAGTTTGTGTGGCCTTTTATGGTTGAAATGTTCTGAACTGGGCAGTTTGTCATTACTGGTTCATATGTTTTGTTTCACTGCTTACTGGAAAAATGTTCAAAAATATAAATTTTAAAACACACTCTAACAAGTGCAGTCCTTAGTATGTTCTCCTTTGGAATGAGACACCTAATAACTATGAACCTGTTTTTCAGCTTGCCACCCATTCCCTATTGCAATATAACAGCTTACCATTTCTTTTAATGTAACATAGACAATTTATTCTTCAAGGGCAACAGGCACTGAATTTGTAAATGAAACACTGAAATATAAAGTTGTTTTCTAGCAACAACCTCTTCATTGGTTTCAGATCTCTTTAATGTGGAATTATTTAGATGACTTTTACTTCTGCAGAGATTCTCCATCTTGATTGATATTGGTGGATTGTATGACAAGTTTGAGTGGCCCTTTATGAATTGGGCAGGTTGTCATTATTAGTTCATATGATTTGTTTCATTGCTTAAAGGAAAAATGTTCAAAACTATAAATTTAAAACACACTCTAACAAGTGGTGCTGTATTAAACAAGGGATATCATTCAGTTATTATATAGTATAATTAATACAGACAGGAAGGTGAATCAAAGAACTTTTGCATGGGTCTAAAAATGTGTACAAGGAGCCTATGATTTGAAAACAGCCCAAAGGTAAACTTACCTCGCCACTGGCCAGATGCATTTTCTTTGAATGTGCGTTTCAATGCTGTTTCAGTGAATGTGGGTTTCAAAGGTAGAGAAGTTTTAATGCTAAGTCAGTTTTCATTGTAAAACTACTGCTTTGTTTAGGTTTAGTAAATGTCTATCAGTGTTTGTGCTATAAAATTTGAAATAAAAGTTGTAAATGAAATCCAAATATCTGTAATCATTGTAGAAGTAAAGCATAAAACAGTATGCACACTGAGAGATTTGAACAGTGTCTATGACAAATGGGGAGAAATATCCAAGTAATGGGACACTGGAATGGCCGCGTGGGCGGGGGAGGCTGTGTGGGTGGAAGGGGGTGGGGCTGTGTGGGCGGGGCTCTGGATTTGCACCCCCCTGCAAAAAATCCTGCGGGCTCTCTTGCTGGTGACCTCAGTCATAGGAGTTAAATACAGAGTTAAACAGGTGTAACAGGAGGGCAGGAAGGAATTAGGTAGAGTCACAGTGCAGCAAGAAATCAGGTACAACACACCCCGTGATAGTCCATTACAAAAATGGTAGAACCAGTTAAAATGTGGAGGTCATCTTCTGCAGCATCATCATTTCAGCAATATTAAACCAGTTGCCACCACAGAAGTAATTCTTCAGTTAAACAAAACTTTGACAGTTTTGTTTCCAAAGTCTTACCAACCATTTTCAGACAGGTCTCTGAAATGGCCATTAGATAAAAAAAGATACGGAAAAGAATCTACATGGTGCATTTAATTTCCCTTTATAGCATTTGCAAATTATACACTAGTGAAACCAAATCTGTTATCAGACACTAACATTTCTAGACCATCACATATGATAAAATGTTGTTTTAGTGTCTGTTTGAAAAGAAGAAGAAAATCACGCTGCATACATCCACCCACTGTAATGAATATCTACCAAAACCATTAACATTTTTCAAGGACTAGATCAGCATAGTTCACATAATCAAGATTATGGCCATTCCCCTGGGTATAAATGTGCATTTATTAATGATTTAGTATTTGTTCAGTATTCATCAAACTTTTATTTCCTTTTCCACATCCTGTTCAATGCCAAGTCTCCCATGCACATAATCTGTTTAAGATTCTAGATATGCCAGGGAATAGCTTGATGCAACATTTTCCATATTACAGAAGAATCTAGCAAAGAGATTATGATTCAAAATCTCACACAGCACACCCATCTCTAAACACTTCAGGCTAGTCTTCTTGAAAATAAAGCATAAACCTTGACTCAGTTATTACATGCCAACTTTTCAATACATATTACATATTATTAAGGAATTTGTCATAAAATGACATAATTTGCAGTTCTGCATTTTTAATTTGATCAGTGTGTAGTGGTGTGTTTTCAGTGACACCTAACATTAGTATTTGATTGGCTGTGTCCCAAGTCTATAGGTGCTTGTGGGAGATATAACCTACTCAGTGTATCCACATTAGCTTGACACTTAATGGTCTGAAGACATTTTGATATTCATAGTTTACTATTGCTCATCTCTGTATTCTGGGTGAACCTCATTTGTAGAACAAAATCCCTTTATTTCACCATTTGTAGAACAAAATCCCTTTCCTTCAAAGCATTAATTAATGGTTTATGATCTGTATATGTAGTAGAGCTGTGATCATTCAACTATTTATGAAATCTTTGGCTTCACAAAATTATAGGTGATTCTTTCTTGCTCAGTCACAAATACTGTTTTTCAGCAGGTGTCACTATATGAGACATAAAACCCAGGGTTTTCTCACTCCTGTCAGGCATTCTGTATGAAAGCAGAGCTTCTACAAGGACTACAAGGACTCCAAAGATAACCACAAGGCATTCTTTAGCTATGTCAAGAATCTAAGTGGCAATGCTCAGATCTGCTCTGAGTTAGTGCAGAATGGCACAAAATACACTGAACCGACCACTGATATCGCCAACATCCTGGCAGATAGGTTCAGTGTGAACTTCACCCCCCTCTCACCCCCAAAAGGGCCCATAACCATACCAGAAGAATGTAGAGCTCTTGAAATCACAGACACTCAGGTTAAAACAGCCCTCTCCAAAGCCAAAAACACAGCATCAATGGGACCGGATGGTGTCCCAGGCTGCATCCTACATGAGCTCAAAGACGAACTAACCCCTCACCTAAACACACTGTTCAAACTCAGCCTCTCCACAGGCAACGTACCCATAGAGTGGAGCACAGCAACAGTTATTTTGCTCCTCAAAGGTGGAGCCACAAAAGACCCTGGGAACTATCACCCTATAAGCCTGACTAGCTTGATCTGCAAGGCTATGGAGCGCATCATCATGGAACTCATTAATAGAGACATTGGGAACTTCCAAACACTGGACCCTACCCAGTTCAGCTTTGTTAAGGGCAGATCATGCTTCCTAAACCTGGTGGACTTCTTTGAGACAGTTACCAAGGCTATAGACAAGAGAAAGTTGGTCCACACAGCCTACCTAGACCTCGCAAAGGCCTTCAACACCATTCCCCATTCTGGTATTATAGACAAGTTCACCAGCCTGAACATAAACCGCTACATCACAAGATGGGTTGCCAACTGGCTTACAGACAGAACCCACATGGTGAGAGTTGCGGGAGCTAGGTCCAACTCTAAACCGGTTACAAGTGGCATTCCCCAGGGCTCAGTCCTAGGACCCCTCCTGTTTGCCATATACTTCACAAAGGTACAGGCAAGCACAGGAGGACTATGGCTGACCAAGTTCACAGACAACTGCAAACTAGGGGCTATAATTGACTCTCTGACTGACACAGACATCCTCCAAAAGGGTCTCACTGAAGCGGATATCTGTTGTCAAAATCTTGGCCTCAAGCTAAATGCCAAAAAGTGCATAGTCATCCCCTTTGGAAAAAACAAAGTACCCACAAACTACCACATAGGTGGTAGTCCCCTAAATATGGAAGATGTAATAAGGGATCTGGGGACCCAAGTAGATAGTAATCTCTCCTTTGATAATCACATTGCCAAAGTGGTTAGAAAATCCTTCTATGTGGCTCACCTAATCACAAAAGGCTTCCCTTCCAGATCAAAGGAGGTTATTGTGCCCCTCTACTCATCACTCATCAGACCCATCATAGAGTACAACACCCCATTTGGGATGTACCTTACAAGACACCTGCAGCAGCTGGAAAGACCACAGAAGTACCTCACTAAGAGGATCACTAGCCTCAAACAGATGCCCTATGAAGCTCGACTGAAGAAACTCCAGTTGTACTCGGTGGCATACCACCTACTCAGAGATGATATCTGCCTGAAATACAAGGCCATATCCAAGCCAGAATTGATGGACATGCTCCACCTAAAGAAAACCATATCCCCTCTTGCCTCACGCTCTAGGGATCTAAACCTCACCACAATAAATAGGACATGCTGGAGGGACAGATTCCTGTCCCAGAGTCTTCCCATGCTTTGGAACAAGATTCCAATCTACATTAGGCAGAGCTCCTCACTAACCCTCTTCAAGGGAAACCTTGATGAGTGGATAGGAAACAGAAAGTTTCTCCCAGGGATCACTTCAGTGGCTCTGCTGGACAGAGGCACAGGGAACTAATCTAAGGGGGTGGAGAAAGCCAACACATTCTGGATAGGCTTATAAATGCCTTTGGGCAGATAGCCTAGTACCTACCTATGAACCTATAAATGAGATATTACTGGAGTTTCTCACTACCATCAGGCATTCTGTATAAAAGTACAGCCCCTACATGATAAGGTGCAATATAACTGGGGCTTTTTACTACTGTCAGGCATTCTGTATGAAAGCACAGCAGGTCTATGTTTACCGATTGAATGGCATGTTCATCAAACTGCCCTTCATCGAATACAGACCATCAAAACTTCTTTTAATCGAAAGTCGAAAGGCCATATGAGCAAAAATCATTGCATCGAATGATCATAGTTGGCCAACATAAAGGAAGCGGAGTGTAGTACGTACTTATTGGTAACGTAGGTATTAGCAAACCTGCCCTTTCCCCACTGTAGTGTGATCTCAGAGTTGGTATATATAATTAGCAAGGGGTGGAGGGCACCCCCCCACAAGAGGAAGATTCAACACTCCTTATACAATCGAACACTAATTATATAGTATTCAATAAAATATATAAATGTACTTTTTTCTGCAGTGTAAAATATGTTTATAAAACGTTTAGAACAATCAATGCAGAAAAATCTTGGAAAACAAAGTATATGAATATCAGAGTTCAATGAAAGTGTAAGGTTGCAGAGCTTGTTACTCGGATTATAATATGCTTTACCTTAGACAAGTTGCAGGTAAAGTGTATATCAGTAATAACCACCTTTCTCTTTCTGAATGGTTCAGTGTCCATTCTACCAGAGTATAATGTCTCAAACATTAGGCAATTTATTAATGAGAATATTATAACTTACTGGGCAGAGAATTCTAATCACAGCTTAAAGTCAAGAGCATAGATAAACATGCATTCTATACAGCACAGTTCACATTTCACCAATTTTAAATTATAAATTACCTCTTACATATTTCCCACAGTTTTATTTTATTAAGCTGCATGTTGTTAAATAATATTACTTTCTGGAATTTGTGGTTAACAGAATAGTTTCACCTAAGCTTGTCATTTCTAGAGTTTTTTTTTTCTTTTTTTCTTTTCTACACTATTAAAAAGGTACATGGCTGAGGGTTTTATTTCTAGTGGGTTATTTTCTAAAAGATGATAGACTGCCCTGTCCTGTTGAAAGTATATTAACTTTGTTCATTTGCAAAGCTAAACATTCCAGGAATCCAAGCAAACTTTGTTTTTAAAAGGAAAGGAAGCATGAATCCAGCTAGGCAACAACCATCTTGTAGTGGCTTGTTTACTCAGTAACCATAGATAAATTCAGATACAATTAGTCAGACATAAAAATGGCACAAAAATGAAGACCTGTTTTCTCAAGCAATGATAACCTGTCCAGAACTTGCTGACAAGTTTGTGGTCTGCTTGCCACAGGTTGACTTCATTACATTTCACATTTGTGGAATTCCAGTCACAGCCCTTAGGCAGCTTTTTCTGACAGTGAAGCTGTATGCATCCTTCTGGGCTATGCTCTGACATGCCAGCACAAGCAGGACGTGTGGTTTGCAGAATATTCCAGTGTAGATTGCTATACAGTACACTGCTGAAGTCTCTTTTGTTGCAGCTGTAATGTAGGTAAGACAAAGTCATAAACAGGACTGTTCAGAAGTTAGAAACTGAGTAGTAAGAAAAGTTGATTATCACTGATTATGATAATCTAACCATCTGTGAAGAACTGGAAAGATGTTAATAGTATGTGGCAATAAATGCTGTGCTCATAATGCATAGCCTTCCAGGGCTATTTATAAACAGTCCATTCATGAAAAGCAAATAAAATGCAATCAGAATGGTGGTCTTTTTAAGGATTAATCTTTGTAGTGAAACTGTATGAGTCTGTATCAGTTTGCTCATAAACACAGAGAAATTGAACCAAATAAATTTCTTGAGGGAGGGATATATTTTGTGTTTTTGTTTACAAAGTTTAAAAAAAATAAAAAAATTAAGAAAAACTTATAGCCATACATGTTCATTTGCTGTGCTAAGTAACACATCTGAAGCATAAAAGTTCATATCATCTTTATCTTTTAATGGCAATATCACCATTAGTAAAAAAAACAACATCCATTATATCAAGAGCATTTTACCCACATACAATGCAGTGCAACAGAAACCATGGATAGAAGTGTCAGATTATTCATTCATTCAGAAATTATATGCACTCGCGCGCGCACTCATGACCGCGTTTACTGATACCAATAAAGACTGTTATACACACAGTGTCATAGAAAGCAACCTATGTATTACTGCACTCTGAAATTGTATCTTGTTATGCAAGAAATTGATCCGGTTATTTATTTATTATGCAAAATAAACTGGTAAATGGAAAATTCAGAAAGACAGGATCCAAAATACAGGCAGTATAACAACTCCTTAAAGGCTATTTATACAACTCATGGCTTTGCTCTTGTACTAATCCTGGATGATTTCGCCCTCACGTTTTCTCGTCTCGTTTCTTCACTACCTACTAACACAGTAGTCACAAATGCATAACCTTTTTACAACTGCACCACCTGCTCTTGTCTAGTCCCCCTTTATCATCCCTTTTGCTCTCTCATATACACCATTCGTTCACTATCATCACTCGTCACTTTATTCTGTATCTTCTATCTCATGCAGATCCTTACCAAGTGCTCTCAGCCTTGCTTCCTCCAGTATCCTGTCACTTATCACATCACTCTTACTTAGTGATCGCTGTTTAATTCTTTATTGACACTTTCTCAATACCATATTATGTAAATAAGCTTTCCCCTAGATAACAACACTTGCTAATTGATTTAACTTGTCTCATTTTGTTTCATATGATAGGCTGTATATAACAATTGCTGTATATAACTACTACAGTTGTGCACGTCCATGGAATTGTTATTGTTATTGCACTAATCTACTGTTATGTAAAATGTTAAGTTAATGTTTTTTTGTTTGTAATGTGGAGCCTTTCTCCCTGGGCCTCCGCTGAAAATGAACTACATGTCCAGTGGGGCCTTCCCAGTAAACAAATGCCATATAAATAAATAAATATTTGCAAAAGAGACAGAGAAAGACAACTGCAGATTTACAAATATTTTGAATCAGAAGCACATTTATTGGCCAAGTATGCATGCATACAAGGAATTTGACTCCAGTTTTCACTGACTCTCCAAGTATGAATTACATAAATGACATATTTACAACTATTAAGAGCAATACAAAAAAGTAAATATACATATACATATGCATACAGGGTGCAAAGTACAACTCAATGCAAGAAATACTGAAATAAAATCTGAAAAAAAAACAAATATTAATATGTAAACAATACTGTAGAATCCCCGGTGGCTTGGGAAAAAGAATAACCCAACCTAATAAGTTTATGAACCATTTATGAACTTGATGGCCTGTGGAAAAAAACTGTTCTTATATGGTGCATATTAATCTATAATGCCTGGCTGATGGTAATAGTTCAAAAAGATGGTGGCCTGGATGTGAAGTGTCAGTGATGATTTTCCCTGCCCTTTTCATGATTCTGGAATAGTACAGGTCCTCTTAGGAGGGCAAACTAGCAGCAGTGATATTTTCGGCAGACCTGACTATTCAATATAACCTATTTTTGTAATAATTAGACAAAGATCCAAACCACACTGTTATGGATGAGCTGAGAGGGTTCCTATTACCTTATCAAAAAGCCATAATATTGAACGGCTTTTCATCCAATCGGAAAAGTCGAACGTTGAAAATAGTGAAAATGCGAATGAGCGAGTTCTTTCCCTGGGAAAGAAACCACTTGGCCATCCTTGTGAGTTGTCCCCTTTCCCCACTATAGTGCAATCTCGGAGTTGGTATATTTAGTTAGGGGGGTGTGAGGGGCACAGCCCCCCACTTTGTTATGTTTAGATTAGTGTGTAGTTGGTGGTAGGGCTAGTGATTTCTTTCCCTGCGAAAGAATTTGCTCATTCGCGTTTTTGCTATTTTCAGCTTTCGACTGTTTTGGTTCGATGAAAAGCCATTTGATATTACAGCTTTTTGATAAGGTAATATAGACCCAACTGAGAACAGACTCAATGACTGCTGTATAGAACTGAATCAACAGTTCCTGTGGGAGGTTGAATTTCCTCAGCTGTCGTAGAAAGTACATTCACTGTTGTGCCTTTTTTATGATGGATCCTACACTGGTCTTCCACTTCAAGTCCCAGGAGATTATAG
>NC_056727.1:439598734-439751234 GCF_019279795.1 Protopterus annectens
ATGGACCTGTGTTTTTCCTATAAAAATTCACTTGTGTTAAAATAACAATCTTGCCACTGACAAAATGGCACAGATAAAATGATGCACAGGGCTGGCACAGTTGTGCACTGGTATCAGAAAAGATACCAACATACATAATTCATACATAACTATTTAACTTTTACCCAGTTCCTCCCTAGAGGTATGTTACAGTAAAGTCATTATCAGACTATCACAATCGAATCATAAAATTTCCGTTACATAGATACAGAATTGTATAAGGTACTTGATCACAGGTAGAATAATCGGATGAGATGCATTTCATCTGGTTTTGTAATCTATGGATCTATTCACACATATGTTTGTAAACCACTTCTTCTGGTGAGGGTCATAATCATCATAATGAACTTCTGAACAAACTTTCCTCTCCCAAGCAAAAGTCACCAACTCGTCCAACAGTCCTAGGCTGTCCAAGGACCCTCTCATACGGCTCATGTCTGATGAACTGCCAGCAGAACACAATTAGGGGCATCCAGAGTAGATGCCCAAAATGCCCAAACTAATTATTCTTAACCCATAAGAGCAATGGTGATATTATGAGATCGTCTTGGACTATTAAGCTCCATGCCCTGACACTGTGAGTGAGCCACCCTGTGAAGGAACCTAATTTACAAAGCTTGTGTCCACAGCCTTACCCTTTAGATTACTGCCCAGAGATTATCGCAGTGATACTTTTTCTCTAAATTGCTTTATAGTTTTCTGTTTTCAGTGATCCCATGATGACATTCTGTTTGCTCCCTTCTTTTATTGTGTTACTCTTCATTTTTGTGATAACACGGTATGTTATTATTATTATTATTTTAGTTGCACAGTAATATATCTTGTTTAATTCTGTCATATCACATGAATGCCTCTTAATATTCCTGATTATTGTATTCACCTGTTTTACCAGCCTTTGACCATTTTGGGTCTTATTTACTTTATATAGTCTGTTTATTTTATTTATCTCAATATCTTTATTCATCTCTATTAAATCTAGCAGGTTTTCTCTTAGATCATGTTCTTCTGGACTGACAGCATCTTCTTTACTATTTCCTGCTCATTCCCATGCTGTGCAGTTCTAACTGGTTTTTTGTGCAAGTCTTCCACAGAAGATTCCAGAACCGCATCATGTAACATATCTTCTGCAGATGCATCCTGCTCTATCTGTTGCTCCTCCTTCTGGAGCCTCATTGTTCCATCACAATGCAATATTACCTCTGTTAGAGCTTCCACTGTTTCCTGCTTTTTCCCTTGCTGTGCAATTCTAACTGGAATTTCATGTAAGACTCCTACAGAAGACTCCAGACATCACCCTGAGATGTATCTTCTTCAGATGCATCCTGCTCCGTTTGGAGAATTATTGACCCATTATGTTGTGATATTGCCTGTGTCATACTTTCTACATTAAATCCTTCACTTCAAAGATGGTCTGTCACTTCAATTTCTACTTAATCTCTACCTCACTAATCTTCTTTTTTATAAAATCTTCTTGTGATCTTATTATTAATATTATTATTATTTGTATTGCGAAATTTACCATATCCAGGTAAGTTTGCCTATATTTCTCTAGAAATATCTTTGGGGCTGCATTATTTGTATAGATTAGTTTGTTTTTCTTATATGCAGAAATATCACATCATATTTCTTTTTCTTTCCCATGTCCATGTTTCTTTTTTTTTTACCTTTCAAAAAAACTCTGTTTTTTGTTCTTTATCTTTTCTCACTTCCACTGTTAATTTCTTTTCCAGGTGGCCCATTGTTTCTTTGTCAAGATGTTTTCCCCTGATCTGCTGCATTAAGGATCTTAAATTATTATCTGTAGTTTTTAATAGTTGTTCTTGTGCAAGTATTTTTATTTCCTTTAGTTTCTCTCTTACTCTTGCTACATATCCTCTGTCTGGAAGTTCTAGGTTTCTTATTTAATAGTAACAATGCATGATCTTTTCCTTATCCTCAACAGTCCACTTTATTATCTCTATGCCTTTTACTTGGCCTGTCAGGTATTGTCTTTTTGTGAACTACTTCTTCCTTTTATCACAGGGGAGGTACCCTTCTATGAGGCTAGACTAGCCCCATGGTAGGAATGTTTCCATGCCCTGAGGAGTCTATACTGCCTTTATTCCAGTCCTAGCACCAATGCATACACCAGGAGTGGACACTTCCTTACCTTGGGACCTGTGCACCCAGTCTTCTTTCTTTCTTTATTTTTTCTTTGACCTACTTTCCTCCATGATATATAAAATAAAATATCTTGCAGGAAGAGTTGTGGAATGCCACTAGAGACAGGGAAGCGTGGTCTGCATTGTTTAGTTTAACTAATAAATCATCCTGAGGATAACTTTAGAAAATGGATGGAGGTGTGTAGATATATGCAAAGATGTTTTGCACCCCACCAATTCCACATCTGATGATCAGGCCTAATTTTTCCCAAATGACTCATTTGCACTTGCCAGTTAGAGGTAACAAAATCCTGCCATACTCCAGTCAGCAGGTAGACCTCCCCAGAAAAAAAGAGAGAGAGTATTTCATTATTTCATAATAAGGTTGCTACCCCATCTGAAGGACAAGACTTAGGAAAGATGACATCATATCTGCAGCTGGAAAGGGGATTTCTTGTAATGCTAGTTAAAAGGAAAGCTAACTGTGGCACACTATTCAATGGTGTCATCACCGCATGGGAAGTTAGTTCCATCTTTCCAGTGCCTAATGTTTGGCAGTTTGCATACAGCCATCTCCAGCAGTGAGTGATATACCAATGAGGAAAAATCCACAACCACTCCCAAGGAAGAAAAGTCGGTGTTGCCTGCTTAATCCTCCCTACCCTGACTAACTCTTCCAGTGCCTGTGCTGGTAATTGAACTCAGGACTTCTGGGTCTCAATCAGGGCTCCATCAGTGTATGCTATGGAGTTGGGGATCCACATTTCCATGTTAACTAATGGCACATACTTTTTCACTTTTGACACACCATAATTTCACCATAATTTTTCTTTTCAGCCTACAGTTTATCTGGCAAACTGCCCAAAGTAACATTTGAAGTGATTAGGATGAATGACATCAAATTTCTCAAAATATATTTTTATTTTAGGACTATTACATCCTAACGTCTCATCAGTGAGATATTGCATTTGATTCTGAAGTGTCATGCCTTTGTTAGAATAAATGGAGTTTTGTGCTGATTTGTCATTCTGCTTTGTATCTCTATCAACATATAGTGATTGAGGTGTCCTTACATTGTGCATATGGTCTGTCAGCCTGCACCACCACTGGATATGGTGGGGCAACAGAACACAAGGAACAACACCACTAAAGTGGTTGATTTAAAGAAATCTTCCCCTGATAGGTGCCATTTAGAGTCTATGTTGCTGCCAACATCTCTATTCATTTTGTGTGCATTCATTCAACTGGGAGGGATGGGTTGAAACCCAGTACCCTGCATCCTTTAGTTTGAAACACCCAACATATTTTTGGGAAGAACCTCATATATACATGGGGTGAACATGCAGACTCCACAGAGACAAAGACTGGTGGCCAGGATCACATCTCTGGACCTTCTGTCTGTGAGCTGAAGTCCTTAGACATTATATCACCATATTTTACTGACTCACCTACCCTGGTAGGAGGGATCATAAGCAGGGATGGAAGCCTTGGTGGTGATACCAGGGTATGTACCCCATGGTTTCAAATGCCAGATCACTCATCAACAAATGCACTTGTCTGTAGTGACCTTACATTGTTTTACATCTAGCACTGTGGTGGTAAAATGGGTAGGGCATAAAAATAAAGATTTCTTATGGGTGCAAGTATGATACTATATTGGAACACCTAAATTTCTTCTTAGGTAATGACAGGGTTTTAAAGTAGGTATGGGGAAGGGATCAAGTGTGACTCCTAATATCTGACATTGAGAAGAGGGACCAGTAGCAGCCAAGAGACTGGTCCATAAGGGCCCCCCTCCCCCCAAAAATGAGCAGAAAGAGCAGACATATGCTGTTGATATATGTGATATTATTTATTTAGACTGATACCATGAACCTGTATCTATTCACTATAAATATTTCATTGCTGTTTAAATGTTTGCTTAGCAGGTAATAACATATGATTGCATAAGATATTTACATAAGCAAAGTGATTTAGACATACAATTAGAAGTATAGCACATAGTAACATATGATTGTTGTTCATACAGTACGTTTAGTAAAGATAATCTTGAAGATGTATGGAAGATAAGACAAGAAAGGAAAAGCTAAAGAGAAAAATACTAGCCAGATAATCCTGAAGAGGTAATGAAGATAAGAGAAGAAAGGAAAAACTAAAAAATATAGACAAGTTCATATGAGGTTCATTAACATTTTAAGGGAAAGCTTTTCAACTTAGTCTAGGAGAGAGTTAGTGGGTATAGATGGGACAGTGGGGAGTAGGCAGCAGTGAGTTAGTAAGTAACGTGTGATAATATATAGTGCATCTGTGGGAGTTTTAAAGAGGTTGAATAGTGGGTAGGGGAAAGGTGTTAGAATATGCTAGCCAGCTGCTAGGCAGTTGCATGTCCAGGAGTTGTTTAGGGGGTAAATGAGCTGTGTTTTGAAGATGGTTTGGTTAGGTTGTACCTTGACTTGTAGTGGTAGGGAGTTCCAAGTCTTGGCAATGTTGCTAGAATACAGGGAGTCACTAGAGGTAATGGCTTTTAGAGATTGCGATTAGTACCTTGTTAGTGGATCTAAGTTCTTGGTTACTGGAATAGAGGGTGATCAGGTCTTGTAAGGCTTGAGTTTTGTCAAGTTGGTACAGTATTTGGTGAGCTAGAAGTTGGTTTAGAGCTAAGGTGTTAGGGAGTTCCAGCCAGGAAAGCTGTTTTAGGGCTTGACAGTGGTGGGTGCGGTAGGAGGAGTTTGTGGCAAATTTTCCTATTTTTTGTAGCATATTGATAGCTTGTTTAAATCACTCTTGTTTAGATTAATTAGGACAGGAGAAGCATACAGTAAGGTAGAGAAGTACCTAGTTTTTGTTGATTTTGGCTATTGTATGAGCTATGTGTTTGTCAGATTTCATATTATTGTCAATAATGACCCCTAGTTATTTGGTTTGTGTGACGGGGAGCTAAGGATATTATCTGATGCTGAAATAGAGAATGGGGGAGTAGGTACTGCTGCTTTGGAAGGATGTAAGAGCATAAGTTTGGTCTTTTAGGATTTAGTATTAGCTGGGAGTTTGTTAGCCAGATTTTGATGGATGTAAAGGCTTCCTGGGTCTTGATGTAAAGTTGTTGGAGAGAGGGGGAAGAGTAGATTAAGGTGGAGTCATCAGCGTATTGAAGCAGGTTTGCTAGAGGGGTGGCTTTGTGAAGATTATTTGTAAATATAGTGAAAGGTAGGGGACCTAGGACTGGTCCATGAAGTACTCCTAGTTTTACAGGAAGTCGGGGGAAAGGGAGTATTTCCACTGAACAGCTGTTGGCATTGGGAGATAGTCTTGAAACCATAATAGAGTGGGGTAGTTAGTTATAATTCTGAGAGTTATGTTTGAATTTTTGTATGGGAGACTGTATCAAATGCTTTTGATAAGTCAAGGAAAACTGCAGACACTAGTTGGCCGTAATTGCATTGCATATTTACTAGGTTACTAAAATGGATGAGCATAGTGGTAGTGCTATGGTTGGGGTGGAGTCCGTGTTGATTTTCAGCAAGAAGATTTTTGGAGAGGAGATGTGTTAGGATCTGGGTGTGGATACATTTTTTTCAGTATTTTATCCAGTGGGAAAAGTATAGCTATAGGGTGGTACTTTGTTAGGTCAGTGAAGGTGCTCCCTTTGTGTATTGGTATAATATCGGAGATTTTCCAGAAAAGTGGCACCTTTTCTTCTGAGATTGATCTGTTAATGATTATAAAGACTGGGTAAGAAATGGCTTTGGTGGCTATTTGCAGGAATTTGGCAGGTAGTTTGTCTACAGCTAGGGTGGTAGGTTTAAGTTTGGTTAGGTGTCTATAGATGGTTTAAGTTGGTACAGGTTGAAGGGTAAAGGAGTTGGCATTATTTGATGGGTTATATAGTATAGTGGGGGTTGAGGAGGGTGGGTCTGTTGACAGCTTTAGTATAGAGTTGGTAAAGAACTCATTGAATTGAGTGGCTATTTTTATAGAGGTGGTGTCTATGTTTGGATGAGGAGTTAGTGATTTACCTGGTGGGAGTATACTATTTATAGTGTCTCATAACGTTTGTGGGTTGGTATTGTGCTTAGTTTGAATTTCACTATAGTATTTTGTTTGTCTAGTCTGATTTGTTTTTTTTTTACAGTGTTTCTCAGTTCTAAGAATGTTTGCCTATTAGGAGTAGTTTTGTTTTTGTGCCAGGTGTCCCATGCTTTATTCCTTTGTTTCATAAGTCACCTAGTGCTCTTAGTAAGCCATGGGGCATAGATGGTTTTAGAGTGGATCTGTTTTGGTGGGGCAAGTTGGTTGAGAAGGCCTAAGAAGATAGTGTTGAAATACTCAACTGCTTCATCTAAAGGAAGTGTTAAAAGAGGGGACCAGATAGAGTGTTTAAGGACTGTATTAAGGTCTTCAGCCTTGAAGGTTTTAGTGTATCTGATGTGTTTAAGAGAGCTAGTTCTAGTGAGTTTAGTTTGGTCTCTGATGAAGGAGGTTGGGAGATAGTCGCTTAGAGTGTTGGGTAGTGTACCGAAATTATGGGTGGATGATGGATGATTGGTGAGAATCCAGTCTAGTATTGATTCTTTTTTTGAGGTTTTGTCTACCCTAGTAGGGGTTAGTATTAGCTGTGAAAGCCATAAAGGTTAATATGATTTGAGGGGTGGGGTGATTTAAGCGAGGGCCAATCAATACTGAAGTTGCCTAGTATAATGGTTTTATGGGCAAAGGTTTCTGATGTCCAGAGGAGAAGAGATTCTAGGGTTTTGATGTTATCTCCCGAAGGGATATATGATCCTAAGATATTTATCTGTTTTTGTGTATTTAGTCTTACCTTAGCAAGTAGGACCTCTGCATTATTAAATGCAGGGATTTCTATATTAACTAGTTCAACACTGATGTTGTTCTGATATAGAAGAGCATCTCTACCTCCTCTTTTAGCTGTATAGTCTTTTCATAGTTTGCAGTAACCAGGGGGAAGTATTTCTTCATTTTTAATGTGTGGTTTAAGCCATGTTTCTGTGTGGAAGATGATGTCAGGTAAGTATAATGCTATGATTGCATGGAGCTCTGTGGTTTTGTTAAGGATACTTCTTATGTTATGATTTATTATTAGAATATCGGCTGTTTTCTTAGTAGGATAGTATTGGTTCTAAGCTTATTTTGGTGATTTGTTGGACTTGTTATTAGATCTGGATTGGGGTTAATATCACCACTGCATAGCAGGTGAAAGGCAATGTTTATTATGGTTTGTAGGTATTTGGAGAAGGCTAAGTCACACTGTATGGATACACTAGCTTTGCTTTGATAATGGAGGGGTTTGCAGGGGTGTAGGTCATAGGTGGTGTGGTTAAATGGTGTGGTCAAAGAGGGAGGGTGAGATGAGTAAGGGGTAGTTAGTTAATGTTGGAACTGAGGTTGAGGTGGGATGACATGTTAGGGATTGTAATGTTGTTGAAGTAGGGTGAGGTTAGATGGGCTGTGATGGTGAGTGCTAGTGTTAGCATTATTAGATGGGAGTACATGTTTGGTTTGTTAGAAGTGGTAGGACTGTAAAGAGATAACTCTGTGGAATATGTAGGGGTCCAGATAGTATATTGGTAAGATGGACTGTAGCAACCTTGTAAGTAGGAAGATACTATGTGTAGAGTGTGTAATACAAGAGCAAAGGAGGGGGAGGAGTGGTGGTGGTTTACGTGATTGGCAGAGGGATGGGGGTTGGATGTGGGTGTGGTAAGGCTGGGTATAATGGAAATGAGATAGGGGTGTGTGGGAATGGGGGTAGGGTAGGGGATTGGAGCAGGCAGAGCCCTACCTAGGAGGTAAGAAATGAAAAAAGTATCAGTAGTCTGACTAAGTAATAAAGGTAAGCAGCATTGTGCCTTAATTGCAGGGATTATGCCAGTTACTGTGTTTCCACTATTTATTCACTGTGAATGGAAAAATAACTGCTGTGAAGGGACTTGGGTGACTTTACAGTAGGCTTACAAAAACAAGGGTAGGTGTCACTAATGTATCCTGAGTTAGAGAGCTTCCGAAGTGAAGCGCCAAGGCTAAGCAGAACTTCAGAAACTGAAGTAAAAATCACGCTGGTACGTTATACTGTAGATAAAAACCGTTAGTTTTAATAAGCCCAAAACCAGGAAGGTAAAGACAAAACAGATAATGTAAAACGCTCACAAATGCGTTTTTCGTTCAAGACACTGCTTGAACTTCCTCAGACTTACAACAATATTGTTAGAACTGGGTGTCTCTTAAGTACTTTAATTAATTAGGTTAATTAATAAATTAAAAAATTAAAAAGGCAGTCCTACAAAAACAGTCCTAAAAGAACATAGGGAAGACCGACAGGCGTCTGAGGGAGAGACTATACGAACATGGCTACGCGATTAACAACAACAAGGACGATAACGCCCTTGCAAAACATTGCAACACTTTTGTAGGTCACACATTTGACTTTATGGCCATTGATCAAATTACAATTGACAAAACCAACTGTGTTAATGACAACCTTTTGAAATTACAGTTAGAGAAGAAGGAACTATGTTGGCAGTTACGTTTGGCAGCACACAAACTACCTGGCCTTAATGAATATTACTCAATTATGTGTATTCTTAAACTGAACTGTTTATTAAGATAGAGTGGTTTTGTTTTGTACCATTTTTATCTAGTTGGTGTACACCCTAGTGTGATACTTTTAGCTTGAATGTTTTATTTAGGGTCCCTTATTAGGCCACCTGTTTCAGTGTTTTATATTACATTAAACATACTTTACAGTATCATACAGATACATGACGTTTAGTACTTTATAGTTTACAATATAAAATATATACATATATGCATATTTTTTAATTTATTTTGAAGTAGTGGAGGAGAATTTAGTGGGAACCATGACCACTATCTTACACAAGTAGAGACGGTGGAACATGGTCCACTTTAATATTTAACTTAACATATAATATTACACTTTTTTATCATTAATCATCAATTTTTAGCGTTCATTATTATTTTTATCCATCATTATTTTCACCTTTTACTGATCTTTTTTACTATTTCTTCATTTATTTTTTATTTGACAAAATTACATATACATGTCATATTTATGGTCATCCTACAACCACACATGGATGACTTATACTTATATATATATATCGCAACAGTGAATGGAATGTTTGTTTGTCTATGTTTTTGTTTTTCATATTTTCATGTTATTTGTCGGAAAAATTATTACTGTTATTATTTTCATTACTGTGAACAACAGGAGGTCCTGTGGTCTTGGTGCAATATTTTATTTAGTATGTATTTATTTATTTCTTATATTTATGACAAATTTATTTCGCTAAATCAACTTACTTTATTTTAGGTCTGTTGAGTGGTTCGTTTAGGACTGTTCTTTTAGGACTGTTTTTGTAGGACTGCCTTTTTAATTTTTTAATTTATTAATTAACCTAATTAATTAAAGTACTTAAGAGACACCCAGTTCTAACAATATTGTTGTAAGTCTGAGGAAGTTCAAGCAGTGTCTTGAACGAAAAACGCATTTGTGAGCGTTTTACATTATCTGTTTTGTCTTTACCTTCCTGGTTTTGGGCTTATTAAAACTAACGGTTTTTATCTACAGTATAACGTACCAGCGTGATTTTTACTTCAGTTTCTGAAGTTCTGCTTAGCCTTGGCGCTTCACTTCGGAAGCTCGCTAACTCAGGATACATTAGTGACACCTACCCTTGTTTTTGTAAGTCTTTTGGTTACAACTTTCGTCTTCTTGGTTCCTGACTTTACAGTAGGCACAAATATTGGAGAATTTAAATAACTATACAGCACTGTCCTGATTACAGGATGAGATGCTTAACTGGGCTAAGATTCAGTTGTTTGGTGGTGTTTTACTGCTACCTAGTGGCAGTTAGTTGCAATAGCAGTAAATGAAAGAAGGGGAAAGATCTTGCAAGAATGCACACAACGCCAATATAATAAAATTAAGTAAAAGCACTAACAACTAGATGCAGTAATTAGTTAACAGGGAATACACCTACATAAGAATATTTCAGAGAGTAAAAGTCCTGGTAGTGAGTCCTTTTGCCTTCAGTTATTTGCAGGATAATTTTCAGAAATTCTTCACTTGGGAGGGAGGGGGGCAGCCATGAGTGAAGTAGAGTTAAAGCTGTATGAAAAAGGAGACAAAAAGAGATGCAACAAAGTCTTGTTGTGGGTAGACAACAGTAAAAAATTAATATGAGCAAAGTATTGGTTTGGGAGAAGCTGTGGGTACATGTCTATGGAGAATGTGGGAGATAAGGATATACTATATTATTATGAGGTAAGGTGCATGCCAAGTAAGAGCACAACATTAATTCTCACTTGTGACGCACTAATAACATTCCTGGGCTACATTCACTTCCTTTAGGCTATATATAGCTGCATGTTAGCTTTCAACAGTGGGAAAAAGCAGGGAGGTTAAACATACCAGATAATAGTAGAGTAATTAGTAGTTTAGTAAAGACACAACCTACAGGGTAACAGCAATGATTCAGGCAGTCTATTTGTTAAATACCACTAGCCACTGTGGGAAATGCTGAATAGTTCACAGAGTTAGCATTGCCCTAGTAAATGCAATATACGTTGAAATTACATCATAGTGTTAGCAAGCATGGGAGGGTGTTCGGGTAATACATGTGTATCCCAATGATTGTCCAGAAGTACTACAAAACAGTTACAATAATCTAGTAAATGCACCCTACATGTGTGTAAATACATTCAGCACAATGCTCACATTCAGAGGCAAATGTTAAAACAGTGCACGGTAAAACTGCAGCAATAACACAGCGGTAGTACTTTCAAACAAAAACTAAGCAAATACATAAACCAAAAATACCTGCATGCTATGCTAAATACTTTCAGCACAATGCTTGCATTCAGAGGCAAAGGTTAAAACAGTGCACAGTAAAATTGCAGCAATAACACAGAGGCAGCACTTTAATCAAAAACTAAGCAAATACATAAACCAAAAATAACTGCATGTACAGTAAAATTATAGCAATAACACTAATAATAAAGAGGGCAAATCATTGAAATTTCAGCAAGTGCAAACAGCAATTATACTTTTTTAGATCTCTTAGTGATATTCCAAGTAATGTAGAGGGGAGAGGCTGACATTCAAAGTTTTACTAAGGTTATAGTGCAGGGTGACAGTCCATCAGGTGGAAAAATAAATGAAGAGATGTATGAACACTCTATGGAAAAGTTAAGATGGAGGTGGGATATGACTGAAGGGGTGGCATTTTCTAGAAGGAGTGGAGAAAAGTTATGAAGGTACTTTCTTTTTTAAAATTTGTACCAGTGATATGGAGTGAGTATATGAGATGGATATACAGATGATATAGAATCCTGATACAGATTTACAAGGGTTGGGGAGTGGGCAACAGGGCACATATGATGGAGCTGCAGCAGGTAACTGGCATATGTTATGGGAATGTCAGATGGTCAAACATTTAGGGACTAGTTATAAAGGAAAATATTTCCAACCATCTATCCATAACCCCCTTTTTCCCATTTTTGAACATGGGGTTGGGGTGTCACATCAAAACTGACCATCAGTTAAAGTCAATGTTCACACTCCCAGGTGGCTAGCCCTGTCATGGTTTTTCTACCATACCACACATACACACAAACACACACACACACACACACACACACACACACACACACACACACACACACACACACACACACACACACACACACACATCTGTGGATAATTTAGAGTATCCAGTCCACCCACTGCATGTCTTATTGTCATATATTTCTTTAGAAATCTAACCCCTTTTTTCTATTTTGACTCCTATGCCCCCGAAAATATCTTCATGATTTCGAATCAAGTTCCAGTCCTGACCCATAAATAATATTTTTTGCTGAAACTGATTATTTCTCAAAAAAAAAATCTTCATCTCCATAATAGCAGTTTTTGGTGGCCCATAAATACATGCCAGTGTAATCCTCTTCCCTTGCCAGTAGTGCCTTAATACCACAACTCTATTATTATTGTCTTTTGTTTCTCTTCTTTCACTATTGGAGTCACTATTGGAGTCCCCTCTAGCAATCAGTATTTCTTTGCCAAATTCATATACTCATTTCTGTCTGAATGTGTCTCCTGTTGGATTATTATTTGCACCCTACATTTCTTAATATAATTCAATGCATTTCACTTTTTATCTACACCTTTAAGGCCATTTAAATACCATGATAATATGGACAAAGTGACCATTATGATAGAAAAATGTTACTCTCACCTGTTATACATGGCAGTTCTTTTGAATATGTATTTCCAACCTTTGGCTTACATATACACGCTAATGTTTGGAAGGCACTACTTTTATGCAGTTGCTTCTTCTCATCTTCATTAGAGCCTATGTCTCATTTTAGAGGCATTTCGCTTCAGTGAAAACACTCAAACAAAAAACAAAATAAATTTCAGAACCAAGTCCCCTTTTAATTTAGAATAAACATGCAAAACTATCTACATTTTCAACATATGAATTTTTCCCCTCCAGAGAGGAGCAGCTGCCCCAAATCAATGGCTGCACCCACAGGCATTACTTAATCTAAAATTAAAATTATCAGTGCTGAAGCACATGTAACATCCTGGATTCCCAATGTATTTTTGAAAAGAAAATCCTTCAAGCCTGGCCCTTTCTTGGGATTGGAGAGGAGAGAGAAAGTTGGAGAGAGGTGAAGAAGATTTAAATACTGTTCATGGCTGACTAGGTGATAAGCATTATTTTCAAGGTTTGGAAAGGGCAGATTTAATAGAAGAAGAGATACAGTGACAATCTCCAGATTTATGGAATTAGTGGCTGAGGAAGATAGAAGCTGAATGCAAGGTCAAGAGGGTTTGAGAAAACGTATTTTTAAACTAATTTGAATGAGAGATATATTGCTGATTTGTCAGCTGCAGTGGTTTAATAGGAGGGTTTATCTTGAATAGGGAGTACTATTCTTTGGAAAGGAGGTATTGTTATGATTATATTTTTCTTTTTTAGCTTCCTGAAAAGGGGTCTTTTCTTTCATTTTGAACCAGTTTGTATACTGTTTCTGCTTTTAAATTAATATTTCACGGATAAATACTGGATGTTTATTGTGGATATTGTTAAAGCTGGAGAAATGAATAAAAAAGCATCATGAGAAAAAAATCATCCGTAGGTGATTTGGTCAAGTTAAAAAAGGAATATGGTTATTTACCAGTGCTAAATGCATTGCAGTCCCAGTCTATTCCGACCTATTCCAGGGACCTATACTAATTGTGAGAGGCATGTAGATACCTTTATGGTCAGTGTATATCTACAATAAACTCCTGCAGCCCTAGGCCAATAAGCTATTAGCTGGCCTATAACCATATGCCCAGCATGGGTTACCTGGTATAAATGTGTTGAGCAAAAACTAACTTTAAAAAAATCAACTTGACAAAATTCACTGACAGAGCACAGCTTGAAAGTGTATGACATGATGGTAAGAAGGAGACTAGATATTACGTATATCCAGGAGATGAGGTGAGAGGCCAATCCATCAAAGTTGCTTAACTTAGGATCCAGAGTCTACTGAGCACCCTACATTTCTTATTGTAATTTAATGTGCTCCTGCAGTCAGTGAACCTACACAGGGAAGAACAGACTAGAACTGGTGTGGGAATTAAGGTGCAAGACAGTGTCCTTAAGACAGTGGCAGATGTCATCAGAATTAGTAACAGACTTGAGATAACCAGAATCCAGTATAAGATTGTCAGGCTTCATAATTTCCGCCTATGTCCTACAGCAGGGCTGTGATGGTGAGGAAAAGGGAGCATCCAGACAGCAGTTGTAGGGCATTCTAGACAAATGGGGACAAAATGATTAGTGCTGATAACAGGAAACCTGAATGTTCATACTAGGACAGACATAACATGATATGAGGACTGCCCACATGGGTGGGGCAACAGGAATTAAGAAGGAGAAGCCATTCTAGACTTGTCTGCAAATTTCGTAGTTAACAAATGCTTCATCAAGAGACACAGTCACAAGATCACATACAAGAGTGATCAATATGCAGTTCAGGTGGACTTCTGCCTAATAAGGAAAAGACACCGGAGTAAAATCAGGGTTTGCAAAGGCATCCCCAGTGAAATGATCACCCCACCCACCCACATAAGTCACTGGTGGCCACAATCAAGTGCAAGAAGTAGTCAGAGAAGGCTCTAAGGTCAACAGAAACTAGGCTGAAGACCTGGAAATTGAATGTAATGAAACCACAGGAGTTTAAGGGAATACTTAAAGCTTTAGTAACTCAGGAAGAACAGGAGATAGGTGAAACCAAAGAAGAAAGTCAGCATCTCAAAACAGCATGTGGGAAAACTATAGTATTGATATGTGCCCAAGCTAAGATTGGAAGTAAAGTACATAAGTAAAGATAATTGTAGAATGCAGAAGGACAAGAAGTTATCAAAAGAAAAAAGAGAGTGCAGAAAGAAGTGGGAGACAGAAAGGATGGATCAAACAAAGAAGGAATACTGTTCAGCTAACAAACAGGATACAAGAACAGTCACAATATCAAAGAAAAAGGCATCTGCGAAAGTCTACCAGGTTCTAGCAAGTGATGTAGTGGGACATTCACAACTGTGGGCACAGCAGAGATATCAAACTCCTGTTACACTGAATGAGATTGCTGGAGAGAGCGAGTGATAAATGAATCTACATACTAGCAGAAAGTAAGTTGGGCATTTAAGCCGTTCATTTTAAGATTGGGGTGAAATACAACTGAGACAATGTTTGTAGGGAGACAGTAGAGAAGAAATTGGAAATGAGGGAAGAGTCCAATTGGTCATTCGAAGACTTGGAAAAACATATGACAAGTTCCCAAGAAAGCTGGTCTGGGTAATCCTGCATAGGCTTGAAGTCCTAGAAATAGTGGTAGAATTTGGGCAGGTTACGCATAAGGGACCAATGATACAAGTAAAAACACTGCTTGGACTCACAGAGGGGATCCCAAAAGCAGATGGGAATAAATTGATTACAGACAAGATAGGGGTCATAGCTGAAAACGGTGGAATTCAGAAGAAGCTGAAAACTGAGATATAAGGGAAAAAAGAACAACAGTTTAACAGCTTCACGCAAATGGGAGATGTAGTTGAGGAGAAGGAGAGTCTAGAAGAGGGAATTAAAGTTTAAATCAGAGGTGCTTCAGACAACTGACACAAAGTCACAGAAGAATGTCAATGAAGCTGAAAAGTAAGCTGTAAAAAGTGGTATGACCATTAATTCTCTATGGTACAAAAACATGGGCAGTGAAGGCAGAACAGATGAGAAAGCTTAAGGTAATAGAGATGAGGTGTCTGAAATCTGTTGTAAGATGCACACTGTAGGACTGACGAAGAAATGAGGGCATTAAAACAAAAGCTAAATTAGCCCCAGATGCAGAGAAAGTCAAGGAGAATAGATGTCTGTGGTTTTGTCACATGTGCAAGAAAGCGGAAGACAATCTGGTAAAGAAGGTTTAAAAGAGATGGGAAAAAGGCAAGCGGATAGGAGGACATCAAGCTAAGACATGGACGAACTGCATAAGAGACAACTTGTGACATTTAGTCATGACTACTGAAGAAGAATGATGCTGAATTGACACAGGTGGTGACAAATTACATGGCACCCTGACAGCATGTAGAAATGTGAAAAAGGAGGCCAATGATAATGATGACTTCCAATCTGCCCATTTGGCTCCTCAAGTACCAGACTTGCCAGTTAAACCCATGTCATCTTGGTCACAGTCTGAGCTCCCCAGCCAACATAACCTTCCTGGTGTACTTGATAGCTGAAAGCAAAATGCAAATATGTAAAGCATGGCCCAGCAATAGTAGAGGAGGAATAGTAACATGCTTAACATTTCAAGACTGTTGTCATCCATCAGAGTGTGAAACTGTATGTCATTTATATGCAAAGGTGTGAATTTATATAATGCCCTCCCATGATAATGCAAGTGTATAATGCATCACCTCCCCCAAATCAAAAATTTCTGCAAAGACAAAACTTAAGTGTTATGATTTTGGCCCTCCATCTTAGTTTTTTTTTTCATTTCTATATGACTTTTCACCTTTCTACCTAGCAAACACCAGCATTCCTTGCATTAGCTGCATCCATTCAGTCCCTAAAAATAACAGTGTGGCCACTGACCCAGGTGAGTGCAATGAAAACAAAGCTATCATCCAGAAAGACATGAAGGCAGCTTTATCCCATCATCTACAGACCATAAGCCTTCACTGCACTCTGCTACCCACTGACAGGCTCATCAGCTACATGCTACAGATCAGACTGATCAGTAGCCCAAGGTTCCACAGGACAGAGCCACTCTCACGATAAGAATCCTTCTGCCTAAAAGTCAACCAAATGACTTGTTATTCCCCCACTGCTGCCACTCACTGCTCTATCTTTCATTAGGAAGTCCCAACCCCACCCCCCACCCCTGGTGGCTGATGTGAGCATTCACATTAGCATAGTGGTGATATATGCTCCTGCCTGTACTTACATGTCCCCACACACCTGTAGGAAGAGCTACCACTACCACCTTGGGAGTGCCAAGCCCACTTTCCTGGTTCCCAGCTGCATCTCCATCAACCACAAGCCTAAATCTACAAGTGACAAGCAGCCTATCATAACAGCACTCCCTCCCCCTAGAAGAGGTGAGTCAGGACTGATAGTTGACTCACACTGATTCTTCCCTGGCTTCTGTAGGGGACATTGAACTTGGATCATCTGCTTTTTACAACTAAAAAGTATTAAAAAAACAATAATGAAGAAAGGAGCAGCAGCCGTTTATATAAAAAAGCACAGCTAAAACTGCTTCTTCCTCAGCAGAGGCATCAGTCGTGCCTTGAAGGCTCTACTGAGGCACCACAGATTTATCTTAGTCGTTAATAATTTTCTGCTACTCCTTTTCTTTTCCATTTTTGTCTACATAACTCTGTGCCATGGTGCCGGGCCCCACTGCTATAATTTTTATTGCCCTTGCTATGATTTTGCAGACTGATGGTTTTTAAAGTATGTCTAGGCTGTGAAAGATTATGGGAAATATAGATTACATTATGGGAACCAAATGAACAGAATGAAAAATAAAATTATGCCATTTCCGTTTTTATATTTTTCATGTCCAAAGATACCTGTGATGTGAGCTTTTCATAGGTCCATTATTTTTTTATTATTTTTTTTTTTTTTGGTTCAACTCTTCCTTCCATCAAACCTTTCTTGACACCACTGACCCATACTCCCTCTATTCTGCAAATCTGAGTAGCCCACAGTTAGTGGCGAGAGAATGTCCCTTTTATATTAGTCTTGGCAGTAATTCACAGTGAGAGCTGAAGGCTTTGCTGCTGCTGCTATCTATGAGGCTGGTATTTGACTGTCCGCTAACATGCCCCTTAATCCAATAGCACCATGATATGTACTGCGTTCAAAGCTTGGTTCTTGAATGGGGTACTTGCATCCTCATGCACTTACCAAGTATCAAAAATCTGCATTCCACTTTTAGTGGAATATTAGCAGTAGCTGACATGCAACTGTTTATAAAGTCTAAAAAAAGAACTAAGAAAAGGATGGCCCACCACAAAATGAGTTTAGTAAGTTGAAGTCTAACATAATCCACAAAATAAAGAAGCAGCCCCTTACCTTCAATCCCAATCCCTCCGAGCTACATGCTCTAGGGACCTAAACCTTGTCACCACAATAAACAGAACATGCCAGAGGGATAGAGTCCTGTCCCAGAGACTTCCCATACTCGGGAATAAACTACCTATCTATATCAAACAAAGCTCCTCATTAGCACTCTTCAAGAAAAATCTTGATGATTGGATGGGAAATAGGAAATTCACCCTGGGGATCACCTCTGTGGCTCTGCTCGACAGTGGCACAGGAAAATAATTTTCTTGGGTGGCAAAATCCAGGGTACCTTTTTGGCTGGGCTTGTATAGGCCCCAGGGCCGATAGCCTAGTACCTACCTATGAACCTATTCTAGTTAATTATCCCACATTTTATCAGACTAATCAATAACATTTGACTTTATTTAAATACTTTTTGCAGTAATTTGAAGCAGGAACATTGAAGAGCTGGAAGCAAACCACAGTTCATTTAATTTTTATTAATAAAGCATTTAAAATCCTAAACACTGTATACAACTGAGGAGAAATATTTGGTATCATACACCCTAATCAGGGAAGGTAGCTGGTTCCAGAGATCTAGGAGCATATAAGTGAAGGAATATCTTCCTGATTCTTTAAGTCTGGGTGTTGAAATTGTTAGCAGCCCCTCAGCTTTTGACTTAAGTAAGCAGTGCTATACAGCACCAACAGCTTGTTTATATGGGGCTCAATAAGTGTAAATATGAACTGCCCGACAGAAGGCAACTAACCTACAGCACAGGACTGGTGTGACACAACTTGGAAGATCCAGGCAAAACCTTAACTGCAAAATTCAGTGCACACTGTCAATAAGCAAAATTGTATCTGCAATAGAGCATTACGAGTGTCTAGATGAGTTAACATAACTGCACCAATAATCACTTCCAGCTTTGCAGACAAAACCATAATAAGCTGGATGTCAAATACACTGCACTCTGTATAGCTTCATTAAAAAAAAAAAGAATTTGCTTTGATTTTTTTTCTTAAAGACTTTTCCATGACATTGTGTCAGAAAAACCAAAAACTACAAAAAAAAAAAAAGAAATATATTTGCTATTTCTTCAATGCCTTAACGTCTAAAGTAGCATACAGGCTGTTATAGTTCAGTATTCCATACAGACAGCCAAACAATGTTCATGGAAAAGCAATTCATTCACTCTGTTTTGCCAAACTGTTTAGCAAAAACTTAAAAAAAAAAAAGATGGGGAGAGGTGCAACATCCCTGTACCATCATGGTGTAAGGGAAAGACCCTGTATCCTCACAAGCAAACATAACCTGCCCTAAGGCTGGAACGCTTCAAGGTAGGTTATACTTCTTGAAAGTGATTTTTTTTTGGCACTTGACCAGTCTGTTGCAAAATATATGGTGAATCATTTTTCACCAAATTGACCATTCCACGTGCTTCCATGTTATTATGTTTACTACAATAACAGAGAACTTCTGCTTTCATGAATAACATCTTGTCTACCTGCATGCCTCTCAACCTGTTAGAACAGGAAATCTGGACAAAGACATAAATAGAAGTGGGACAAAGGCCCCAAAATAGGGATATTTTCTAAATATTGCTCTTACAAACTTAGAAAGTTGTTAGAATAACAGGTTTTGCATTAGCATGAATTTTCTGGAGAATGAAGTCTGAAACTCAAATGTCTGTCATTATTTTCTAACTTCAGTCTTTAATGATTTGCCACTAATTTGCCAGAAAATCACAATTTTATGAAACCAGACCAAAATGTGATGCAAAAATCTACTGCAAAAATCTGTATAGTTGAGAGGTATGAACCTGGTATTATATGGGACATTGTCTACCACATTTGCAAGATTCATTACACTTGTCTTCCCTATTTGTTTAACTTTTTTTTCAGTTTTTGGTGTTCAATGTACAAGAACCATTCTCGCAGTTCTCATGAATGCACATTTCCAATTAGAAATTTACAGTTGTTTCCAGTGTCTCACAGGTCTCCATATGCCTAAGCATATTTAAAAACTATGTTAACATCTGCACTTTTATTTCAGTAAATCACGTTTGGCTGAAACCAAATAAAGGTTTCACAATTTATCCATCTGTGGTGCTGCCAAAGTTCTCAGGTTTGTATTTGGTGGTTATTGAGATTGTTATATCCAGATGCAAGCTATTTCAATTTTACATGCAAAATTGCCATTTCTTCCTAGTAACTCATACATGTATTCATTCATTCATTCATTTTTCGGTATGTGCTTTATTTTACTCATGGGTAAAAGGGAACACCAGCCTACCCATCATACAATGAGCATATTGCATCTAACCAGTAATGAAAGTGACACCAGTCCATAACAGAAGCCAGACAAACACATAAACAGGAAATATACACACTCATATACATACACACACACACACACACACACACACACACACACACACACACATACGCACACATGCACACACACACACACACACACACACACGTATGCTCACATATTCATGCACACACATATACATAGACACACATGTTCACATACACACAAATATACATACATTGCACACATCTACAGGTAGTTCTGGAGAATCACCAATGCACTTGTCAGCACATTTGGGGAAATAGGAGGAAACCACAGAGCCCCCAGAAAAAAAAAGACAAAAACAAAAATGCAGACACAGGAAGGGCATAGAAATACTGGATAGCAAATAATGCCATCAGGAACAGAACTGTGAGCCAAAAACTTTAACCACTATACCACTGTGCCACCATTAATCACTTTGCTAAAAAACTGAGAACCCTAAGGTTTCTGCCATTCAGAATGTTTTCAGACACAACTACAATCAAGAAATGTAATCACTAGACTATGACAGATCACAAAATTTATTTTAAATAATATTGCTGACCCGTTAAAAGGTAGTGTCACTAAGAGACTTAAGACAGCAAATAATTGAAGAGCTGGCCCTTTGAGAGTAACACTAGATGTACCTAAATATCCTCCTCTGTATCATTCAAGGAAGTGACAGCTTAGTAAACAGATAGCTGTCTGTACTTGGCAGTAAGAAAAACAGCTGGCATCATTGCCCTGAGCTGTCATATTTTACAGGCAAACTTCCTAAGTTAACGTTTGCGGTAAATAGTTTGTATCAGCATTTTACTGGCTGCTTCCAGTCAGAGCCACTAGTAGACTAGCGAAATGATGAACCTTCAAAGTCACAGGAAGAGCAAAAGAAGAAAGCATAATTGTACTGTACTATCATCTACTCAGGACTTTTGGACAGAATTACTCAACAGTTTCATTAAAGGTAGATATGTTTCATACTAAGAAAAATTTAGTTTAAAATATGCAATTTATTCTTACATACTCTCTCTCAGACCTACTTAAACAATGGTGAATACCTTATAAGTTTACAGATGATGCATAATACAAAATTGTTTATGTCAGTATCCCAGGAGGGGTGTGCTGGATAGTTTCATAGTCAGATAGTAAAGATTCTGTGCAGCTTAATGAAACCCAGATGGCTAATGATGCACATGTAAATCTCAAAGCCAACACAGTCTAGTGCACATGGATAGCAAGTGAATATTAACTTAAACAATAGTGTTCATTTGTTTTCCTCTTTATTTATTTAGTCTTCATATACTAAGTGAACCAGGTTCTAGGACATAAGGCAAAGTTAAGGGCACACAGTATAAGAAACATGCAAAATATAAAAACAGTATTTCTCTCTCTCACTCCACACATGCACACACGAGCACAAACACACGTGCATGCGTACACATGGTGACTGTGTAAGTTTTGTCCATTCACTAATCCTTTTTTTAAAATGGTTGTAGATTTGGAGTGTATTTTATTATTATATTTGGAAGCAAGTTCCAACATTTTGCACATTTGAACAGAGAATGCACCTGTGATGATGTGAATGTTTACCATCTGTGCCAAGGAGAATAGGGTAGCACATGTGCAACATATGCCAGCATAGTTAGCTGGGGTTTTGCAAATAATTTTGTGTCATTTGACTATCACACTAACTTGTGCAGATACTTGTGTTAAAAATGTTATCAACACTATTTATTATAACTGATTAAATGCTTATGTTTTAACAAAGACTTCTGGAAGGGAAGAGTAGAAGTTTTTGAAATTGTTCTATAATTTTCAAATACTGCAACAGGTTTTAGCAAAGCTCTGAATGTGTATTGTACCAGAGTCAGATGATCAAATGTGATGTCATTCTATAACCAGCACTAAGGGGATGGAACTCTCACAGCAGCTTGTTTTGTTTTGTTTTCTTCGAAACCCGATAAAAAAATCTATGACAGTCCATTGAGTTAGTTCAGTTGAGTTCAGTTCAGTCTGTTAGAAGCTCATCACCATGCCTCGTGGAAGTAAGCATCTCAGCATCTAATCTTGCCTTGCTGTATTAATTAAGTTAGCTGGGGAACAGTTATTCTTTACACAGTCAGGAAATACAGTGAGATTAGCGGAGTATTGTTTTACTGCATCTGTTTGAATCTGTCCAACTGTGTCATTTTTATTTCTCCTCTGATTGAAACTCGGGTATTTATGATAGATATTTAGCAGTCTCATGTTTTTTATTTTATTATTTATTATTAAATATTTTTAAACATTTTCATTGTGGCTGGTCTTTTAGAAAATACTTTTAACATCTTCAGAGTACTTGTGCTTATTTTAGTGATGCCAAAACCACTCTGAAAAGCCTTGCTGCATTGGTTACACTCTACTATTTATGTTAGTATTGATTTTACTCAGTGTAATTGGACACCCTTGTAAGACTCTGAGATTGGCTGACTGGTGATAGCATGGTTACCTTATAGTTTGGGCAGAAGGGGTACAGATAGTAAATCTGTACCAGCGTTTCCCAGGAGTGTGTGTGTGTGTGTGTGTGTGTGTGTGTGTGTGTGTGTGTGTGTGTGTGTGTGTCAAAATCAAATACCCAGGTGTAGGTTTGTCAGCTACTTGGAAATGGGACACAGTGCTCCAAAGTGAGTCTTGTTTGGGATCTGGAGAGACAGAGAGCCCATTCCCAGGTCTGGAGCAGAATTCCTGTGTGGTCTTAGGGGGAAATTGTGCTTGATGCAGAAAGCTGCATTTGCAATACTGTGTAAATCCATTCCTGTTCTTAGTGACTGTCTCTCACCAGTGTCAGTGGTAAGGCTTGTGGCTCCTTGATTACTGGACAGCACCCATCACACAGCAGCATGCCACACTTCACTGTACAGATGCAGGCATTTAGAGCCTTAACTTTCTCTATACAACCTACTATCTTAGTGTGTCTTATAATTTAAATAGTCAATAGTTGCAAAAAGACGCTGTAGTTTGTGCTGTGGCACATTGCTCTTCATATGTTGAATTAAATTATTTGTTTTAGACAGAGACAACCTATAGTAAATCAACACCAAACCTAATAGATACACCCCCCCCACAGCCAACATTAGTAAGCTCCTGCAACAAAGGATATGCACTTTCCAACCATCTCTGTATCTAGCTTAGTTGAAATGGGCATCATGAGACAATAAAGCAATTGTCTAATGTTTACTGACAACTAGTAGACACAGTGTGTGAGATGGAGTAATACAGTATTACTGGAGACAAAGCAATTGCCTGAAGCCATAGCAAATAACAAGCATGTTGCCAGACCCACACAATACCACATTAAACACAGCATACACAAATCAGACCAAACATGTAGAACATCATATGATGTGGCTGTTAAAAGTAATCCACCTAAACCACAAAAGCCACCTAAAAGTAATCTAAGAAACAAGTACCCTCAACAACCTCACAAACATATGACACAGGCAGCACCTACCATGAAACATATATAAGAGTCACACTGACTAAGTTCAAAAGTTCATAAGGCAAACCTCCACACAATCTAATATCCTAATCATAGCTGACTCCACAGTGAGACACACCAATAAACCACTCACCAGGTTGTGCAAAGAGAGTGTCACTGCCAGGAGCCTATCAGGTCTAGAATTCGCCATGTTAACCAAGCACTCAAGTCTCTGCACCACAAGTACACATATAAAATAGTCATAGTCCATGAGGGTGTAAATAAATTGTGATGTACCTTCCAGGACTATATGAAGAGAGATGTGATAGAACTCTCAGAATACAGTAAACTCTCAGTTAACTGGAACTCAAGCAACCAGAAAAAAAAATAGAAAAAATATAGTACAATTTTCATGTGTTGCACTTTCTGCCCCCCCCCCCCCCCCCCACAGAAACATACCTTACTTTTTTAGAGTTTTAGAGTTTTAAAAAGGAAGATAGGAATAAATTCCCTCTCTGCCCAACCTAAGAACAAGTCAAACACAGCAAATAGTATAGGGTACAGTATTAGTCAGGCCTATTTTTAATAGTAGCTCTCAAGCAACCAGAAACTACAGTTATATGGCATCTACCAATCTCCATGTGTGCCGGTTAACTGAGAGTTTACTGTATGTGTCTGAGGCCGATATGAAATTAGCTTAGAATAGCATTCTACCATCACCAAGTATGATTCCACAGAATGAAAAAATTATTATTTTTTTCACAATTGGCTTAGCTTCTTGTATCAATCAAAGAGGGGGGGTAAAATACATATCAGCCTGGGAGGAAATGGTAGACAGTCTTAACTGCTTTGCTAGAATGACTGCAATTCTCACCCTAAGGTTTTCATACATTGTCTAAATCCTTGTCCACTCTAAAGTGCCTTTCTGCAGGCAATGTCAGTCTTCTAAAGCTTCCAATATAACAAAACAAAATCTAGATAACATTAAGGTATTGCTGTTCAATGCTAGGATTCTTAACAAAAACATTCAACTCCTTACAAGCACTCTTTAATCTGGAAAACACTGATATATGTATCATCACAGACACCTGGTTTAAGACCAGTGAAAGTATTCCATCCGTGCAGGGTTTCAATGCCTATCACACATTCAGGCCCACTGCATTAGACAAAGGCACTAAAGGCAATGGTGTTTCCATATTCTTAAAAAAAACTTCACCTCCAGACTTATTAGACAAGATTATGACCTGGAACTTATCTACATCAAACTTACTATTAGCAAAACTCCTAATCATATCATTGCTGACAATAGGAACCCTTCAATGTTCCCCTGGATCCACACCTCCTACCTAAGGAGCATGGAATCCTTCTGTATTAATTCAAACACCATTCCCATGGATACATCAACTATCCCTCCTTAAACTGGGAAACTTATACATCTTCAAACATATATTCCTGGTAAGCCAAACACCATTCTCCTAGGATCTCCTAGGAGACTTCAACTACCCCTCCGTAACCTGGGAGACTTATACATCCTCAAACATGTCCAGAAATTTCTAGAGTTCATCAATACAAACTCTCTAAACTACTCAGCATGACAACCAGGGGTAATAAAATCCTAGACTTGGTACTTATCAATATGGGGCAGCTTTGCTCCCAACCAACTGTAACTTTGTCCCTTCTCAGCTCAATCCACAAGTCAATCACATTTACCATAGTGAACTGGCTCACAAACAGTCACATTTACCATAGTGAACTGGCTCACAAACAGAACTCATAAAATAAATAAGAATGGTTCTACCTCCTCCAAAAGATATGTCACTAATGGTGCACCCCAGGGTTCAGTCCATGTGCCACTCCTCTTTGGCATTTATTTCTCAGAGGTCAAAGTTAGTGTTAAGAGTTTGTGGCTGGCTAGGTTTTCAGCCATCATAAACTCCATAGAGGACGCTATGATCCTTCCAGGGGGCCTATCCCAAACAAATAGCTGATGTCAAAACTATGCGTAACAATCTGAGGTATTGCCAGCTATGCCAGGAGAAGTAGGGCAGTGGATGTGTAACATATGCCAGCACAGCTAGCTGGAATATTGTAAAGTATTATATGCCATTTGTGTCTTAAACCAATTTGTACAGCTGCTTGTTTCAAAAATGTACCAACAGTGTGCCCTACTGGACTCAAAAATAAATATACATGTATTATTTTAATTGTTTAAATGTATATGTTTGAACAGATGATACTGGAAGAAAAGAGGTTAATCTCAATCCACCTAACTTTGAAAATAGTTTGAAATTGAATTACCTGGCTTAGGTCAAAAAGATTGTATCTTACAGTTCTCAATGCAGCCAGAGACAAATAATCTGTACAAGGAAGCATTCTGCATTGTCTTTGGGGTGAACTAATTGCTACTCTGGAAGGGTGGATGTTTGAAATTGTTTTACGACTTCCAGGAGCTACAGCATATCTTGACAAGGCTCTGTGTGTGTATATTAGGGACACATATGTGCTAAATCCCAACAGCTTCTAGCCAAGGGGGTAGCATGGGAACCAGAAGTCAGATGTCCAGATGTATGTGATTTCATGCTGTAATCCATCACTAAAAATATTTTAATACTAGATGTGACTGAAGTCTCATGGCAGTCTGTTTTTGGAAACTAACAGAGAAGGACCCCTCACCTACTTCATCCTGCCTTGCTCTAGTAAGTGACCAAGGAATAGCAATTCTTTAGATCAGTCAAAAAAATATAGTGAGATTTGTTAAGTACTATTTTTCTTTATTGGTATGAATCTATTCGTCTGTGTTATTTTAATATTTCCTGTGACTGAAACTCTGGTGTTTACAGTAAATAGATATTTAGTATTTTCATGTTATTTTCTTGCTTATTATTAAATATATTTATTAAACTTTTTATCGGGCTGGTCTTTTAGAGAATATTTTAATCTCTGAGAGTACTTATATATATATATCTGGTGATAGCTCTGGCTGCTCCTGAAAGCATTGCTGCTCGTCAAACTATCATTTGCATTTATATTAATTTCACTCAGTATAATTGGGTACCCTTGCAAGAGCCTTAGAGCAGCTGGCTTTGGAGTGTCTAGTGGTGATGTAAGTACCTTATAGTCTGGGCAGAAGGGAGCATAGCTAGTAAATCTGTGCCAGCCTTTCCCAGGTGTCTGTGTGTTTGTGTGAAGATCAAATCTCTAAGAGTGTGTGTGTCAGCTGTTTGGAGAAGGGACACAAGGCACTGGTTTCACAGGGATGGTGCTGGAAAATTGGCTTGGACACTCGGCGGAGGTCTCAACTCTATAGCTATGCCAGAGGGGGAGTCTTATCAAGGACCTAGAGGGAGACTGATAGAGAAATCCATACTGAGTGTGTTCCCTGTGTGCTCTTAAAATAAATTGTGCTTGATGCAGAGAGCAGCTGCATCTGGAAATAATGGGTGTATCCATTTTTGTTCCAAGTGAACATCCCTCTCCACTGCCAGTAGTAAAGATTCAGGCTCCTTGATTACTGGCCCAGAGTGGGGGACATCATACCATGGATAAAGCTAAATGCTGAAGAAAACTGTAATTGTATCATTCAGACAAGGATGCCCCCCCTTGTAGCTATCATATTGACAAAATACCCCTGAAAATGAATCCCATAGTCAGGGATCTGGGAATCTATGTTGACAACAAACTGTCCTTTGATCATCACATATCTACTGTTGTAAAGAAGTCCTTTTTCATTGCATAGCTTGTATCTAAAGGTATGTAGTCCAGGTCCGGGGATGTAAGCATTCCAGTGCACTCAGCACTCATTAGGCTAATCATTGAGTAGAATGTCCCTTTTGATAGGTACTTGTCCAAACATTTGTCACATCTGGAATAACCACAATGATTTTTCACTAAGAAAATCAAGGGTCTAAGTCCATCAAAATTATGCGAACCATCTCAAAGCCTTGACCTTTTTCTCTGTATCATACAGGCTGCTGAGAGGCAACTTCTGCCTCGAGTATGGCACCTCAACAGACCCTCTTCTGTTAGACCCTTTACACATTCATAAGTCCAGAGGTGGCATAAACACTTGCTCAGGGTATCTCAATCTCTTCTACAACATAAACAGAACATGTTGGCGGGAGAGACATATATCACAGATAATTCTACTTCTATCAAACTGTCTTTCACTCGAGATAAAGCAAAATACTTCTTTTAGCCTATTCAAATGTAATTTGGACAAATGAATGGGTTACCACAAATTCACCAATGGAATAGGTCTTTGGGCCAGGAACTAACTGTAGATTTCTTATTGTTTATCATCATCATGGGAACCTTAGGACATTTCTGCAAGAATCCATTGACCTCCTTACTGACACATTGGTGGACTACTGAGACTAGTCAATTTTAAGTAATTTCATCATCTGATGTCAAATGCACAACTGTAACTAGATACATTCTCTTGACTATGACAGGTTTGAGATTTGTTCAGATTATATCCACAATTAACCATAAAAAAGTTGCTTGATTTGTTTTTCCATATGGAGTGGTTACCTGAGATATAGTGACAAAACCAGCCCAATGGCCTGATAATTTCCTGGTTTGTTTAGTTTAGAGCTTCCCCCTTTTGGTGCCCTCAGTCATATGCTTAACTCACAGTTAAACTACAACCCTGTTGAACAAAACTAACTTACTCTGAAATTGTACTGCCTTGGGATAGGTTACATTAAGGAAGGGGTGCAGAGGGAAAAACCCTAAATCTGAGATGTATGCGGTTTGGCCCACCAATTTACCCAGGACTTCATTTTCATCTAGGATTTCCATTTTTCTCTGATTTGGTTTGTTAAGTTAATGTGGCTCAATTAGCCATAGTAATAATGAGTTGACTGAATTTAGAAATTTAAAAAAAATTATAGCTGAAGATTTTATGACTATGCTTGGTAGAAGTCTTGTTGACAGAACTAATTCATTTAATACAGGACAAATGTTCCTCATTTATAATAAAATAGCCATGGACACCATGGGATCCCTTATCTCCAAAACTTATAGAGTTGGTTTCATTGAGTGTTTGTCAGCCAACGTATATCCTTGATAGGCATTCTCTAAGATGGATAGGGTTTAAGTCAGGACATATTTGGGCATGGAACTGCACTCCTTAAGATAAACTTTGAATTGAGAGTAGTCTGTACTCTATAATCCAAAAATCTCTCATTAGATTGTATTGTTCTTATCCAAAGAGATTTGCCAAATTGGCCTACAAAACTCATCAATGGTGCTAATAGAGTGAGCAGTTCAGCTTATCTAGTTAAAAAAGAAAGTGTTTTCATACATCGGAATGTACAGATTTTGGTTGATTCTTTGAAGCTATGATTAATATCATTAAAAGGAAAACACTTTATAGTACCTCTGTGCAATTTAGATTTAATGCTAAATATATTCCTCCAAACTTTGTCATGTGTTCTACAACCTGTGGATTTGACCTAGCACCAAACAGAATGGTTAAAGCAGTACAAATGTGTTGCGTCTAGCATTTTCAACAATGTCAGAACCTTGTTGATGGGTATACATCCAGATATTTTAAAATAGCAAGATTGTATATGTCAGTCCTGGTGTGAATTTGGGTCTACCAATCCAATCATCAAGATTCTCCTTAAAGATAGTTAAAGCACTGTTTTGCTTGATGTATAGTAGTATATACCAGTGTTTCAGCTACATGGCTTCTGAATGCTCATGACTTTTTTTACTTTTTAATTCTTTATGGGTACATTCAGGCCAGTAAGGCCAAATCCCACTAGATGTAGACACACATGTTTCAGCCTTTTTTATGACCTTGTCAGTACAGAGTAAGTGGATTGTTTGGCTATACTTTAGAAACAAAGAACTTAAAATCACTCCTGATGTTCATAAAGATAAGAGTGACTGCAAAATATCCCAAGCAATATCCAAATCATAAGGTAAAAATGTCACACAGACAACCATTCGGTAAACTTCAAGGACATACCACTCTGTGTTTCTACCAGATGCTTTGGATTAATCAACAAAAAGGGCACCAGCTAGGAGGCCATGGCCATTTGCTGTAAGAATTCAATCTTTAAGGCTCACTATGGTTCTGCTTCTGGTTCAGGCATATTGCTGATTGGAAAAAAGGTTGTATTCACAAAGTATTCTGTAGCTTGATCACAAATAGCCTTTTCAGGTAATGCACTGAAGTGAGGTAGGAGTGAAATCAGGTAGTACATTGCTGGATCGGTAGCAAGTTTAGATTTTGAAACAGGTATAATCATGGCTATTTCCAGGTGTTGTTGGTGAAAGAGATGAGCCAGTGTGTTGTCTGTAGAGCCTTCTGACTTAAAACCAAGGGAGAGCTGCTGGAAGCAACTGAATAGGAGGGGCTAACTGGAATAGGATACATAGATACAAACATGGGCATGCATGCACAAGCGCGCTCGCACACACACACACACACACACACACACACACACACACACACACACACACACACACAGCTACTTACTGAACTTTGGATGATGAAAAAAAAGTATACCCTAGTCAGAAGGTTAATGCTCTAATCCCAAAGGATCATGTTGGAAGTCTGTAACCTACAATCATCATTATCATAAACATATACCATGCCTACTGTCCTGGGTCTTATTTGGAAATGAGATTTGTTCATGTTGTATTCTTGCGCTCTACTCCATCCCAAAAAATAAATAAGGAAAACAATCTTCTCCTTATTATATCAGTCTTTAGTGGTCAACTCATATAAGTTTAAGAATATCATTATTTTGACTGGATAAAATAATGATAAAGTCTGACTGGTGTTTGAATTTTCTTGGTTTGTTCAGTTGCTGGGATTTTGTTCCATTATTTATTTTAATGAGCAGGGGAGTGAAACAGACCATAGTGGACCTCTTCACTATGAAAAAGGCTTTCCCTCCACAGGAAGCAGAGTAATTCTCTTACCATAGGTTCATAGGTAGGTACTAGGCTATCTGCCCGAAGGCATTTATAAGCCTAGCTGGAATGTGTTGGCTTTCTCTGCCCCTTAGATTAGTTCCCTGTGCCTCTGTCCAGCAGAGCCATTGAAGTGATCCCTGGGGTAAATTTTCTGTTTCCCATCCACTCATCAATGTTTCTCTTGAAGAGGGTTAATGAGGAGCTCTGCCTAATGTAGATTGGAATCTTGTTCCAGAGCATGGGAAGTCTCTGGGACAGGAATCTATTCCTCCAGCACATCCTATTTATTGTTGTGGTGAGGTTTAGATCCCTGGAGCATGTGGCTCGAAGGGATATGGTTTTCTTTAGGTGGAGCATATCCATCAATTCTGGGTTGGACATGGCCTTGTATGTCAGGCAGTGATCACCTCTAAGTAGGCGGTATGCAACTGAATACAGCTGTAGTTTCTTCAGTCGAGCTGCATAGGGCATCTGCTTGAGGCCAGTGATCCTCCTGGTGAGGTACTTCTGTGGTCTTTCCAGTTGTTACAGGTGTCTTGTAAGGTACATCCCAAATGGGGCATTGTACTCTATGATGGGTCTGATGAGTGATGCATAGAGGGGCCCAATGACCTCTTTTGATCTGGATGCAAACCCTTTTGTGATTAGGTGGGCCACATAGAAGGATTTTCTAAACACTTTGGCAATGTGATTATCAAAGGAGAGGTTATTATCTACTTGGGTCCCCAGATCCCTTATTATGTCTTCTGTATTTAGGGGGCTACCACCTATGTGGTAGTTTGTGGGTACTTTTTTTCCAAAGGGGATGACTATGCACTTTTTCACATTTAGTTTGAGGCCATGGTTTTGACACCAGGTATCTGTCTCAGTGAGACCCTTTTGGAGGATGTCTCTGTCAGCCAGAGAGTCAATTATAGCCCCTAGTTTGCAGTCGTCTGTGAACTTTGTCAGCCATAGTCCTCCTGTGCTTGCCTGTACCTCTGAGAAGTATATGCTGAACAGGAGGGGTCCTAGGACTGAGCCCTGGGGAACGCCACTTGTAACCGGTTTAGAGTCAGACCTAGCTCCCGCAACTCTTACCATGTGGGTTCTGTCCGTGAGTCAGGTGGCAACCCATCTCATGACGTAGGGATTTATGTTCAGACTGGTGAGCTTGTCTATAATACCTGAGTGGGGAATGGTGTCGAAGGCCTTTGCGAGGTCTAGGTAGGCTATGTGGATAATCTTTCCCTCGTCTATAGCCTTGGTAACTGTGTCAAAGAAGTCCACCAGGTTTAGGAGGCATGATCTGCCCTTAACAAAGCCGAACTGGGTAGGGTCCAGTGTTTGGAGGTTTCCAATGTCTTGGCTAATGAGATCCATGATGATGCGCTCCATAGCTTTGCAGACCAAGCTAGTCAGGCTTATAGGGCAATAGTTCCCGGGGTCCATTGTGGCTCCACCTTTGTGCAGTGGAATAACTGTTGTTGTGCACCACTCTGTGGGCACATAGCCTGTGGAGAGGCTGAGTTTAAGCAGTGTCTTTTTTACTGAGGGGTTAGTTCATCTTTGAGCTCATGTAGGATGCAGCCTGGGACACCGTCTGGTCCCATTGATGCTGTTTTGGGCTTTGGAGAGGGTTGTTTTAACCTGAGTGTCTGTGATCTCAGGGATACTACATTCTTCTGGTATAGTTATGGGCCCTTTTGGGGGTGAGAGGGGGGTGAAGTTTGCACTGAACCTGTCTGCTAGGATGTTGGCTATATCGGTCAGTTCAGTGTATTTTGTGCCATTCTGCACTAACTCTGAGCAGATCTGAGAATTGCCACTTAGATTTGTGACATAGCTAAAGAATGCCTTGTGGTTATCTTTGGAGTCCATGGCAATTTTTCTTTCAAAGCTAGCCTTGGATGATTTTATGAGGGAACATAGTTTCTTGCTGATACTGATCAGGGATGTCTTCTCTTCTTGGGATTTTACTCCTTTCTGTACTAGTTTCCTCCTTCTATTGTATAGCTTGTTTATGACAGGGGTCCAGCAGACTGGTTTCCTTTTCTTGGAGGAGTGAGTCTTGTTTTTGTTTGGGCCAGCACAATCCATGCATTTTTGCAGGTACCCATAGAGTGCATTAGTAAAGAATTTCGCAGCTTGGACAGTAGTATCCTTTAGCATAGGGGCTTTGAAACTTCCCACCTCGGTCTTAAGTAAGGTGAAGTTTGCTTTTGAAAAGTTTTTCACGGTGGTTTCTTTGACTGGGCGTGGTGGCGGAATGTGGATATCCAGAGTGATTAGTTTATGGTCAGATCTAACCAGCGAGGGGTTGACCTCCAGTGTGGAACACCGGTCGCCCATGTTGGTGATGACCAGATCCAATATGTTGTCACCTCTGGTGGGGGTGTTGACCAATTGATCCAGGGAGTTTGAGTTTATAAATTCGAGGAAATGTTGGGCAAGGGAGTTTGTACTTGAGTAGTTCTCCCAGTTAATGTTTGGATAATTGAAATCACCCAATATCAGGGTGTTTGGTAGGACCTTTATGTTTCCCAGTGTTTCCAGGAATGCGGAGTGGGAGTCCTGGGACATGGTGGGTGATCTGTAGCAAGCTATAATTTGAATAGCAGTTTTGCCCATTGTTAGTTGCACATAGATGAGCTCTGAAGCATTGTGCTGTGCCACTAACCTGGAGGTGAGGGTATCCTTGATGAATATGGATACTCCCCAACATTTTGTATTTTAGTCCAGGTTATGTGTCCGAAATGTATGGTATGAGTTGTAGCCTGGTAGTGCCGGGGTGCTCTCTGGAGCCTTAAACCAGGTTTCTGTTACTGCATATATATCGATTTTCTCCATACTGAGGAGTGCCTCGAGTGCATGTATTTTGAAGTTTAGACTTCTGGCATTGAGTAGCATTACCCTCAGTTTTTTTGTTACTTGTGCTATTTATGGCGGTGGGTTTGTCTTTTGAGCCTTGCCTAAAAAAGGCACTATGGGGGTGGCAAGACCCTTGGCCAGTATTCGAAAGCCTAAGGGTGACAGGTGCAAGCCATCTCTAGCGAAGCAGCGTGGCTTGTCGAGCATGTCATCCCAGGCTGACAGACACTGGATCCCCTTTGAATGACACCAGAAGCTTAGCCAATTGTTGAAATTGATCATTTTTTCTCTATGCTGTGGTATCATTCTTGGTGAGGGCAGGATGCTACTCAGGGTCAGGGTCATACTGGCCTGGGCTACATGATCAGAGAGCTCTTCCATGTCTCTTTTCATGTAGTCCACAGAGGTACGGCTCAGGTCATTCACACCAACATGGACAATGACAGTGTCATATTTGTACTTGTTCTGGAGTGACCTGAGTGCTTGTGTTATGTGGCGGATCCTGGCACCTGACAGGCAGCTAACAGTGACCTTCTCCTTGTTCAGCCTAGTGAATGGGACGTCAGTGTGCCTGACTATAGAGTCACCTATTACTAGTGTGTTAGGTATGTTATTTTGCCTTAAGGGCTGTGATTGCATGGCACACTGGTTTTGTAAAGTATGTGTTTCATGGTTTGGGTTGGAGGTTGCTTGGATGTCGGCTTTGGAGGTCTCTGTTGCTTTTGCAGATTTTTATTTAGAGCCTCTGAGTATGTTTTCATGTATTTATGTGTGTTTTTTGCCGGTGCTGGTTTCATAGGTCTATGTGAGACTGGTGGTGTGATGCAAGTAATTCCCTTCTCCTCTTGACTGCCTGGTCCAGTCTTGGGTTGAGAGAGCTTAGCCTCCAGTTTGGCTGTATAATTGCATCTCTCGTATGTATTAGTGTTTGGTGGAGGGAGGAGAGGGTTGTCTGTGTACATGAGGCAATTGTAACATTGCCTCAAAATGCCCAGATTCAACAGTTGGACCAGAGTGTACACCTGAAACTGCCCTTTGGACATGCCTGGATAGGTACAGTGAACTGTTTTACTGATTGGCAGGTAAGGTCAAATAGAGAGCCTTGCCCTTCTCTATAGTATAGGGGGATCTAGTGCTAAGGTTTATTAGTGCTTGCTATGAGTTTTGAGCAAGTGCCGGGATGAGAAGTGAATGGTTTGAGTGCTTAAGTTGAAAGTTTGTCTAGTTCCAAGGGAAAATTTGAAGAGTAGACTTTGTGGAGCCAGGAATACTTATACCCTAGCTAACCGACACTGCCCGGCACGCAAAACCGTGCAAATGTGGGTTTTATAGCAGGAAAATGAAAGAGATAGAAATTAGCCCAAAATGGCCAATAAACGACTAATTTCTGGGCTGAAACCACTCCTCCAGGGACAGATAGGCTGCTCAAAGCTCCCTCTCTCACAGTGAACAGAGAAACTTCCTTCTATCCAAGTAAGATATGGGCAAACACAGAAACCTGTAACACATCCCTGAATTCAGCACTAACCTGAAAACTGGACTATACTAGCTTAGAAAGGCAGGAAAACAAGTATTTTTTTTTTGTTTGTTTTTTTTTTTAGAAAATAAAGCAGATACAGTCAAAAAAACACTTTAAATGCACAGAAATGGCTATCACACTTGAGTGTGTAGCCTAGTAATTTAAACACAAAAACAACTTTGTTAAAGTGCAGGCAGTAAAATAAGTACAATATGTAGCTGAAACAAGCTTTTTAAATCACAAAAACTCTAGAAAATCGGTGTTTTCGGTGGAATTAGTTAAAGGCAGCAAAAAAATGCAGAAAAATTATACTTAATCACTCCAAAGTCTCTCTTTTGTCTCTCTGCTGCTGTAGAACTCTGCAGGGAATCAGGCAGGAACTTGCTGAGCTGTATATTAGCACAAAAACCTTGCAAATGCGGGTTTTATAGCAGGGAAACGAAAGAGACAGAAACTTGTAACACAGCCCTGAATTCAGCACTAACCTGAAAACTGGACTATACTAGCTTAGAAAGGTGGGAAAACAAGTATATGTTTTTGTATTTTTTTTTTCAGAAAATAAAGCAGATACAATAAAAAAAAACACTTTAAATTCACAGAAATGGCTATCACACTTGAGTGTGTAGCCTACAACAGTTAAACAGGTAATTTAAACACAAAAACAACATTTAAAAGTAACTTGGATGGAAATTCCCCCATTTTAACACCAATGGCCCTCATGTTTAGGGGAAATATGTAAGTACTCAACATATGCGTTGTGTCTTTGGAGATTCTTATTGCAAAATATAGGAGCTAATAAATACCATGAGAATGCAGGGCTAGGCGTCTTAAGATCTTCTCAGAACTATAGCCTAATAAGTATCTCTGAGCATATAACTTTGTCAAATAAAAAATACAAATTAATTATAAAGTACAGCACTACCAAGAAAACAGATAATCTGTTTGGATGTCAGACTTTGAAATGCAAGTTTGAATATGCTTCATGTGGTTTACACATTTTTTCTGTGTTACATCCTTCATTTTCATAATTAATAACTCTAGCTGTGATAGCTACATGCTGCTTCTGGGTCTTGTAATAGTATGTAGTTGACTGCCCAGATTTCCAAAAACATTTAATTAAGGAAAAAAACTCTGTACTCTTCCTGCTTACATTGTCTGCACATGCCCATAAGTCCCAACACATAATTTCATTTTGATTCAGGCTGCCTCAGTCATCAGTCTCCTGATACAGCCTGAGCTAATGGAAAAAGGCCATTCACTGCTTCTTCTATCAGCCCAAACAGCCCTCATTAATGCATGATTTCTAACACTCCATTTACATGAGAACTGTAATAAGGTGTAATCACCTTATTCTTTATGGGGGTATATGGAGAAATAAATCCTTGTCTGTTTTAAAAATAGCCCAGACAATTAAGCAGTCATTTTTTTCCCTTATAGAAATGGGAACAAATAAATAGTGTAAAAAAAAGCAACTTTTCATTGGGAGCGGGTGGGTTGCAATCCAGCAGTCCAGTGCAATGAGCCTCCTCTAGTTGTGGTCACTGTGGGTATGTTTTTTTGGTCCTAACAATTTTAGGCTGAAATCACCAAACAGTATGCAGCTTTTTTTGGCTATGGTTGCATGGATTACTTCCAGTAAATTGTGGATTGGGAGTACTTTACAGGTTGTGGATTATAGCAGAATGCAGGTCGAGTTTGGGGTCCACCAAGAGCTAGTAAGCACTTTTAACAACATTTTAGTAGCCTGCTTTGCTAAAATGTAGCAAAAAGCCATACCTGCTCCAACTGCAGCAATTTAAATAATTGCCAATACTGTTTGCAGGGTACCCCGCAGCACCTCAACTGCAGTGCCGATTGCACCTTCTAACAGTTTGCACCCCTAGCAGCCACTCCTTCCTCCCCACTCTTGCTACAGCATAGGGTTTGGTGATTGCTTGTATAGGAGGCAGATTAAGAGCATACAAATTTAGAGTGGAGGGAGGAGATAGGAGGGATGAATGGAAAATTTGGGTAATTGACCACTGACCATTTTTGCAAAGTGACATCAAAAACACCCATATTTCCAGTGAGGTCCGCCATTTTGTGTGTCTTACCTTGCTCAGGTATCTACATCACGTTAAATTATTCCCTTACATTATATAAAACTGACATTGCAAAAATAGTTGCTCACAGTAGCTATGAGTAGCTTTTTATCATGCAGTAACTGCCTTGTCATGTTTAGACAGCTTTTTTTTATATAAGATAGTTCTTTACAAAATCAGAAGATAGACTTGAGCTTTTTTGGGAAAAGGTCTGTATTAGCATATGCAAATCATCTGCATGCATGAATTGCTTTAGATGAGTTGCACCTGTACATATTCAGTAATTAATTTCTTTGCAAATATTACTTGTGTTGCACACACAAGTAATAAGGTCATGACTCAATCAAAACGATCCCAGATGTACAAATACAAAAGTACAGGAACACACAAACATCCAAGGATCATAGACAATTCAGAAATATATTCACTCCAAGCTTCAAATGATAAAAACTGTCTTTTATTCGGTTAGCGCTTTCATGGGAATACCTCCCACTTCTTCAGACCATTGAATAAAACAGTATGCCACTACATCATATATAACACAAATCACTGGCTTTCCCAATTAGTACTAATCAAACCCAATTGACATCAGTATTTGATTCTTAAGGTACCTAGCAATTCAAACTGGATAAAATTTTTTATTCAACCCACATAGAAAAACATGTACTTAAACCCAGTTTGTAAAAGCATAGTGACAGCGTGACAGACACCATCAGATAACACTAAAAAACTTTTACTAATTGCATATAGCTACACCATATAATAATCTATCCAAATATATCTGTGTGCAAACATCTAGAAGATATACATGCACATAAAAAATAAAAAATAGCAAAATAAGGTAAAAAAAAAAAATAATATAGAAATAAAAATACATGCATATATTAAATACTAACATTCCTATTCTTCATTAACTTCCTATAAAACAAAATTGTAGCAAAACAACCTACAAAGTCCATCAAGTATTTGTATACTAACAAACTCCATAACCTTCCAAATTACTATCTATGGAGACTTCTATTTTTAGAATTTGCTTAAGGGGAGTTCTATCATTAAGCCCCCTGCCTCTATCCGCCTGCAGCCGAATGATCCATCTCACTTTGGAGGTCTCTATCTTATTGATGATATGCCCACCTCTCTCATTCTCATTCACTACCTCAATAATCATGAATCTAAATGTGTGTGTTGTTCCCTTTTTCTAATATGTGTTTACCTAGGGCATTGGTTTTGTCCATATTCCTCATGCCCAAGAGGTGTTCTCTTATTCTGTATCTGAACTCCCTATTTGTTTTTCCTACATAATACCCTGAGCATAGATTACATACAGCTAAGTGCATTACATTCTTAGGGCAGCAACTCGCTGTAACTGTAAAACTATTATGTATGTATTATTAATATTACTGAGCTCCCCTTAAGCTCATTCTGAAAAATAGAAGTCTCCATAGATAGTAATTTGGACGGTTATGAAGTTTGTTAGTATACAAATACTTGATGGACTTTGTAGGGTGTTTTGCTACAATTTTGTTTTATAGGAAGTTAATGAAGAATAGGAATGTTAGTATTTAATATATGCATGTATTTTTATTTATATATTATTTTTTATTTTTTTACTTATTTTGCTATTTTTATGTGCATGTATATCTTCTAGATGTTTGCACACATATATATTTGGATAAATTATTATATGGTGCAGTTATATGCAATTAGTAAAAGTTATTTAGTGTTATTTGACGGTGTCTATCACGCTGTCACTATGCTTTTGCATACTGGGATTAAGTACATGTTTTTCTATGTGGATTGAATAAAGAATTTTATCCAGTTTGAATTGCTAGGCACCTTAAGAATCAAATACTGATGTTAATTGGGTTTGATTAGTACTAATTGGGAAGGTCAGTGATTTGTGTTATATATGATGTAGTAGAATACTGTTTTATTCAATGGTCTGAAGAAGTGGGAGTTATTCCCATGAAAGCACTAACTGAATAAAAGACAGTTTTTATCGTTTAAAGCTTGGAGTGAATATATTACTTGTGTTGCCTTTAGACAAACTGTGCATAAAATCATTCAAATAAGCTGGCTATTGATAGACATGCTGATTAGCTCCTTTGTTAAGCCAAAGCACTTTTAAAGCCTTAGTTCCATTCTCATACGCAGAGTATTTATCTGACTACTGTTCAAACTGCACATTATGCATCTTGCCTATTGTGACATTCCTGTTATTTATTTCCTTGTAACTTTTGCTGCTTTTGCAGACAGTAGCTTTGGAATTAGTTCTACACAAAAGGCCCAACATCACTAGTCTGCTGCATTCTTAGAACCAATCCTAAGTTCATATACAAGTGCACATAGGCAAACCTGATACTGCCATTTTTATAAACTCTATAGAAGCACAACCTCAGAGACATGCATGCATGCACTCATGTAGACATACATGCAGTATATTACAGCTAAAAACCATGCAATGAGACAGTTAAAATCATGCAATGTTACAGAGCTTTAAAACCCAGTGCTTGCAATATACAAACATAATTCGTGAAGTTTACTGCTAAAATAAATCCATTAAGAATTACAGAAAGACAACCTTTGTCAGTGCAGGTGAGTCCCTGAAAGCATCTCAGGTGACGTGTAGGTAGTACCTACACATGGAAAGCCAAACAAAGATAACAGACTGGCCCAGGGAAGCAGAATCAGAGAGAATAGAAGAAAAGAGTCATAGTTATCTAGATAAAGGGAGTAGAGTGGGCCGAACAGGCATGGTCCACAGTTAAATAGGACTGAAAGAAGCACTATGACAAAAGAAACATGGTTCAAGCATTCAGACTCAGGAAGAGTCAAGCATTAGAACAGAAAATGAAATAGTCATTAATATTATATTAAATATTTTTATGTTCAACTCCTGAGAGACTTGCTTGGCTACAAAACATCTACATTAGAAGTTGAAGCTAAGTAAAACTTGCAGTAGTGTATTTTAGTATTCTGTTAAGTACAAACTTGCAGTTTTAAAAGTACTGTGTTTTCATTTTTTTTGGTTTCCTAATTGTGTGTTTCTGAACAGTGTGCTGTGTGTCTCTCTGCAGTTAGTTCCTCACCCTACCTCCCTGTTCCTGTGTTGATATTAGTGTTGGTGGCTCTGGAACTGCCCGCCCCAAGTCTGTGTTAGAACACTCCTCCTGTGTCCATCTCATTTGCTCACTTAACCGAGTACATTGAGATCATATCCTGAGTTTAGTGTTCACTCTACTTAATAGAGAGAGAACATTTGAGAAGGCCAGTCCACTTAGGTTCTTCCTTCCTCTCTCCTTGCACAGTGTATTAGTTCTGGCTTAAGCACTTGGGCTTCAGGTCAGTTATTCCACATTAAGAAGGTTTGTGGTCTGCACTCTTGTGGGAGGAGAAGCTGGATTCTGCCCTTCTGAGTTGGGAATTTCTGGTCGCAGGCTTATTGTGCCTGCTTATTTGAACTGTTTCTTTCTGAAATTGGTGTGGCTTGTTGCTGTAGCATAGACCAGATTCAGGCCTGCTGAATCTACCTTTGTTTGTATATCTTGAGCACTGTTCCAGGCCATCTTTTTTGGAGAAGGTTCCCCTGCACCCTAGTAAGCAGGGGTGTGCAGTTAGAACTTGTCTGACTGAAGACTGCTGGAACAGGGCTCAGTTTTGATCTTTTGTTTCTAATTAATTGGGTAACTTGTTTAAATCAGTTTGTTCGTTTTCTATTGTTTTATATATATATATATATATATATATATATATATATATATATATATGTGTATATATATATATATATATGTGTGTATATATATATATATATATATATATATATATATATATATATATATATGTGTGTATATAATTGCACTTTATTCATCTGCTTTTACTGTATTTGTGTTTCTTCCTACTTTACTACTAGGGGCATTGACTACAACTCTGATCTGCGATATATATAACAATAAGTATCCTTTTCTGTGCATATAAAGTGTTTTTTGAGTGTATCTACTTTATTTTCTAAAAAGAAAAACAAAACAAAATATATATATATATATATATATATATATATATATATATATATATATATATATATACTTGTTTCCCCGCCTTTCTAGGCTAGTATAGTCCAGTTTTCAGGTTAGTGCTGAATTCAGGGCTGTGTTACAAATCTCTGTGTTTGCCCATACCTTACTAGGACAGAAGGAAGTTCTCTGTTCACCTGTGGGAGAGGGCAGCTTTGAGCAGCCTATCTGTCCCTGGAGGAGTGGTTTCAGCCTAGAAATTAGTAGTTTATTGGCCATTTTGGGCTAATTTCTATCTCTTTCATTTCCCTTCTAGAAATACTGTATTTGTCCGGTTTTGCACGCTGGGCAGCGCCGGTTAGCTCGGGTAAAACTATTCCCGGCTCCACAAAGTCTCCTCTTCAAATTTTCCCTTGGAACTAGACAAACTTTTAACTTAAGCACTCAAACCATTCATTTCTCAGCCCGGCACTTGCTAAAAACTTATAGCAAGCACTTATAAACCCTAGCACTAGACTCTCCTGTAATGTACAGAAGAACAAGGCTCTCTATTCGACCTTACCAGCCATCCAGTAAAACAGTTCACTGTACCTATCCAGACATGTCCAAAAGGAAGTTTCAGGTGTACTCTCCAGTCCAACTGGTGAATCTGGGCATTTTGAGGCAATGCTATAACTGCCTCATGTACACAGACAACCCCCTCCTCCTACCACCAAAGACTAATACATGCGAGAGATGCAATTATACAGCCAAACTGGAGGCTAAGCTCTCTCAACCCAAGACTGGATCAGACAGTCAACAGGAGAAGGAAAATACTGGCATCACACCACCAGTCTCACATAGACCCATTAAACCAGCACTGGCAAAAAACACACATAAATACATGAAAACATACTCGGAGGCTCTAAATAAAAATCTGCAAAACCAAAAGAGACCTCCAAAGCAAACATCCAAGCAACCTCCACCTCCCAATACAAACCATGAAACACATACTTTACAAAACCAGTGTGCCATGCAATCACAGCCCTTAAGGCAATATAACATACCCAACACACTAGTAATAGGTGACTCTATAGTCAGGCACACTGACATCCCACTCACTAGGCTAAATAAGGAGAAGGTTACTGTTAGCTGCCTGTCGGGTGCCAGGATCCACCACATAACAAAAGCACTCAGGTCACTCCAGAACAAGTACAAATATGACTTTGTCATTGTCCATGTTGGTGTGAATGACCTGAGCCATACCTCCCTGGACTACATGCAAAGAAACATGGAAGAGCTCTCTGATCACGTAGTCCAGGCTGGTATGACCCTGACCTTGAGTAGCATCCTGCCCTCACCAAGAATGATACCACGGTATAAAGAAAAAATTATCAATTTCAACAATTGGCTAAGCTTCTGGTGTCATTCAAAAGGGGATCCAGTGTCTGTCCGCCTGGGATGACATGCTCGATAAGCCACGCTGCTTCACTAGAGATGGCTTGCACCTGTCACCCTTAGGTTTTTGAATACTGGCCAAGGCTCTTGCCACCCCCATAGTGCCTTTTTTAGGCAAGGCTCAAAAGACAAACCCACCGCCATAAATAGCACAAGTAACAAAAAATTGAGGGTAATGCTACTCAATGCCAGAAGTCTAAACCTCAAAATGCACGCACTTGAGGCACTCCTCAGTATGGAGAAAATTGATATATGTGCAGTAACAGAAACCTGGTTTAAGGCTCCAGAGAGCACCCCAGCACTACCAGGCTACAATTCGTACCATACATTTTGGCCACAGAACCCAAACCGGAATACAAAAAGTGGGGGCATATCCATATTCATCAAGGATACCCACGCCTCCAGGTTAGTGGCACAGCACGATGCTTCAGAGATCATCCACATGCAACTAACAATGGGCAAAACTGCAATTCAAATTGTAGCTTGCTACAGATAACCCACCATGTCCCAGGACCCCCATTCCGCATTTCTGGAAACACTGGGAAACATAAAGGTCCTACCAAACACCCTAATATTGGGTGATTTCAATTACCCAAACATTAACTGGGAGAACTACTCAAGTACTAACTCCCTTGCCCAACATTTTCTAGAATTTATAAACTCAAATCCCCTGGTTCAACTGGTCAACACTCCCACCAGAAGTGACAACATATTGGACCTGGTCATCACCAACATGTGTGACTGGTGTTCCACACCAGAGATTAACCCCTCACTGATTAGATCTGACCATAAAGAAATCACTTTGGATATCCACATTCTGCCCCCACCCCTGGACAAGAAAACCACCGTGAAAAACTTTTCAAAAGCAAACTTCACATTACTTAAGACCAAGGTGGAAAGTTTCAAAGCCCTCATGCTGAAGGATAATGCTGTCCAAGCTGCAAAATCCTTTACTAATGCATTCTATGGGCACCTACAAGAATGCATGGATCATGCCATCCCAAGCAAAACCAAGACTCACTCCTCCAAGAAAAGGAAACCAGCCTGGTGGATTCCTGCCATAAACAAGCTATACAACAGAAGGAGGAAACTAGTACAGAAAAGAGTAAAATCCCAAGAAGGGAAGACATCCCTGATCAGTATCAGCAAGAATCTATGATCCCTCAATAAATCATCCAAGGCGAGCTTTGAAAGAAAAATTGCCAAGGACTCCAAAGATAACCACAAGGCATTCTTTAGCTATGTCAAGAATCTAAGTGGCAATGCTCAGATCTGCTCAGAGTTAGTGCAGAATGACACAAAATACACTGAACTGACCAATATCGCCAACATCCTGGCAGACAGGTTCAGCGCAAACTTCACCCCCCTCTCACCCCCAAAAGGACCCATAACCATACCAGAAGAATGTAGAGTCCCTGAAATCACAGACACTCAGGTTAAAACAGCCCTCTCCAAAGCCAAAAACACAGCATCAATGGGACTGGACTGTGTCCCAGGCTGTGCCCTGCACAAGCTCAAAGTCAAACTAACCCCTCACCTAAACACACTGTTCAAACTCTGCCTCTCCACAGGCTACATACCCACAGAGTGGCACACAGCAACAGTTATTCTGCTCTGCAAATGTGGATCCACAACAGACCCCAGGAACTATCACCCTATAAGCCTGACTAGCTTGGTCTGCAAAGCTATGGAGCGTATCATCATGGAACTCATTAACAGAGACACTGGGAACTTCCAAACACTGTACCCTACCCAGTTTGGCTTTGTTAAGGGCAGATCATGCCTCCTAAACCTGGTGGACTTCTTTGACACAGTTACCAAGACTATAGATGAGGGAAAGGTGGTACACACAGCCTACCTAGACCTTGCTAAGGTCTTTGACACCATTCCCCATTCTGGTATTATAGACAAGCTCACCAGCCTGAACATAAACCTCTACATCACAAGATGGGCTGCCAACTGGCTCATGGACAGAACCCACATGGTGAGAGTTGCGGGAGCTAGGTTCAATTCTAAACCGGTTACAAGTGGCGTTCCCCAGGGTTCAGTCCTAGGACCCCTCCTGTTCGGCATATACTTCTCAGAGGTACAAGCAAGCACAGGAGGACAATGGCTGACCAAGTTCACAGACGACTGCAAACTAGGGGCTGTAATTGACTCTCCGCTGACACGGACATCCTCCAAAAGGGTCTCACTGAGACGGATACCTGGTGTCAAAATCATGGCCTCAAGCTAAATGCCAAAAAAATGCATAGTCATCCCCTTTGGAAAAAACAAAGTAGCCACAAACTACCACATAGGTGGTAGCCCCCTATATACAGAAGACGTAATAAGGGATCTTGGGGACCCAAGTAGATAGTAATCTCACCTTTGATAATCACATTGTCAAAGTGGTTAGAAAATCCTTTTACGTGACCCACTTAATCACAAAAGAGTTCGATTCCAGATCAAAAGAGGTCATTGTGCCCCTCTACTCATCACTCATCAGACCCATTAGAGAGTACAACGCCCCATTTGGGATGTACCTTACAAGACATCTGCAACAGCTGGAACGACCACAGAAGTACCTCACCAAGAGGATCACTGGCCTCAAACAGATGCCCTTTGCAGCTTGACTGAAGAAACTCCAGCTGTACTCGGTTGCATACCGCCTACTCAGAGGTGATCTCTGCCTGACATACAAGGCCATGTCCAACCCAGAATTGATGGACATGCTCCACCTAAAGAAAACCTTAACCCCTCAAGCCATATGCTCTAGGGATCTAAACCTCACCACAACAATAAATAGGACGTGCTGGAGGGATAGATTCCTGTCCCAGAGACTTCCCATGCTTTGGAACAAGATCTCAATCTACATTAGGCAGAGCTCCTCGCTAACACTCTTCAAGGGAAACCTTGACGAGTGGATGGGAAACAGAAAGTTTACCTCGGGGATGACTTCAGTGGCGCTGCTGGACAGAGGCACAGGGAACTAATCTAAGGGGGCGGCGAAAGCCAACACATTCTGGCTAGGCTTATAAATGCCTTCGGGCAGATAGCCTAGTACCTACCTATGAACATATGAACCTATTTATGAAAATGCTTAATGATTTGCTGGTCATCTACCAACAGAAGAATGGTAATATTAAAATTAAGATGTCTATGGTTAAAGGCAGACAAAGGGTATTTGTAAGAATGCTTTACTCATGGTAGGTTAAAAAATGAAATCAGTGCCACAAGGGGTTTACAATCCATGCTATTAATTTGTTTAAAATTAGTCCATAGATACATTAATCAGTTTTGTAACATTGCTTGTAATAAAAAGAGCTACTTACTGTGAAATATGTATGTTACCCTGGTATCTTTGTGGTATTATTTCTACTGTGTCAGGTTAAATGAATGAGAATGCTGATGTTCCTTTAGATCATTTCATGACTGTTTCTGTTACAGGTACCACACTTGTAAAATAAGAATGTTGCAGATCACTGTGCAAGTTGTACTTTACCAGCTACTGTAGCACTCAGCATGTGTACAAAGTTACTGAGCATGTGCGAGTGCAGTGCCATTTTGTACAGTCAACCAGATTGAATGCAGTCATGAATAGAGATGTACGAGTGTGTTTGAAGTAATGAGTGAATCAGTTAAATATATGTTCCAGTCACAGTTCCTGACAATATTTGTGTACAATAAATGTCTTGAACCATACATCACTTTATCATCTCTTTTGAATGCATGAGACAAGCGACATGGTGTCAGAAGTGGCATGTCTAAAACAACATGGTGTCAAAAGCAGCATTTCTAAAACGACATAATGCCAGAATGGAATCCGAAGTTGAAGCAGCACATAGGCTATGAGGCACATGGTTAGAAAGTGGAAAAACATACTGGAGTGATCTTGCAAACAGGTCTGCAGTTATTCAAAGCTAGTTAAATTTGTTTAAATGATTTTTCACTCACCAAATGCTTCCTACGTATCCAAAATGTTCAAAATAATTACCAAGATAAATAAAATGTCTGAAATTGTGAGATACTGATAAAATATTTGAAATAAGTATGAAAGTGTTTGAAATCATTTCTGAAATGTTTAAAATGTATGAAAGGCTAAAATGATCGCATTTCTTTACAATGTGCAACTGTTTTAATTAAAGCTATTCGAAGTGTCCAAAGTTTCTAGAATGCTCACAGTGTTTGCAGTGTCAAAGTGAAGTCCTTTTAAAGAGATTGTTGTGCATTTGAACATAATTACAAGTACATGGTCTATGCTTATGTTTAAATGTATTTTGTTGTTATGGCAGAGGGACTTCACAGACCTGAACCTCTGATGTTTGATAACAATATTGCTGACATTTATAGAGTGTTTGAACAAGAATATGATATTTTTATACAGGCTGCTTTTTCTGACAAAAACACACATACCAGAGCATTCATACTTCTTAATTTAGCAGGCTTGGCGGCCATTGAGAGGGAACATTCATGTATGTATGCACCTGCTGTGTATGCAGGGGAGGGAAAGAATCACCAAATTGTGATACAGGCTGAAATGCGGGAAGACCTGAGTGCTTAAAACGTGAATTTAGAGAAATTTGTAACTCTCAAATGAATATTACAATGGAAAGGCACATGTTTTACACAAGAAATCAAAAGCCTGGTGAAGTTATAGCAACATAAATTACTGACTTGAAAAATAAAGCAAAAACATGCAGATATGGTGATTAGAGAGATGAGTTGCTAAAGGACAGAATTGTGTGTGGTGTTAGTAATGATGCAGTGAGAAAGATTTTGCTTCGAGATAGTGATGTAACATTGAGCAAAGCCACAGAGATTTGTCAAATATATAAGCTTATAGAAAAGCACACAAATATGCTTACAAATGAGAAAAGCATGCATACAGTGTGAATGTTGATAGTTCAGAGGTTCATAGCTAAGTACTAGGCTATCTGCCCATGGGCATTTATAAGCCTAGCCACAGAGTGATGGTTTTCGCCTCCCCATTAGATTAGTAACCTGGGCCTCTGTCAACAGGGCTCCTGAAGTGATCCCAGGGTAGAACTTATGATTACCCATCCACTCATCAAGATTTCTCTTGAACAGGGTCAGAGAGGAGCTCTGTCGAATATGGATTGGGATTCTATTCCAGAGTGAGGGGAGTCGCTGAGACAGGAATCTATCCCTCCAGCATGTCCTGTTTATTGTTGTACATAGGTTTACGTCGCTAGAATGAGTGGTTCTGAGGGATCTCGTTTTTTTGAGGTGAAGCATGTCCATTAGTTCAGGGTTTGACATGGTCCTATAGGTCAGGCATAGGTCACCTCTGAGCAGACGGCAAGCGACTGAGAAGAGCTGGAGATTTTTTAGTTGTGCTTCATTGCGAGACATGTAGCTAAGATGAATAAGAGATATAAACCGAAGGGGGCCACACCCAACCACATTGTTAACCATAAACCGAATAGGGGTATTACAAGTAATCTTATTGTTAATTGTCATAATTGTGGTGGAAACCATGAACCTAAATGAGAAAAGTGCTTAACTTTTGATCAGCAATGTCACAAATGTAAAAAGTGGAATCATTTCAAATGGCTTTGTAAATCTAAAGTGGCACATTCTTTTAATAAAAGAGAACATCCAAAGAAGCAAGTAGATCAGTTAGAAAGCTGCAAGCCAACTTTTTATGTCGATGGTGTATCTGTGCTTGATGAAACAATTAATACAGTAAACTATCAGCCAACTGGTAATCTGGCAGCAAAGAGTGAAATATTTTGTACTGTTTGGATTAATAGAAAACCTGTAGAGCTTAAAGTAGATACCAGCTCCAAGTGCAATGTTATAGCAGCACAGATGTTTCCTTAGGTGAAATCTGGGGAAAAACTTGATTCAGCAAAATGTGCTTATGCTTTATGCACTTATGGTGGTGAAGAGATTCAAACTGATGGTGCAGTAGTTCTCACATGCCATTCTGCTGTGAACAGCTATCACTTGCAGTTTTATGTAGTCAAATGACACATGCAGTGACTGATAGGCATCAAAGACAGTTTGACAATGGGACTGATTTCATTTAACAAAGAAGTCCGTCATGTAAGTCTGAACAACCACAATAGTTTTGCACAGAATATTTTTTGTGAATATGCTGATATTTTAAAAGACAAGCTTAGCAAACTTACAGTCACATATTCCATGAGGTTAAAGCATGAAGTAAGCCCAGCTGTCCGACAGACAAGGAAAGTTCCAGTAGCAATGCAGAGCAAAGTGACAGCAGAACTAGACAAAATGGTGATTTTAGGTGTGATAACCCCAATAAAAGAACCAACTGAATGGGTATCTGCAATGGTCATAGCTCATAAGAAGATGTCAGATGATATTCAACTATATATTGATCCAAGAGATTTAAACCAAGCGTTTAAACGTCCTCATCATCTGATGTGCACAATAGAAGAAGTAGTAGCTCTTATGCCAAACACCACTATTTTTTCAGTCTTAGATGCAAAATGTTTGTTTTAGAAAATTTTGCTGGATTACAAATCTTCATTGTTAACTACTTTAAGTATGCCATTTGGAAGGTACAGATTTTTGAGAATGTCATTTGGGATAAATGTTGCCAGTGAAGTACTTCAACGTGCAATGGAACAAATGTTTTCAGGTTATCCATGTGCTATCATAGTAGACGACATTATTGTAAGGGGCAGTGGTGAAAACAAACATGATCAGAACCTTAAGAAAGTTCTAGACCATGCACATGAAGTAAATCTTAAATTGAATTTTCAGAAATGTAAATTCAAGTTGAGAGAAGTTACTTACATGGGTCATTTGTTTCCCAGTTCTGGCTTACAACTAGATCCATCTAAGCAAGCAGCAATCCTTGAGATGCCAGTTCCAGACAATATCATATCTTTGCAACTTTTTCTAGGTATGGTCAACTATTTAGGAAAGTTCATCCCAGACCTGAGTGAGCTTTCAGCACCGTTACAAGAGATGATATGCAAAAATGTAAATTGGTCCTACTTAGCACAACACCAAAGAGCATCTGATGTTCTGAAACAGAAAATTGCTAGTCCACTCACATTGAGATATTATGATGTTCACAAACCAGTTATTCTTTCATGTGATGCTTCTAAGTATGGTCTTGGTGCAGCATGTCTTCAAAAAGGCATATCAGTAGCCTGTGCATCCAGAACTTTAACCCAAACTGAGATGCAGTATGCACAAATTGAAAAAGAGCTTTTGGCAGTAGTTTTTGCATGTTCGAAGGTCTGTGATTATATTTATGGCAAACCTATTCAAATAGACACTGATCACCAACCTCTAGTGACAATTCTGAAAAAGCTAATACATTTAGCCCCAGCACATTTGCAATGCATGATGTTAAAATTCAAAAGTACAATTTCAGTATTGTCTATGCAAAAGGCAAATCTTTGCCTTCCAGATGCTTTGTCAAGAACACCCAAACAAACAACAGAACAGCATTGCAATGAGAAAACAGACCTAAAAGTCATGGAAGCCAAAAATGTTTCCTCATCATGTCTTGATGAATTTAGACATCACATAGCTTTAGACCCAGTTCTTCAGAAGCTGACAGCTGTTATCAGTCAAGGATGGCCAGTGCAACAAATCAGGTTAGCACTTGACATACTTTTGAATTTTCCTTACCGAGCTAAGCTCATGATGGAAGATGGCATCATCATGAAAGGTCCTAAAATGGTAATTCCTTCAGCATTACAACAGAAATATATCCAGATTTTGTATTGTGGCCACCCAGGTACTGATTCTACCAAAAGAAGGGCAAGAAGCATAGTATTTTGGCCTTCTATCTCAAAAGATATACACATGGAAACTCTAGCATGTTCTATTTGCAATACTACTAGGTCATCATCATCATCTTTTTTCGGCTGTTCCTGTTAGGGGTCACTACAGCGGATCATCTGTTTCCATTTCTTCCTGTCTCTGCATCTTGATCTGTCACACCAACCACCTGCATGTCCTCTTTCACCACATCCATAAACCTTATCTTAGGCCTTCCTCTTTTCCTGTTACCTGGTAGCTTCATCCTTAGCATCTTTTTCCCAATATACTCAGCATCTCTTCTCAGCACATGTCCAAACCAATATAATCCTGCCTCTGTGGTTTGTCTCCAAACCTTCCAACCTGGGCTGACCCTCTAATACACTTATTCCTAATCCTGTCCACCCTTATCACACCCAGTGCAAATCTTAACATCTTCAACTCTGCCACATCCAGCTCTAACTCCTGCCTTTTTGTCAATGCCACTGTCTCCAACCCATATAACATAGCTGGTATCACTACCCTCTTGTAGACCTTCCCTTTCACTCTTACTGGTACTCGTCTGTCACAAATCACTCCTGACACTCTTCTCCACCCACTCCATCCTGCCTGTACTCTCTTCTTCACCTCTCTTCCACACTCACCATTACTCTGAACTATTGATCCCAAGTATTTAAACTCATCCACCTTTGTCACCTCTACTTCTTGCATCCGGACCATTCCTCTATCCTCCCTCTCATTCACACACATATATTCTGTCTTAGTCCTGCTGACCTTCATTCCTCTTCTCTCTAGAGCATATCTCCATCTCTCCAGGGCCTCCTCCACCTGTTCCCTACTCTCATTACAGATCACAATGTCATCTGCAAACATCATAGTCCACGGGCACTCCTGTCTGATCTCGTCTGTCAACCTGTCCATCACCATTGCAAATAAGAAAGGGCTCAGAGCTGATCCTTGATGTAATCCCACCTCCATCTTATATGCATCCGTCACTCCCACCGCAGACTTCACCGCTGTCACACTACCCTCGTACATATCCTAAACCACTCTTACATACTTCTCTGACATTCCCGACTTCCTCATACAGTACCACAACTCCTGTCTAAGCACCCTGTCATATGCTTTCTCTAAGTCTACAAAAACACAATGCAACTCCTTCTGACCTTCTCTGTACTTCTCCATCAACACTCTCAGAGCAAACATCGCATCTGTAGTGCTATTTCCTGGCATGAAACCATACTGCTGATCACTAATCATCACATCCCTTCTTAACCTAGCTTCCACTACTCTTTCCCATAACTTCATGCTGTGACTGATCAATTTAATCCCTCTGTAGTTACTACACCGCTGCACATCACCCTTATTCTTAAAATCGGTACTAAAACACTTTTTCTCCATTCCTCAGGCATCCTCTCACTTTCCAAGATTTCATTAAACAATCTGGTTAGAAACTCCACTGCCATTTCACGTAAACACCTCCATGCTTCCACAGGTATGTCATCTGGACCAACAGCCTTTCTATTCTTCATCCTCTTCATAGATATCCTTACTTCCTCATTGCTAATCCATTGCACTTCATGATTCACTATCCCCACATCATCCAACCTTCTCTCCCTCTCATTCTCTTCATTCATCAACACCTCAAAGTACTCTTTCCATCTGCTCAGCACACTCTCCTTGCTTGTGAGTATGTTTCCCTCATTATCCTTTATCACCTTTACCTGCTGCACATCTTTCCTAGCTAGGGCCCTCTGTCTAGCCAATCAGTACAGGTCCTTTTCTCCCTCCTTCTTGTCCAACCTTTCATACAACTCTCCATATGCCTTATCCTTAGCCTTCACCACCTCTCTCTTTGCCATGCACCTCATCTCCTTATACTTCTGCCTACTTTCTTCATTTCTATGACAATCCCACTTCTTCTTTGCTAACCTTTTTCTCTGTATAGGTTCATAGGTTCATAGTTTGGTACTAGGCTATCAGCCCTAGGGCCTATACAAGCCTAGCCATAACAATTCCCTGGCTATTTCTTCCTATACTCTCCTGCACTTCCTCATTCCACCACCATGTCTCCTTGTCATCCTTCCTCTGTCCAGATGTCATACCAAGCACCTTTCTAGCTGTCTCCCTTACTAACTCTGCTAAAGTTACCCAGCTATTTGGTAACTCTTCACTGCCACCCAATGCCTGTCTTATCTCTTCCCTGAACTCCACTTCACAGTTACCCTTTTTCAATTTCCACCATTTGAGCCTTGGTGCTGCCCTCACACTCCTCCTCCTCTTCTTGATCACCAACGACATCCTACAAACCACCATCATATGCTGCCTAACTACACTTTCCCCAGTCAACACTTTACAGTCTCCAATCTCCTTCAAACTGGCCCTCCTACATAAGATATAATCCACCTGTGTGCATCTTCCTCCACTCTTGTATGTCACCCTATGCTCCTCCCTCTTGTTAAAATACGTATTCATCACAGCCATGTCCATCCTTTTCACAAAATCCACTACCATCTGACCTTCTTCATTCCTTTGCTTAACACCATACCTATCCATCCTTTCCTCATCCCCTCTGTTCCCTTCACCAACATGCCCATTGAAATCTGCTCCAATCACCACTCACTCACCCTTGGGTACAGTCATCACCACTTCATCCAACTCACTCCAAAATTTTTCTTTCTCATCTATCGCACACCCAACATGTGGAGCATATGCACTAACAACATTCATCATTACACCATCAATTTCCAGTTTCATAAACATCACTCTATCAGACACTCTTTTCACCTCCAAATCACTCTTAGCATACTGTTCCTTCAGGATAACTCCTATGTCATTTCTCCTCCCATCCACACCATGATAAAACAATTTGAACCCACCTCCGATATACCTAGCCTTACTCCCCTTCCATCTGGTCTCTTGCACACACAATATACCAACCTTCTTTCTGTCCATCATATTGGCTAGCTCTCTCCCTATACCAGTCATACTGCCAACATTCAAAGTTCCGACCCTCACTACCACAGTCCTAGCCTTTCTCCTCTCTTCCTGCCTTCGGCCATGCCTTACCCCTCTTCTCCTCCTTCGGCCAGCAGTAGCCCAATTTCCGCCAGCACACTGTTGGCTAACAGTACTGGTGGTGGCCATTGTTAACCCGGGCCTCGACCGATCCAGTATGTAAATATTTACTGCTGTCCGCATGAATGATTTGACGAAGTTTTATGCCAGATGCCCTTCCTGATACAACCCTCTCCATTTATCCGGGCTTGGGACTGGCACAAAGAAATGCACTGGCTTGTGCATCCCCTGTACTAGGTCACACCAAGAAAAAAAAAAACACTTCAGCTGAAACAGATTCCTGAATTACCATAGTAGATGGTTGCTACTGATATTTTCAAATGGAATGGTCAGCATTACTTAGGTAGTCCGCACAAAGTTGCATCTGACAATGGCACACAGTTTACAAGTAAGCAGTTCAAAAAATTTACTGCGGCTTGGGACTTTGTCCATGTTACTAGTAGTCCTGAGTATCCACAGTCCAATGGATTAGCTGAGCGTTTAGTTCAAAGTGCAAAATGTTTGTTAGAGAAATCCAAGAGAGATGGTACTGATGTTTTTCTTAACCTACTCAATCTCATAAACATTCCCTGAGATAACTTACTTGGTTCACCTACTCACAGATTAATGTCTAGACAAACAAGAGCAACCTTACCAATCAGTAAACAACTATTGATTCCAAATACTAAGAACAACAAAGTGATCAAAACCTAACTTTTGAAGAAACGCCAGTCATAAAAGTTGTACTACGATAAATCTAGCAAACTTCTTATTCCACTAAGACAAGAAGAAATCATAACAATGCAAACAACCAAAGGATATGACCAAGTTGGTATTATCAAAAATATTTGTTACGATCCAAGATCGTATATTATTCAATCAGAAGGAATGGAATTCAGACGTAACTGAAGACACATATTACCTATCACCGAACCTATGACACAGCAGATTGCCTGAGCCAATGACGCTAGTCCTGTGAATGTATCCACACCTGTACCTGTTCCACTTTCATAGGACAGCGTACCTTGTGTGTGTTCTATTCCTGTAAATAGTTCAGCAGTGTCTTCAGATGTTACCATATCAAACAGTTCCCCAAGGAAAGTTTCTCCTGTGAAGTCTCAACGGAACGTCTATGTATCCAGAGCTGGGAGTTTGTAGACAGAATCCAAAATCTTTGAAGGCTTGGACTTGAGATCAATGTGTTGTTGAAATGTCACTGATGTGTTAATCATGGGAAAACTGTTGTCTCTTTTATTAAGAGGGAGGGTGTAGATCACTGTGCATGTGTACATTACCAGTCACTGTAGCACTCGGCATGCATATAGTTACTAAGCATGTGCAAGTGCTATTTTGTATAGTCAGCCAAAGTGAATCCAGTCATGAATGGAGATGCTCATGAGAGTGTGTTTGAAGTAATGAGTAAATCAGTTAACTTTAAATATATGCCCCAGTTACAGTTCCTGACATTATGCACAGTAAATATCTTGAACCCATACACCACTTTATTGTCTCTTTTGAATGCATGAGACAAGTGACAAATATCTTCACGTTTAACTGCAAAAAGTAAAGTGATAAACTTTATTTACATCCTATAGCGCATGCTAATTCCAAGTATACAGTCACCAGACAGATTTTTTGGCACAAACGGGAGGGTTAATTTGAGTAGATGGTGCATGATAAAACAAGCTACTCTGTCATGCTAACTGCCAAGTACAGAAGTCAGACAATGCTAATGTGATTATTTGACTGAGCCAGTCTGCTCAACAGCCTGTGAACTTGCATGCCTCCTCTGAGAGACTGATATCAGTACATTCTGGTGTGACACAGTGACCCATGAGAAACAGGAAGTTTCAGAATGGGGCTGGAGGATTCAGACTGTACTGCTAAAACAGGATTTGTGTTTTTTAAACTGTGCATATTAAGAGTTTAATTTTCATTTTTTTACTTATATGTTTCGATCAGAAGGTTATTGTTCTGCTAGAATTACATAAACCTTCTTCTGCATAAAAATGAATACTGCTAAGTTAAGTATGACTGGCACAAGACAAACATTTGTATTCATTAGTGAAGTTACATAAGGGCTTGAGAGAGGATGGAAATCAGTAGCAGAGCCTTAGTTGCTGTTTTCAAGATTTTTTTAACAAATAGCATAAATTAAAGCATATTGCAATATGTGTCTGGAATTTAATTTTCACAGTATAACAAAGAGGATATAGGTTGGGAGATGGTGTCATGCTGCATTCAGGAGTCCGGAGGTGCAGTTAAAATTGCTGCTGTTTATTTTTCAAAAATGAAAAATCACATAGGGATGCAAATTAATTTCCTAAAAAGTATTCATATCATTGGGTCAAATTAAAAAAATAACAAAACTCCTAGCTGTGGACAGGTTACCTCTTCCAACTGTTTCTGCCCAAGTATTAGCTTTCTATTTAAATATTTAACATTAACAGTATAATGGAAATAAATATGTCCGGAAAGGAAACGATCGTCTGGATTTTGCTTGCACAATGTACTATATCAGAACATATCAGATCAAGATTGTTTAAGTATGTGTCAAAACTCAGTAAGATGAAACGTAAAGCTAGAGCACACAGCAAGTTAAGAAATATCGTGAGGGATCTGGTCTCATACAATACAGTGGTTCTATGTTTTCTGATAAACTACTGGGAAAATAGTCACAAACATTTGCTAAACAGTGGCATAAGGACAACAGCTTCTGCCATAAACATGGACAGTGAAGGCTATCCATTGTGTGTGTATGGGATTGCAGGGGTAACAAAAGGTGAGAAGGTTAGATCACAAGAGAGGAGCCAAATGGAAAAAGGAAGCAGAACCAAATCAGTAGTATTAGGACAGCAAGAAAAATATAGAGTCGGAGTAAACTATGAACAGCGGCTTTCATTCTGGATGTACCAGTCCTATCCAGATCAGGGTTAGGAGATAACATTTGTTTATTCTTTTACAGGCTTGCTACAATGCTCATAGAACTGAAACACCATCTCAAGCCCACCTGAAACAGAAAGGATCCATCTTCAAGTCCTGAAACAGAGAATGGCCACCTTTTTACACATGACAGAAATAAGTAGCAAGAACAGAAAAAACAAGGTGTACCAAATGGTCAAAGAAGAAAAAAAAAACTATGGACCAACAACTGTGTATGAGGATTATTACAAAATGACTGTATAATATGTTAGAGACTTATTAAGCGTAGATAAAAGAGGGAAGGCTAAGGCAGTAACACAGGGCAGAGGTCATGGGTAAAGCTTAGGGCATAACAAACAAAGGAACAAATGTGAGGCAAGGAAAGGCAATGGAAAGGAATTTAAAAGTACAAAATAAAAATCAACATTATTATGAGAAGAGTAAGAGAGAGGTAACTGAATGAAGAGGCAGGAAGAAAAGCAGAAAAACAGGACATTATGCTACAAGGACAGGAGTCAAACTGGACATCCATCATGAGCACAATAATCGAATTGGTGGGATAGTAAGAGGGTTACATTGATTCAGTGTCTTTTAAGTAATTTGGAAAAGGTGGAAATGAGGATGCAATACTCAGGGAGGGAGGAACACACTCAGTGGCACAGCAAGTGTTATGAGCAGAATAAAATCATCATCATAAAGAAAAGCACTGCTGGTCAAAATAATTCAGTAAAACTTAACAAACAGCAGAAGTATTAATACTATAGTCCAGAAACCACAGAAGGAAAAACTATCAGTGAATTTATTTTTTTATGAAATATGTTTGGAATAGAAACAGAAAACAAGGAATTAGCAGAAAACATTGTTAGAGATATTGTAATATAACCAAAACCAAACAGAAAATCAATAAAATAATAAAAAAATTCTTAATAGCACCAAAGATTATAGACTGTTATCACTGATATTATTATAAAGAAGAGACCTGGAAGGGATCTGCCCTTCCCTTTTTCTCCTGGATGCTAGCATCATTGCATTGTGATTAATTTCTCCACTCTGATATTTATATTATTACAAAATATACCACATAAATAAACTAAGTCCAGCTGAAAATATGGAAGGAAACAACCAAGGGAATGAACTCTTGCCTCATTAGACTGAGAAATCACCAGACAAAAGAGCAAGACACTGAAGCCATCAGCCTAACCTATATATGTAGCTATTTGACAGACAGAACATACTTCTCGTCCATGAATGTAATGCTTTCCTGTAATCTACCCTGTTTGACAATTAAACATGACATCCAGGTAAACTTAGCTCAGATATTAAACAGGAGAATCACAGTGGAACGAAGCACAGTTCCTTCTCTCATAAACATGAACAAACAGCTTTAATATAGTTAGCACTTTCACCACTATTTAAGTGGCTTCTTCAGACCATAGACACAAAACAATTGTTGAAAGCGCTAACCATATTAAAGTTGTTTGTTTGTTTTTATCTGGCTTAGTCATTTGTTTATGAGAGAAGGAATTGTGCTTCGTTCCACTGTGATTCTCCTGTTTACTGTTTGAGTACTTGGTTTTGTGCTACACAGTGGTCCATTTGTCCGTTGGGTAATTTGCTTTGTTTTTATTAGCTCAGATATTAGTTTTTTCAAGCCTCTTGTATACATTTACATATTCATTCCTGTTAACTGCTAAGAGAACTCTGTTTGACTTCCATGTACTTGTTTCATTTTAGCAATAAAGTCAAAATCGCTGGAGCCATGTCAGATTCAAATCCAGTCACAAGTGGTGTCCCACAGGGCTCTGTCCTGGGACCCCTCTTGTTTGGCATTTATTTCTCAGATGTGGAAGCAAACATGGGAGGGTTGTGGCTGACAAAGTTCGCAGATGACTGCAAACTAGGCACCATAGTCGATACACCAGCTGACATACATCCTACAGAAAGGCCTCACTGAAACAGACAACTGGTGCCGGAGTCATGGCCTTAAACTAAATGCCAAAAAATGTATAGTCATCCCCTTTGGGAAAAACAAAGTACCCACAAATTATCACATAGACAGTAACCCACTGAGTACAGAAAAAGTAATCAGAGACCTGGGGACCCAAGTCGATAGTGACCTCTCATTTGACACCCACGTTGCCAAAGTGGTTAGAAAGACTTTCTACCTTACCCACCTTATCATGAAGGGATTCGCATCCAGATCAAAGGACGTCATTGTACCCCTGTACTCCTCCCTTATCAGGCCCATGATTGAGTACAATGCCCCATTTGGTATGTACCTCACCCGGCACTTGCAACAGCTGGAGAGACCCCAAAAGTACCTCACCAAGAGGATCAAGGGTCTCCAACATATGTCATATGCTGCCAGACTAAAGAAACTCCAGCTCTATTCAGTAGCATACCGCCTACTCAGAGGTGATCTGTGCCTGACGTACAAGGCCATGTCCAATCAGGAATTGATGGACATGCTCCACCTCAAAAAATCCAAATCCATCAGAACCACGAGAGCTAAAGATTTAAACCTCAGCACAAATATGAATAGGACATGCTGGAGGGACAGATTCATAACTCAGAGGCTTCCCATACTCTGGAACAGAATCCCAGTTCATGTTAGGCAGAGCCCCTCACTGACTCTCTTCAAGAGAAATCTTGATGAGTGGATGGGAGATCGTAGGTTTACCCCGGGGGTCATCTCTGTGTCACTACTAGACAGAGGCACAGTAAACTAATTCTATTATGTAAGGGGGTCTTCACTGTGTCACTACTAGACAGAGGCAGAGTATTCTAAACCTATTCTGTACACTTTTGTACCATTACATGGGGTGGCGAAAGCCACATCACTATGGCTAGGCTTATAAATGCCCCAGGGCAGATAGCCTAGTACTAAACTATGAAACTATGAAACTACAAGTGTCTCATGCAACAGTAAATCCCATTTGCTTTGCCTAACTCCCTTCAGAAATACATACTAAACAGGAATGAAGAAGGGCCTAATATTAATTCATTGTCATGTAAATTGTGGCATATTATTTGTATCTCCTGAAGATAAGTACTTAGTCTAAGCACTTCCAAAAATGTGACCAGCGGCTTTTTACATCAGAAAAAAACACATATCCAGCAATTAGGATTCCAATATAGAGAATGATATGCCATTCTAGCTAGTATCAGGAATTGCCTAACTAAATAATGACAGTTAAAACATATCCGTAAGGAGAACTAGTCAGTCAGTTGGAAAGAAATCATAGGGGCTGCAGTATAATACTTTACTAACGATTTCAAAACTAGCATGGGGCCATTGCCTTTAATCATAGCCCTTGAGTGTACATTAAAATACCACAGATTTATTGCTGGAAATTTCTTCTTTTGGAAATCCTTAACTTGCAGATAGCTGAAGCGAAATCCAATCTACCAATCACCTAGATCACCTATATCATGAGAAATTATTAGTCCTTCAGAATGAAACTATGTCGCTATTCTCCAGGCCCAGGTATCACTAATTCCCACTAGTGTGGTATCTTCAATAAGACATGAGAAGGGAAATTTTGCTGTCCTGGTTGCATTATTTATTTCTTTAAATAAATGGACAGTGGATACCCACAGACCTGAAATGTTGGTTAAAAATGTAGGGGCTACTGCCACCTTGCAACCATTTGCAGGAGTGCCACAGTACCACAATTCTGCCCAAACAAAATGCATTTTGTACACTCCAAAGAACTCTTGGGACTTGTGAGGAACAGCAACAAATTATCTGGAAAAAGATTAGTTTGAAATAAATAGTCTTCATTGCTATACTTAAATATCTAGTCCTCACTGTGATGCCTGACATCCCCTCACTCCTTCTCCTCAATGCTGTGGCACTTGCATTAAGTACTGAGTTTTCTAGATGGTGTACCTAGTTAAGTAGCGGTTCTAATCTCACTGCAGTCAACTGATGTGTGTCTAGTCAAAAAAAGCATGTGTGCATCTTACTGTCAACAATCCAGCCCCATGTAGTACAAATATCTTACTTACTAAACTAGAGCTGCTCTAATTAGTGACTTTTTCAAGAGGTCTGGAGAGATTGTGCTAAAATCCAAAGCATCTACTATTAAAATGAAAAAAAATATATATATGTACTTTTTAAGTTTCCTTTGCACTTTTCTGACTATATTTTACAAAATTGCTGCTTTATTTTTGTTGATTTTAACTGTATCTTTCTGCATTTTTCAAATTAGTTCTGTTGCTTAAAGTAGCCAGCACATAGCATAGACTAGACTAAGATCTGTTCAGTCTAGACTGTATTGTTACACTTGAGCACTTCTCCTGCCATTTTATATTAGGAGGGACCTGTCTGCACCTTTGTGACAGACATCTGTCAGTTGAGCCCCATCTGAGTTGGGGATTGCTGGAGGAAAGCTCATTGTGTGCTTTCCTATTGGTAGACAGACTAAAGCATGATTATTCCTGTTTGTATTTAAGCCTTGCATTTGCACGGGTTGTGCTCAGTAAGCTGGAGATGCTGTATGTTTGGCGATTATTGCCAGAGGTCTGGGGAGATTGTGCTGAAATTCATAATACCACTTCTAAAATTCAAAAAAAAAAAGTACTTTTTAAGTTTTCTTTACACTTTGCTGGCTAGATTCAGATCTGCTCAATCTAGACTGTATTGTTACCCTTGAGCACTATTCCAGCCATCTTACATTAAGAGGGCCCTGCCTGCACCCCTGTGGCAGAAGTATGTAGATTGAGCCCCATCTGAGTTGGGGATTTCTGCATGACAGCTCATTGTGTGCTTTTCTATTCATAGATCGACTAAACGGTGTTTATTCCTGCTTATATTTAAGCCTTGCATTTGGTGTTGCTGCACAGTGGTGTTTTAGCTTGCCTTGTATAGTTGCAAACCCTTGAAGGCTAGTCTTTTCCCTAAACGATTGTTAGTAAAATTTCCTAGCTCTTCTACTGCTCAATGGGTAACTCAAGTATGTGCTGAGCAGCATAGCCTTATTGGTCAACCAACAAAGAATACCACTCTTATTGTTTCTGGGTGATCAGCACAGTCCAGTCAAATTAACCCATACCCTTCTAAAATAAATCATACAGTAAGGACCTATTATGTACATGCAGTTTCCCACCATCTCTTTGACCAGCCTGATGGATATGGGCATTCTGAGACAATGTCACAATTACCTCATGTATACTGACAAGCACTTACTCCTGAAACAAACAAATACTTTATGTGATAGATGTAATTATACTTTGGAATTGGAAGCAAAACTCTCATATAGACAAATCTAATGCTGAACAGGTTGTCAGCACACACATAGCACTACCCTTACTAAATTAGGACACAGCACATAAACCCAGATAAGCAGAGGTACTCACTATTAACTCACCAAAAGATCAGAGGCCTCCAAAATGAAAACCACTTACACACACAACAATGTAAAAACAATGCATAACAACACACACATCAGTGTTTCAACAAACAAGCCCATAATGCATAACACCACAAAAAAATGTATTGTTCATTGGAAACTCCATAGTGAGACACACAGATGTTTCCCTCATCAGGCTGGATAAGGAGTGGGTTACGATTAGCTGCCTGTCAGGTGCCAGGATCCGTCAGGTCACTCAAGCATTCAAGTCGCTCAGCCACAGGTATCACTATGACTGCATCATATTCCATGTGAGAATGAATGACTTGAGACAAACCTCCCTGGACTATATGAAAAGAGACATGACAGAGCTCTCTGATTATATGTCACAGGCAGGTATAAGTATTGCCTTAAGTAACATTCTACCTTCTCCAAGGATGATGCCACAGTACAAACAGAAAATGATTGACTTTAACAATTGACTTAGCTTCTAGTGTTAGTCCAATGGGATCCAATATCTGTCAGCCTGGGAAGACATGGTAGACAGACCACACAGCTTTGCCAGAGATGGTCTGCACCTGTCTCGTCTAAGCTTCCAGATACTGGCAAAGTCATTAACCACCCCTACTGTGTCTTTTTAACCAACCTCCCAATGGAACAAAATCCCCTGTAGATAAACTCAAGGTTCTGCTGCTTAATGCTAGGAGTCTAAACAAGAAACTGCACTCCCTGAAAACTTTGCTCACCTTGGAAGATGCTGACTTCTGCACAGTCACCAAGACATGGTTCATAGCCACAAAAAGCACCCCGGCCATGCAGGGCTACAATGCTTTTCACACATTCAGACCACAGATTGATCATGAAAGAACTAAAGGAGGAGATGTATCCATCTTTGTTAAGGATAAGTACACCTCGAGACTTGTCAAACAGTATGACTACCTCGAACTATACCATGTCCAATTAACCTTGAGCAAAACCTCCTACCGCAGCTTGGCCAGCTATATGTCCCCCACCATGAACCAGGAAAAGCATATCTCATACCTGGCTTTATTAGAGTGACTTACCATACAGCCAAACACCTTGCTCATGGGCAGTTTTAACTATCCATCCATCAACTGGGAAACATACACAACCACAAACATTCTGGCTGAGAGGTTCTTGGACTTTGTCAATACAAGTGCTCTGGAACAGCTAGTCTCCCATAAGGGGCTCTAATGTTCTGGACATTGTACTCACTAATATGGGGAGCATTGCACCCATCATGTGATTTCCTCCCTAGTAAGATCTGACCATAAATCAGGCTTGATTGATTTAAGTATAAGGTCAGATAGCCCATCAAGCTCAAAAATGCTTAAGGACTTCTCCAAGACAAATTTTCCCCTACCATGCAATGGTATAAGAAGTTGCAAAGCCCCCTCTAACACAGATAGCACGGACTGCTATGGAGAGGCATACACCTAGGCATTGTATAACCACCTAATCAGGTGTATAGAAATGTCTTTACCTGGTTGGATTAAATCCAGGTCCTGCCAAAACAATAAGCCACCCTGGTGGACCCCTAACATAAACAGGTTATACAACATATATCAGCAGAAGAAGGAAATTCTTCTCTAGCTTAAACAAACAAATCAGGGATCTTGTTAAGTTCTCCAAAGCTAATTATGTAGCAAAAATAGCCACCCTAGAAATGGATAATTACAAAGCATTCTTTAGCTATGTCCAAAACCTAAAAGGAAATACCCAGCTATGCATGGAACTGGTTATGGATGGCACCACCCATACTCAACCAGAAGTATTAGCCAACCTATTAGCCAACAGATTTGGAGTAAACTTCATCCCCCATCTCCACTAGTCATTCCCCAAGATATATCTGCCACCTTCTCACAACCTACTATCTCAGGTGAGTAGGTCTTCTCTGCATTTTCAAAGGCCATACAATATCCCATGTTGCCTTCTAAACAACTTAAAACATGACCTAGCTGACCATGCTTAATCACAGCCTACAAACTGGCTATGTTCAGGAAGAATGGAGGACAGCACCAGTAATTCCCATGCATAAAAGGGGACCATCAGCTGATCCCGGGAATTATAGACCCATAAGCGTAACTAGCCTCATCTGCAAGGCCATGGAGAGAATCATATTGTGTCCAAATGGAGAGATAATAAGTCAGCAAAACTAAGAGAAAGGTATTGCTGGAATTGAATTAATCCTCAAGACTTGGTAAGTACCTTCACAAGGTGGACACTGTTTTTCACAAACTCTCACCAAGAAAACACTGATATGTAGGCTGTATTTTATATAGCATATACCATGGACAGAAGTAGGTTGAAAAATAAAGAAGATAGCTGGGTGCACAATACCCAAGATAAAGTGCTCAATCCTGGTAGGTGCACTGGTACCAGGACTGGAAAAATGATAGTGTAGAATCCTCAAGACACAGAAGCATTCCTACAATGGGGCTAGGCCAAGCCCATGGGGAGGATGGCCCTCCTGTTGTAGAAAGAAGTAGCAGTCCACAAAAAATGATAGGCCAGATGACAGAGTGGAATATTGAGGATAAGAAAGAAATTATGAATTGTTACTATTATGCAAGAAAGTCCAGAATTTCCAGACAGAAGATATACAAAAAGATTAAGAGAAAAATTAGAGGAAAGAAGAAAAATTCTTAGAAGCTTCAAATAAATATTGTGTTCATTAAGACAACAGATTCATGAAAATAATATATAGATCATGAAACCTTGGACAGTTTGGAAAAAGAAACTACTGAGGAAGTGCAAAAATTTAAAGAACAAAATCTAGAGACTTTTGAAGGGCATAAAAAAGAAATATGGACATGGGAAAGAAAGAGAGATCTGATATGGTGTAATATTTATGCAAAGGAGAAAGCTAAATTAATCAACACAAAAAAGGCAGCCCCAAAGATATTCAAATAGAACTACAGGCAAAGGCATCCAGATATGGAAAATTTCACAATAAAAAATAAGATCACAAAGAGGGAATGTAGAACAGAAGATTAGTCAAGTAGAAGTTAAAAAAATAGAAGCTGAGGAATACTTGCAAAGTGAAAGATTCAGTGTAGATAATCTAACATAAGTTATATCACAGCATGATGGAACAACAAGTCCCCAAAGTAAGGAGAAACAAGACGAGCAGGAGACATCTGAAGAAGAAATATGGACACGGGAAAGAAAAAGAGATTTAATATGGTGCAATATTTATGCAAAGGATAAAGCAAAACTACTCAATGCAAAAAGAGCAGAACCAAAAATATTTGAAGAGAAATACAGGCAAAGCCATCCAGATATGAAAAATTTTACAATACAAAAAAATAAGAAAACCAAGAGAAAAAGTAGAAAAGAGGATTAGTAATGGAGAAGTTGAAGAAATAGAAACTGAGGTTATGGATTACATGCAAAGTGAAGGATTTAGTGTAGAAATTTTAACTCAGATAACAACCTAGCAGGATAGAGCACTGGGCATCCAAATTAAGGAGAAAGCAGTGGAGTGGGAAGCATCTGATCAGTTGACAAATGAAGATACTTTGGAGCATTCCATAGGAAACCAGTACAAATGTTCGGATGGAGCTGGATAGCAAGGGAAGAAACAGGAAACTGTGGCAACTCTGACACAGTCAACGTTATGGAGTGATAGGCCAGTGAGCTCCCATATGAAATGGAGAAGAGAGAATGTGCCTTCAGTTTAGAAGAAAATGATCTAAGAGAATAGTTGCTTGATTTAATAGAGATGGATAGCCATATTAAGATCAATGAAAGAAATAGATAGCAGAAGGTCAATAAAACCCAGAAAGAAGTTTGATAAAGCAAATGAACACAGTAATTAGGACTGTCCATGCAGATTCATGGATATAACAGAAGTAAATAGGATATATTACTGTGCAGCTAAATTAATAACAGATAAAGTCCTACCACAAGAACACAGGTGTCAAAGGAAAAAACTTCAAAGACCAATACACGTAAGGTTCAGATAAGGCACATTTAATAACTTGCTGCAAGGAGACAAAAACATGCAAATACAGGATTTTGCCTAACTACTAACAGGAAGTATGCTATTCTTATACTGTTCTACAAGACATAATCAAACACAACTTTCAGTATTGTTCTACAGCAGATGTTACTCAGATTTTCTGCTGACATGACTGGATTTATGAAAAACATTTTGAGAAAAACAACCTGGCCTTGGTGGGCTCTAGCCCTTTACAAGCTTCTATTGTGTAGTTCTAATACATGTGTTACATTTCAAGGTACTTTTTCTAGCTTAGGCACAAGAAAATGCTGATTACAGTTCATATTTTCAAGTAGTCTTTGTTCTGATTATCTATAGCTTCTGCAGCTGTGTATTTTCTCACAGCATAAACGGAACTCCTTGTCTAAGTCTCATAACATTAATACATCTATTCATTATTTTCCTGACACAAGCAGAAATTATCTGCTTCCCTGTAAATTTCCAAAGCATAAGCAAATATTATAGCTGTGCATATTTCATGACAATACAAGGTTAGAAAGCTTCTGCAATTTGTACAGATTTTATGCAGTGTGAAATAGAATAAATGTGTTAACCCTTTTCAAGCCTTAAATGCACTAAGCATATTACTAATACATACACTAATACATATTTTTCTGACAACAGGGTAGTAAGAAAAAGAAGGGGAGAAATCGAATGCCATCATGGAAGTTTTGCATAGAGAAAACTATAAAGCAATTAAGGCAAAAAGTGTCACTGTTAGAAGGGGATGCAAGATGCAACTGATCAACAAAAATACTCAGAAAGATAGACGTGATAAAAGCAATGTGCAGTATTATAACAAATCAGGATCTATCTTGCAATATCGCAAATAATAAACCAAAAATATCAGCACAGGCAGAAGAAATTAGAAGATATGCAGAGATATAAATGAAAAGTACAAAATAAACAATTTATTGATGACCCAAAGAAATGTTATAGAGAGCTGGGAAATAAGATAAAAGGAATTCAAACACCACTAAAAATGAAGAAATAGATGCATTTTGGAGAAATATTTATAATGGATAGAAGAAGTAAAAGAAATAAAAAGATGTTCAAAAGAGAGGTTGGGAGGGTGGCCTAATGGTTAAGGTGTTTGCCTTACAAACACAAGGTGCAGGGTTTGAGTCTCACAAGGGATAATTGGCTAGGCTTAAAATGGCTCGCAAGGGCAGTTAGCTTAGTACTAATCTATGAACCTATGAACCTATAAATGTAAAGGATATGAAATGGGATGAAGTAATGGCCAGAGAGAATGAAACAAAGTTAGGAAAAGGCTCTAACTGAAAAACCCCAGGCCCAGATGCAGTACCTAACTTCTGGCTAAAAGTATTAACATCTTTGAATGAAGATTTAGCAATGAGTAAAAACTATTTATTTGCACACCCCAAACAGACACCAGCCTGGTTAACAACAGGAAAAACGATGCTCCTACTTAAGAGTGAACCTGCAAACTACCCTAAAAACTATAGACCAATAACCTGCCTTCCAGCAACATATAAACTATACACCAGAAGTGACAGATTTTGTAGTCATTTAGAAGAAAACTTAATTATGGCAACAGAACAAAAGGATAATAAAAAAGTCATATGGAACAAAGAATCGTTTATTGTTAAAGTCATAGTGGAGAACTGTAAAAGGGGGGAAGAATCAAGTATAGCATGGATAGACTACAAAAAAAGCATTTGACAGTATCCCACATTCATGGATAAAAGAGTGCTTAAAAATATATAAGATACACTGTAGACTGATTGATTACATCATAGCGACCATGAAACAGTGGCAAACCACTTTACAGTTAAGCTATGATAAAGGACAAAATTATTATTCCAGTGATACAATTTAAAGGGGGATATTCCAGGATGACTCTCTGTCACCACTGCTCTTTTGTCTTGCTATTAACCCATTAGCTGTCTGCTTAACAGATTGGGTCATGGCTACAATTTGGCTCCCAGAAAGCAACAAAGTGTTAAAGACTTCTCATCTTCTTTTTGTAGATGATTTAAACCATATAGTTCATCAGATGAGGAAATGAAACTACAACTGCAAGTAGTCAAAACTTTGTCAGATGCTATAAGAATGTCATTTGGCCTTGATAAATGTGCAAAAAGACCTTTATAGCAAAAAAGCTGCAACACCAAGAAAACATCAGTTCAGGACAAGAATGTGATATAAAAAAACTTGTGCAAGAGGGTGTGCATAAATATTTAGGAATTGATTGAAGGATTAACGATAAAACATGAAGAAATACAAATAAAACTTAGTAAGAAAATTTTAGAAAACTTAAAGTAATCCTGAAAACAGCACTGACATCCAGAAACAAAAGTTCAGGCTATAAACCAATTTGCTCTTCCCATCCTAACTTACAGTTTTGGAGTGACTGACTGACCCCAAAAGGTGTTGGACAAATTAGATGGGAAAATAAGAAGGATGCTTCATACTCATCAAATGATTTATAAAAATCAGTGCATACCAAGATTATATATTCCCCATTCTGAAGGTGGTATGGGCCTCCTCAAAATTAATTATAGATCTGCAATCGTGGGACTGCATACATATCTGCTGACATCACAAGACCCAAACATAGTAAAACATGAGAAGAATAAATCTAAGATGACTTCCCTGCTTAGTTTAGCAGAAGCATAGCAGCATCAAGCAGGAATGGAAATCAAACCAGAAGTAGATAAAAACTAGGCAGCAACTGAGTGTGCCAATAAATAAATAAATAAATAAAAGAATATAAGGTGAAGGATCAGATGAGAAGACAAGAAATGTATGTGGAAATGCATAAATATAATTGCAAGTATAGAAAACTCTTGGAACAACCTCATGTTGATCAGGATCAAATGTGGGAATGGTTAAGAAGAGGTGAATTTAATCCAAAAAATGAAAAGTTAATATTGGCGGCTCAAGATAGTGGACTATGTACACATTGTTTTACAAAGTCCATTAAACACATGGGAGAAACAGATAAATGTAGGTTTTGTAAAACAGAATTGGAAACAGTTGCACATCTTGTTGCTGGTTGTGTATACTAATGGCAGAAGGACTGTATACTGAATAGTATAATAATGTGGCAAGACTGTTGCACTGGGAATTGTGGAAACATTATAATACTGAAGTAGACGAAAAACACTGGAAACATGAGCCACAAAGTGTCACAGAAAATGATAAAGTTTATATAACATGGGATCACCCATTACCAACAATTTAAAAATAGATGCAAGAAAACCAGCTACAGTAGTCCATGAAAAGAAGACAAATGTAGCACTAATTATTGAAATCACTATACCCAATGACTATAGTGTCTTATGTACAGAGAGACACAAAATTATAAAATACCAGGATTTACAGGCAGAAATGACAGCAGTGTGGAAGAGAGAAACCCAGACAGGTTCATACTAAGCTAACTGCCCTTGCGAGCCATTGTAAGCCTAGCCACTTGTCTCTTGTGAGATTCAAACTCTGCACCTTGTGTTTGTAAGGCAAACACCTTAACCATTAGGCCACCCTACCAACCGCAGTTCCAGTAGTAGTAGTAGGAGCAATGGGTATTATAAAAAAGAATCTAAACAGCATAAGAAACTTCTCTGTGTGGAAGATTTTTAGTCCATATATTTCTAGTTAATCACTGTATATTAATCAGATCAGACAATAGTAGTAGAAGTAGTGAACGTAAACTCGTCAAGTCAAAAAGTAATAATAGAAAATATATATAATTCTACAGCATTACTAAGTATTCGAAAGTAATCCAAGCAAGGCAGGCAGTCTGTTTCCAGTCGAAAATCCTTTATTAAGTACACAGACAAGCGTTCCAAGTAAAACAAAAATAGAGTAATAATTTCCTCACAAGCTTTCTAAATATATATATATATATGCTTTTTATCAGGCATGGGAGTGGTTTATTGTGCTGTAAAACAAAGTGTTATTGGTACACATGTTAAATTCACATCCCTTCCCCCATCAGTGTGACATTCGAGCTGGTCCTGCCCTACCTAGTAGCTGTCATAATAATATATAGCCATAATGTACTTTAATGGTACATCTTATTTAACCAAATTATTAAGTCTGTGATTTTATACAAGGCAATATACTACATGGCTGGAAATATATCAACCTTAGTTCATTTTGCGATCAAAAATTATATACAAATATATACATATACATTTTGCATGTAAAAATCAGTTTCTATTTTCATAACCTATTGTTAACAAAGATCGCTTTCGTCCTTCTAGACTTCTTCAGGTCTGTGTACAAGAACCCTAAAATCCTATATAATTGTATAATTAGTTAGTATTGTTATTAGCATCATTTTGAATTAAGTGGAAAAAAGAGGACCAGAAAAAAGTAACAAAAATATATGTATGATGATGGAAACAAAATATACACTTAAATTTCAAATGATTTAAAATGGTATTTAAAACCAATTTGTAGAAAAAAATAAAACAAAATACACTTAGTCATGTAAACAATGTGGCAATTTTCTAAGTTCCAGTGCACTTTTAATTGAACAGTAGTAGTTTAGTCCAGGCTTTCTAAAAGAGTTCAGCTTTAATTGCCACATGAATTCCTGTTTCTCCAGGATATTCGGGATGTCTCCTTCAAGATCACCCATGTCTATGCGATCCAGGATCTGGAACTTAAAACCTGTGTGTCTTTTATGAAGAGAAAGGTGTTTGGCTAGTGCATTATTTTTACATCCAGAGCAGATTTCTGACAGATGACATGAAATCCTTCGCTTGAGTTTATTTACAGTCTTGCCCACATAGAATGCATCACATTCATTGCACTGTGCCCTGTAAATTACTTTTTTAGCATTACAGTCACCCCCTGCACTGGTTTTAATGATCTTTTTTAAATAAGGGCAATAAAAACTATCACCTTGCTGTATAAATATACAACATGTACAATTAGTTTCACATCTTTTAGTGCTTTTCTCACATGGTCTAGGTTTAAATTCAACAAAACTTCTAATATTCCTGGCCTTCTTATAAACAAATGATGGGGCTTCACCTAAGATGTTAATCAGAAAAGGGTTTCCTGTGACAATGTCCCAGTTTTCTTCAATAATATTTTTGATACTGTGATAATCCAAAGTGTATGTCAGGATGCAGCTATTTTTGCATTTGTTATTCTCTGTGGGATTACTTAACATTTTTCTACTGGGGAGGTTGAGTGAAGGTGCTTCAGTCCTTTTCAGTTCTATAATGGGTTCCAGGATGTTTTTTAACATCTGACTTTCATAGCCTCTCACTAGAAAATCATTCTCTAAGTTGTTCAGGTTTCTCAAAAATGGTTCCACCTCTGTGGTGATTCGAGCTAATCTATAGCCTTGGGATTTCATTACATTATACTTGGTTTTTGTAGGATGTAGACTTTTACTGTAGAGTAATAAGTTAACCCTCGTTGGTTTTCTGAATAGATCAGTGGTGATTCTGTTATTGTTGATGTCCTTGGAAATCTGCATATCTAAGAAAGTGGTTGCAGTACAGCCATGGGAAGAGGTAAACTTCAGGAAGGGGGTTGTTTGATTGAGGTAAGTGATAAAATCTCCAAGCTGCAAGGTGTCACCTTCCCACACAATAAAGACATCGTCAATAAAATGTAAATAGCATGTGATATGCTGCATGTAGTCTGTGTTGTTTAACACAAAGTCCTCCTCCCATTTGCCCAGGGCTATTTTAGCTATGCTGGGAGCCATGGCAGCCCCCATTGCTATACCAGTTTTTTGTTTGTAGTGTTTGCCATTGAAAATAAAGAAATTGAAGTCCAGTACAAGATTAATGAGCTTGCTTAACTTTTGCAGTTGTGCCTGTGTACCCTGATTATGTTTCTTAAAAGAATCCATAGCCGCTGTTATACAGTAATTGTGAGGGAGCACTGTGTACAAGGATTCCACATCAGTAGTTACCAAAATACTGTCAGCTTCCACTGTAATGTTTTTTATTTTCTTCAGAAAATCCATTGAATCTCTTATGTATGACTTATTCTTTTCTGCTAGAGGTTTCAGCAAGTAATCAAGGTAAATGGCTGTGGCTTCAGTAAGGGAACCTCCACTTGCTACCACCGGTCTATAAGGTGGGTCTTCTCTGTTCTTGTGTGGCTTTGATATTCCAAAAAAGTAAGGTAAACGTGGGCATGGGCTCCATAAATAATTATAAAGATTTTCAGTGATAAGTTTTTCCCATAATGTGGTGAGATTAGTGTTCCATAAATCATATGCTCTTTTTATGTCATCCATGGTAAATAACTCATAAAATCTGTTATCCTCCAGCATGTTCTCTATCTTTTGGTTGTAGCTAGTGGTATCAGTCACAAGTATACCTCCTCCCTTGTCTGTCTTCATTACACGCCTGGATTTATCATTGCCTAGCTCAAGCAATGCTTTTCTTTCTCCCTGTGTTAAGTTATAAAGTTTTTTCTTTGGAGGTTTTTTAAGCAGTTTCCTGATATCCTGATATTCTGGAGAAACAGGAACTCATGTGGCAATTAAAGCTGAACTCTTTTAGAAAGCCTGGACTAAACTACTACTGTTCAATTAAAAGTGCACTGGAACTTAGAAAATTGCCACATTGTTTACATGACTAAGTGTATTTTATTATATTTTTTTCTACAAATTGGTTTTAAATACCATTTTAAATCATTTGAAATTTAAGTGTATATTTTGTTTCCATCATCATACATATATTTTTTTACTTTTTTCTGGTTCTCTTTTTTTCCACTTAATTCAAAATGATGGCAATAACAATACTAACTAATTATACAATTATATAGGTTTTTAGGGTTCTTGTACACAGACCTGAAGAAGTCTAGAAGGACGAAAGCGATCTTTGTTAACAATAGGTTATGAAAATAGAAACTGATTTTTACATGCAAAATGTATATGTATTTATTTATATATAATTTTTGATCGCAAAATGAGCTAAGGTTGATATATTTCCAGCCATGTAGTATATTGCCTAGTATAAAATCACAGACTTAATAATTTGGTTAAATAAGATGTACCATTAAAGTACATTAGGGCTATATATTATTGTGACAGCTACTAGGTAGGGCAGGACCAGCTCGAATGTCACACTGATGGGGGAAGGGATGTGAATTTAACATGTGTAACAATAACACTTTGTTTTACAGCACAATAAACCACTCCCATGCCTGATAAAAAGCATATATATATATTTAGAAAGCTTGTGAGGAAATTATTACTCTATTTTTGTTTTACTTGGATCGCTTGTCTGTGTACTTAATAAAGGATTTTCGACTGGAAACAGACTGTCTGCCTTGCTTGGATTACTTTCGAATACTTAGTAATGCTGTAGAATTATATATATTTTCTATTATTACTTTTTGACTTGACGAGTTTACATTCGCTACTTCTACTACTATTGTCTGATCTGATTAATATACAGTGATTAACTAGAAATATATGGACTGAAAATCTTCCACACAGAGAAGTTTCTTACACTGTTTTGCTTTTACACCCACTACACTTTAGTGGGTTGTTTTGAGACTTCGGGGATACCACGGAGATTACTTGTTTTTTATAAAAAAGAATCTACAATCGTATTTAGATATGTTACCGATACATGTAACTCTGTATAAATTGCAGAAGGAGTATTACTGGGCACATTGCGGGTGCTGCAAATAGCACGTCTGGCTAACATCAAAGACTGAAACAATACTAATTTCATGAACTTTAATCATACTTTGACTTAGAAATGGGGTCCATTCCCATCATGGTATTAGAGAACCAAAAGACTTGGATAAATTAAAAAAGAGAAATGCCTCATCAACATGGACATAGACAGTCTCCAAACTCTGGATCCAAACCAGTTTGGATGTGTCAAGGGCAGATCTTGCCTGTTAAACCTGGTTGACTTCTTTGAGAAAGTTACCAAGGCCCTGGATGAGGAAAAGGCAGTGCATACTGCATATCTAGACCTGGCCAAGGCATTTGACACAATCCTCCATTTGGGTGTTATACAGAAACTCTCCCAATTGGGGATTAACCCCTACGTCACTGGATGGGTATTAAACTGGCTCACCAACAGGATATATACTGTCATAGTAGGTGACTCTCCCTCAGTCGCCAGTGGCATCCCACAGGGTTCTGTGTTGGGTCCTTTACTGTTCAGAATTTATTGCTCGGAAGTCCAGACCAACATGAACATCCGGTGGCTGACCATGTTCACTGATGATTGCAATTTGGGAGCAATCACTGAATCCTCAATCAATGTTCACATAGTACAGATAGGGTTAATGCAGACGACTAATTGGTGCCAAAACCATGGTTTGAAGCTAAATGCAAAAAAATGCATTGTTATTCCATTTGGGAAAGCTGACATCCCCACTAATTACACTATAGATGGCATCCTCCTAAATGTAGACCCAGTGGTGCTTGACCTGGGTACTCAGGTTGATAGCAATCTAAACTTCATCCGCCATGTATCCACAGGGGTAAGGAAATCCTTCTGTGTGGTTTATCTTATAAGTAAAGGCATTGCATCCAGACCAAAGGATGTTATAGTTCCATTATACTGATAACCACACAGCAGGGCAGCACTGTAGCCCAATAAAGGATCCACCCCTGTCATGGAACTCCACAAAATTCACACCAGAGGGTATTCCAAAATGCTTTTAATGTAAAGATTGAGCGTTTTCATTTCAACATATGAAACTTCATCTGAATAACAAATTACACTGAGTATACCATTATATAGTCCATACCATCACTTCATTGGTTAATGCATTTTAAAATAAATTTCATTGGATAAAAAATGTATGCCTTCACTTTTTAAAACAACTTTTATCATGTACACTTTTTTATATAAAAAAATTCATATAGCACATTAAAATCTTTATATTAAAAATGTTTTGGAATAACCTCTTGTGTGAATTTTGTGGAGTTCCGTGACAGGGATGGATCATTTATTGGGCTACAGTGCTGCACTGCTGTGGGGTTATCAGTGTTGTGGTGCTTTTACTCAGCTGTTCACTGTTTCCCTGGTTAATAGTTCCATTATAGTCACCAATAATTGGATACAATGCTCCCTTTTGCATGTACAGCTGGAGAGCCTAATGGTTAAGGTGTTTGCCTTACAAACACAAGGTGCAGGGTTTGAGTCTCATAAGGGATAATTGGCTAGGCTTAAAATGGCTCGCAAGGGCAGTTACCTTAGTACTACTCTATGAACCTATGAACCTAAAGGGCACACAAAATATCCTGTGCAGAAAGACTGAAAATCCTCTCACTTTATTCAGCCTCCTACAGACTGTTAAGGGGTGATCTGTGCCTGGCATACAGGGCAATCTCAGGTCCAACCCTAATGGGAATGCTACACATCCACAAATCAAACTCTACAAGGGTCGCTTGCTCCAGGTATCTTAACTTAGCTTCATATATGAACAGATCTTGCTGGATAAACAGCTACAATTTCAAGAGACTGCCACTTCTCTGGAACAAGCTTCCATTTCACATGAAGCAGAGCTCCTCCCTGACCCTGTTCAAATGCAACCTAGATCACTGGATGGGTGACCATAGGTTTACTCCTGGAGTGGTGCCCACATCCATTATGAACAGAAGCAGTCGGTATTAATTACCATAAACTCTGAGTGGGCCATCTTGTGATAAATATGGCTAGGTTTGTAAAGGACCTAGAACTGTTGGCCTAGTAACCCCCTATAAACCTATGAATCTATGAAACACTGAGTCAATGTTTTGATGTGCAATGTGAATAACAAATAGTCTATATAAATATATATATATATATATATATATATATATATATATATATATATATATATATATATATATATATAAAACAATTACTACACGGGTTATGACCAAGATGTCCTGAGTTCAGCTTATAGATCAGGCACTGGAACAGCCAGGCAGGGGATGATGGCAGTTAACAGTTTACCCTGTCTCATCCATCCTGGAGGGAGTGGTCTTGTTTAGACAAATTGTTTTCATGTAAGTGAAGACTTGCATGATAACAGTATCTGTAGGGCTGGAGGATATGGGCTTGGTGTTCCAGGTAATGGTATCCCTTATCTGTGCAGAATACCCTTCCTGTGGTGTTCATGTCAACCCCTGGGAATTATTAGGATTAGAGACATAAACACAAAACCCCTGATGGCTGCTGTATGACACTTCCCAAGCAAAAGAAGGGCTGATAGTTGGAAGGCAATACAAAAGTCTGCATAGCTTTCTCAGTTTTACTATAGATTTTTGCCTTCTTGTATACATCAACAGCTACCCTTCTTAATATCACAGGATGGCTTGCAGAAAAGGCACAACTCTATCAAATCTATTCTGAGCATCAATACTGATTAATCCTATCAAACACCCAAGCAACCGCTACCCCAAAACAAAACACGTGCAACACATAGCTCACAAAGCCAGTGTGCCAAACAGTCACAGCCCTTAAGGCTAAACAACACACCTGATATACTTGTAATAGGTGACTCTATCATCAGGCACACTGACGTCCAGCTCACCAGGCTGAACAAGGAGAAGGTCACGGTGAGCTGCCTGTCAGGCGCTAGGATCCGCCACATAACACAAGCACTCAGGTCACTCCAAGGCAAGTACAAATATGACTCAGTCATTGTCCATGCTGGTGTGAATGACCTGAGATGTACCTCCCTAGACTACATAAAAAGAGACATAGAGGAGCTCTCTGAGCATGTGGCCCAGGCCGGTATGACCCTGACCTTGAGTAGCATCTTACCCTCACCAAGAATGATGCCACAATATGAAGACAAGATGATCAATTTCAACAATTGGCTTAAGTATTGGTGTCATTCAAAGGGGATCCAATGCCTGTCAGCCTGGGATGACATGCTCGACAGGCTACGATGCTTCGCTAGGGACGACTTGCACCTGTCACCCCTGGGCTTTTGGATATTGGCAAAGGCTCTTGCTACCCCCATAGTGCCTTTTTTAGGCAAGGCTCAAAAGACAAACCCACCTCCATAGGTATCACAAGGGATAAGAAACTAAGAGTAATGCTACTCAACGCCAGAAGTCTAAACTTCAAGATGCATGCACTCGAAACTCTCCTTAGCATGGAGAACATCGATATCTGTGCAGTAACAGAAACCTGGTTCAAGGCTCCTGAGAGCACCCCAGCACTACCAGGTTATACCTTATACCATGCTTTTCGGCCCCAAAACTTGAACCGAACCAGAAAAGGAGGGGGAGTATCAATATCCGTCAAAGATACCCACACCTCCAGGTTGGTGGCACAGCACGAAGCATCAGAGACTATCCATGTGCAACTAACAGTGGGTAAAACTGCCTTCCAGTTTATAGCCTGCTACAGACCACCCTCCCAAACCCAGGAACCCCACTCGGCCTTCCTGAGAACACTGGAAAATATGAAGGTCTCTCCAAACACCATTATATTGGGCGACTTCAACTACCCAGACATAGACTGGGAGCATTACTCTAGCTCCAACACCCTAGCTCAAAGGTTCCTAGAATTTATAAACTCAAATGCTATGGAACAACTTGTTACCACTCCCACAAGAGGGAAAACATACTGGACCTGATCATCACCAACATGGGGACTCTATGCTCCAGACCAGAAGTGTATCCCTGACTGGTAAGATCAGACCATAAACTAATCTCACTGGATATTCACATCCCGACTCCACCCCCTGCCCAGAAAACCACAGTGAAAAACTTCTCTAAAGCAAATTTCACACTCCTCAAAACCGAGGTGGAATCCTTCAAAGCCCCCGGGCCTGTGGAAAATACAGCCCAGACTGCAGAATCCTTTATAAACGCATTCTATGAACACCTTCAGGAATGCATGGATCATGCAATCCCAAATAAAACCAAGACCCAATCCTCCAAAGGCAGACGTCCTGTCTGGTGGGCCCCAGCCATAAACAAACTATACAATAGAAGGAGGAAGCTACTACATGATAGAGCAAAATCCCAAAAAGGGAAGGCATCTCTGATCAGTGTTAGCAAAAAACTATGGGCACTCATAAAATCGTCTAAGGCCAGCTTCGAGAGAAAAATTGCACAGGACACTAAGGATAATCACAAGGCTTTCTTTAGTTATGTTAGGAACCTGGGTGGGAATTCCCAGATATGCTCAGAATTAGTCCAAAATGACAAAAATACACCGAACCCACAGACATTGCCAACATCCTAGCTGACAGGTTCAGTGCAAACTTCTCCCCCCCTCCCCACCAAAAGGGCAAATATCTATCCCAGCAGAGTGCTGCCCCCCTGACATCTCAGATTCTCAGGTAAGAGCCGCCCTCTCCAAAGCAAAAAACACAGCATCAATGGGACCAGACGGTGTCCCGGACTGCGTCCTACATGAACTCCAAGAAGAGCTAAACCCAAACATAAAACTACTGTTCAATCACAGCCTTACCACAGGATATGTACCCAAAGAGTGGCGTACAGCAACAGTGGTCCCTCTCCACAAAGGTGGTGCCTCAATGGATCCTGGAAACTATCGACCCATAAGCCTGACTAGCTTGGTCTGCAAAGCTAAGGAAAGGATCATCATGGACCTCATAAAAAAAGATATTGGGGACCTACAGACACTGGATCCTACCCAGTTTGGCTTTGTTAAGGGCAGATCCTGCCTCTTAAACCTGGTCGATTTCTTTGAAACAGTCACCAAGGCCATTGACGAGGGAAAGGTGGTCCACACAGCCTACCTGGACCTTGCAAAAGCCTTCAATACAATACCACACTCGGGCATTATAGATAAGCTCACCAGCTTAAATATAAACCCCTATGTCACTAGATGGGTTGCAAACTGGCTCAAGGACAGAACCCACATGGTTAGAATTGCTGGAGCCATGTCAGACTCCAAACCAGTTACAAGTGGTATCCCACAAGGCTCAGTCCTGGGACCTCTCCTGTTCAGTATATATTTCTCGGAGCTACAGGCCAACACAGAAGGACTGTGGCCGACCAAGTTCGCAGATGACTGCAAACTGGGCGCTATAATCAACTCTCCAGCCGACACAAGCATCCTCCAAAAGGGCCTCATAGAAACAGACAACTGGTGCCAGAGCCATGGCCTCAAGCTAAACGCCAAAAAGTGTATAGTCATCCCCTTTGGCAAAAACAAAGTGCCCACAAATTACCACATAGGTGGTAATCCATTAAGTACAGAAGAAGTAATTAGGGACCTGGGGACCCAAGTTAATAGCAATCTCTCATTTGACAACCACGTGGCCAAAGTGGTTAGAAAAACATTTTATATAGCCCACCTAATCATGAAGGGATTTACATCTAGATCAGGGGAGGTCATCATGCCTCTTTACTCATCCCTCATCAGGCCCATAATTGAGTACAATGCCCATTTTGGGATGTACCTTACCAGACACCTGCAGCAACTGGAAAGACCCCAAAAGTACCTCACCAAGAGGATCAAAGGGCTCAAACAGATGCCATATGCTGCCCGGTTAAAGAAACTCCAGCTCTACTCAGTGGCATACCACCTGCTCAGAGGCGATCTGTGCCTGATGTGTAAAGCCATGTACAACCCAGAATTAATGGACATGCTGCACCTCAGAAAATCCAAATCCCATCGAGCTACGCGCTTGAGAGACTTGAACCTCAGCACTTGAAATAAATAGGACATGCTGGAAGGATAGATTCATAACCCAGAGGCTCCCTTCACTCTGGAATAAAATCCCAGTCCAGGTTAGGCAGAGTCCCTCATTGACTCTCTTCAAGAGGAATCTTGATGAGTGGATGGGGGATCGTAGGTTTACCCCGGGTATCACTTCTGTGTCACTGTTAGACAGAGGCACAGTATACTAACCTCGAAAAAGGGCATAGCAAAATTAATTTAAAATGGGTGGCGAAAGCCAAACACACTCTGGCTAGGCTTATAAATGCCCTAGGGCAGATAGCCTAGTATGAACCTATGAACCTATGAACCTATGAACAATTGATGTATCATCTGTTCTTACCAATCCTGAATATGGACTTTCAAATAGCATCATACGTCCTTGAAATAAAGCCGCATTAGTTAGGATGGACAAGCTCACTAGTCATAATGGAAAGCCTACCTGTTCTGATGAACATAAATATGTTATAGTCTATTTTCAAAACAAAACTTAATCTGTACACGGAACATTATACTAGCACCTTTTGTGGCATCAGCAATATCAAAATTGTTCTTCTTTCCAGGATGAGAGGAACTGTGCTATTTCTAGTCCATAATTCAGCTCTTCCAACAGATGATGCCTAATATTGTCTGACCAGCTTTATAGACCTTTGCTACAAATGCATCTGAGTCAGGTGTTTTACTCTCACTGGTCTCCTTCACCACAGTATGTACTTCTTCCAAGTTAACCAAAGAGGTCATAATCTGTGTGTGCCTCACATAACTTAGGTCACTCCAGATTAAATAACAATGGAGACATTTCTACAAGGGTGAAAGAAGCCAACAAAGCTGAATATGATGCCTCATAAAAAGTCACAAGATTCTTGCAAATTTGTCTTGGGAGTAACTGGAACTTCCTGCATTATGAAGTGATTTATATGAATTACAATCATAGCATTTTGCTATTTTTAGAGACTATAATATACAAAATATTTTTTTGTGGCTTTATACCACTCAAGCAAAAGATTGATGTAAACTTAATTGTACCCATTCTGTTTTTGTATTAATATTTTGTATCTACAGTTTTGCATCTAACATCTTTAAGATCCATAACATTCAGCATTTATGTATTTGTTTGTTCATTGGGATATAAAACATGGGAAAAATCAACTTTCAGTGAATGTCCAAAGGGAAAAAAATATCAAGAAATTGAAGTGCAAGGAATATAGGAATAATGTATTGTAAGAAAGCTCTAAGCATGACAACTAAGCAATGGAAATAAATAAAATACATCTCCAAAAAGTTTTGGAAATAAGTTAATAACTTCACAGGATGTAATGTACCCCATTTATTGTATCCTAAATCCACTACCTTCTCTATGAATGAATTCCTTAAATATTTAAGTGCCCTCCCTAGTCCCCCTATCAACCCCTCACTCCATACTCATTTCTCCCTATGCACCTCACAAATGTATCCCTCATTTCTATTTCAATCATATCTTATCTAAAGGCATCATACCACCCCTAGAACAAATACAACTTGATAGCCCTCCTAGAACAAGAACCAAATTCAAGGTGGAAAGGAACTGAGTGAAACAAGCACAAGTTACTAATAATCCACACAAAACACCCAGTCCGGCACAGTGGTCCCAATAAAGACAAGGAAGACTGGAGTGACTTCCTTGCATTTATTGGAACCATTGTGCCAGACTGGGTGTTTTGTGTGGATTATTAGTAGCCCTCCTAGAAGTGACATTTATCACTGCTATGACTTCATTGTGAAACCCTCTCCCACTACAACCACCTCCACCCCCAGCACAAAAGACTACAGTGAGAAACTTCTCAAAAGCCGACTTTACACTTCTTAAGACCGAGGTGGTATCATTTAAGCCCACAGGGCCAATGGAAACCACATCCCACAATGCTGAATCCTACACAAATGCTTTCTACGGACATCTCCAAGAATGCATGGATCGTGCAATCCCAAATAAAACCAAGACCCTCTCCACCAAAGGAAAGCATCCTGTCTGGTGGACCCCAGCCATAAACAAATTGTATAACAAAAGAAGGAAGCTACTGCAAGACAGAGCAAAATCCCATAAAGGGAAGGCATCTCTGATCAGCACTAGTAGAAAGCTACGTTCTCTCATAAAAACATCCAAGGCCAACTTTGAGAGAAAAATCGCCAAGGACACTAAAGATAACCACAAGGCATTCTTCAGTTATGTTAGAAACCTGGGCGGAAACCCACAGATATGCTCAGAGTTAGTACACAACGACAAAAAATTTACCGAACCCACAGATATTGCCAACATTCTGGCAGATAGGTTCAGTGCAAATTTCTCCCCTCCCTCACCTCCAAAAGAAGAAATACTTATCCCAGCTGAATGTAACCTCCCTGTCATCTTTGATGTCCAGGTGAGAACCGACCTCAGCAAAGCAAAAAACACAGCATCGATGGGACTTGATGGTATCCCCGGCTGTGTGATACGTGAACTCCAAGAGGAGCTAAACCCGCATATAAAAATGTTATTTAACCTTAGCCTTACTACAGGATATGTACCTGAACACTGGCGTACAGCAACAGTGGTCCCACTCCACAAGGGAGGCTCCACTACAGACCCTGGGAACTACTGCCCCATAAGCTTAACCAGCCTGGTCTGCAAAGCTATGGAAAGAATTATTATGGAACTCATAAACAACGACATTGGGGACCTACAGACACTCGATCCCACCCAGTTCAGCTTTGTAAAGGGCAGATCCTGCCTTTTGAACCTGGTTGACTTTTTCGAAACAGTCACTAGAGCCATTGATGAGGGCAAGGCAGTCCATACAGCCTACCTGGACTTGGCTAAAGCCTTCAACACAATGCCCCACTCAGGCACCATAGACAAGCTAAACAGCTTAAATGTAAATCCATATGTCACAAGATGGGTTGCAAACTGGCTAAAGAACAGAACCCATAAAGTCAAAATTGTGGGAGCCATGTCAGACTCAAAGCCAGTCACAAGTGGTGTCCCACAGGGCTCTGTCCTGGGACCCCTCTTGTTCGGCATTTATTTCTCAGATGTGAAAGCAAACATGGGAGGGTTGTGGCTGACAAAGTTCGCAGATGACTGCAAACTAGGCGCCATAGTCGATACACCAGCTGACACATACATCCTACAGAAAGGCCTCACCGAAACGGACAACTGGTGTTGGAATCGTGGCCTTAAACTGAATGCCAAGAAATGTATAGTTACCCCCTTTGGGAAAAACAAAGTACCCACAAATTATCACATAGACAGTAACCCACTGAGTACGGAAAAAGTAATCAGAGACCTGGAGACCCAAGTTGATAGTGACCTCTCATTTGACACCCATGTTGCCAAAGTGGTTAGAAAGACTTTCTACCTTGGCCACCTTATCATGAAGGGGTTCACATCCAGATCAAAGGAGGTCATCATACCCCTATACTCCTCCCTTATCAGACCCATGATTGAGTACAATGCCCCATTTGGTATGTACCTCACCCGGCACTTACAACAGCTGGAGAGACCCCAGAAGTAACTCACCAAGAGGATCAAGGGTCTCCAACATATGTCATATGCTATCAGGCTAAAGAAACTCCAGCTCTATTCAGTAGCATACCACTTGCTCAGAGGTGATCTGTGCCTGACATACAAGGCCATGTCCAACCAGGAATTGATGGACATGCTCCACCTCAAAAAATCCAAATCCATTAGAACCACAAGAGCCAAAGATTTAAACCTCAGTACAAATATGAATAGAACATGCTGGAGGGACAGATTCATAACTCAGAGGCTTCCCATACTCTGGAACAGAATCCCAGTTCATGTTAGGCAGAACCCCTCACTGACTCTCTTCAAGAGAAATCTTGACGAGTGGATGGGAGATCGTAGGTTTACCCCGGGGGTCACCCCTGTGTCACTACTTCACAGAGGCACAGTAAACTAATTTTAATAAGTAAGGGGGTCTTCAATGTGTCACTACTAGACAAAGGCACAGTATTCTAAATTTATTCTGTACACCTTAGTACCACTACATGGGGTGGCGAAAGCCACATCTGTAGGGCTAGGCTTACAAATGCCCCAGGGCAGATAGCCTAGTACTAAACTATGAACTATATATATATTCTCTGCTTGTCTAATAACTCTACGCTGAACATCTGGAAAACTGCCATAATGAAATATCTTTCCCAGAAAACAAAAAAAATGTACACTCCCTTCCCACTTTCAACCCAATCACATCCTTCTCACCTTATGCAAAATCTTTGAAAAAATATCTAACATCGACTTTCAAATTATATCAGCTATTACTACATACTCTGTCATGAACAACAGGGGTTCTGGTCTGATCAGAAAGCTTCCAACACCATCTGGTCTCTCATAGATGACATCCTTATGGGAATAGATAAATGCATGTGTCTGCAGTTATTTTAAAGACCTCATCAGAGTATTTGATTTTGTCCACCACCTCACTCTTTTAGACTACATTACAGAAAAAGGGTGTCGGTTTTGATACCATCCCTTGGTTTCACAGCTATCTTACAAATCATTACTTCATTGTCAGCTTTAACTCCTCCACCTTCAGTTCTTCCCTATACTCAAAGGTGTCCACAAGGTTCTATTTGTAACCCCCTCCCCTTTATTCAGTACTGACATTAACAACTTTCCTCTTGACCTTAATCAGCTTCCTCTTCCATTATATGTAGACAATATGGCCCTCTACCACTCAAACCATTCTCTCATTTTATTATAGCCTGACATGAAGCCTGGCTTTCAATCTCTTATCCAATAGATTGAGAAGAAAATCCAGATACTCACCTTTTCAAAAACAAAAAAAATATGCTACTTGGTACAAAATAAAAACTCACCAACATCTATAATTCCTTCATGATCTAAGGGCACAATAACAGTCCAGTAGAACAGGTTCTTTCAAATGTCTTAGACTATGGTTACACCTCTTTCTCACTTTCAATATACACCTTGACAACACACTTAAAAAGGTTAACTCCTTCCTACTTTGGGCATAGATTCCCACTCCTCAAGGTAAGCAATAGGAAAAGTTGTTCACTGCCATCATATTGAATATGGTCTCCCACTTGCTCTATATGCATCTATAAAAATGCTACCACCATACAATCCAGCTCAAATAAAAATTGTCAGTGGCTCAACTGGTAGAATACTCATCTTTGGTGCTAAAAGATCAGAAGGGCACTATTCATACATCAGGTTACTGACACTGCAGTGCAGCATAAATGGGATACTGAACTTCTGAGTGTGCTGTCCTTCAATTGGGACAGTTCCCATCTGGTGGATACAAAAGACCCTTTGGTACTTATCGAAAAAGAGTAGACTTTATTTTTACATCTTTCACTACTTACACAATTTTATATTATTTCCACATTCATATTTCTAACATATATTTTGCAATTTCATTCATTTTTCTAAACTTTAGCATACAGTCGACACAGAAAAATAGTTTCAATTTTCATCATTTCAAGAAAAACATAAACAAAATAGATTTTTAAGCTATCATCTATTTTTACTTCTTTATTCCCCATCCTTTCTTCTGCAGCCATCTTTTTATTTCATCTAGTATACCTTTATTGTTTCGATTTTTATCATACAATAATTAATTATATCTTCAGATTGCTATAAACAGTATTATATCCTATTTTACATTTTTTCTCATATTCTCCATATAATATCAAACAAATTGTTGTATTTTTAAATCCTTGCCATTTATATTCGTTTTTTTTTTTTTACGTTCTGGAAAACTGTTTATCTTTAATTTTAAAAACAATGTTTTGTTGTTTCTTCATTACACTAATCACATTTTCTTTCTTCCAGTACCATATATTTAATATTATTTTAACTGATAACTTATTAAATGAAATTCTCTCTCTAGGAAGTGTCCTGCTTCATAAAAATTCTCAAACGTTTTCCTTCTAATCTTTACAGCATTTTTACATTTTCTTTTAATTGCTCCCAAGGATATGCAATATAATATTTTCCATAATATTGTTATACCATAATTTTCTGGTTTCAATTTTGTTAATTTTTACCTTCTATAATTTTAATTTTACTCTCATACTCTTTTTTTTTCCATCTTTTCATGTTTACCACTCCTTTTCCCTCTTTCAGATTTCCATACTTCTTCATACCTTACATAGAACATTTTCTCCATCATTTGTAATTCTCTCTCTTTCACCTTCTGTATTACTGAGCAACATGCATAGATGCTAAGTTCACTACGGGATTTTTCAGATTCAACACCCTTCTTCTTTTTCATTGTCTATCACCCCTCTTTTCAATGGATTCAGTCTTGATCCCCAAATAAAATTAAAAAATATTTCTAACATCACATTTTTTTTTGTAAATGTTCACCCCCTGAATGTGCATGTTTTCTTAATATGTACATATTTAACTTGTACACTATTTATTAAATGATAGATTAAAAGACCTTCACCACAATAACATTGTTTCCAGTATTATTTTCCACTATTCTGTTACATTTTCATACTCTACAAATATCAATCCTAATACATTTATGTCCTTCCTAGTATAATATATTCCGTTTATTTTCATAAGTCCACCAAATTCTTTGTGTTTTGCCTTATTTAACAATAATCCAACATTCTTCAATACTTCTTCTCCTCATAACATTGCTTTACTTTCACCTATCCATATCTTATTTTTAGCCACAATTACTAAATATTCTATATATGACAGAAAAATTGATATTATAATTCCTTTTCCCATCTCCCATTTTGCTTCTTTCCTTCCATATGTACATGCTTATAGCATATTTGTTAAACATTCAGAAAAGAAAAATGTCTTTAACTGACATTAATTTATGTAAGATTTTCTGAATTGCACAATTATTTTCTTTCTTAACTGCAGTCCCAAGTTCTAAATACATATATTTCATGGTGCAAGTGAGCTCTTTTTCTCCACTTCATTCATAAATTTTTCAAGTAAAATAAATGTTTCAAAAGTAACTTAACAAAGGTCTTCTGTTCCTAAGTGTACTAATGGTCTTGAGTCCTGAACCTTAACCCCTTATGGTAAAATAATATTGTTCATAATGGCCTACCTGGTAATGTCACTGTTCTTCATTTTGATTCTTACTGCTGCTCTTCTCTTCTGGTTTTGTGATCCTTGCATCAGTCCTTGTCTTGTATCAGTTTCAGTTACAGCACCTTTCTTTCCTTTGTTTACTATTTATGCATTTATAAACATATTTTATTGCTCACAGTAACAGCCTGTTACAGGGACATGCCTATAAAACCAGCCACTCCAATGGCCAAACATACCCCAAACTATTGTCAGTACCTTCTGTAATCCAGCTTCTTTTCCTGACTCATCTGGCAGTACCTCCTTTGTTATCTCTCCCAGCATGTCATGCACTATAGCACTCCAGCTTACTTCATCATCAGCATTTGCTTCATCTTGAACCATCATCAACATCAGGACATGAGTTACCAGATCTCTTTCCTCCTACTCTGTAACAGCAATCTCCTCTTACAGAGTCTATGTGTAATATTTCAGTATTCTGCAGCACCCCCCTCTCAGCCTGCTTTTTCCTTTCCTCCTCTATCTTAAAATTACCCAAGCACTAGTGATGGCCCTCTGGAGCCACCAAGTGCTCAAAAAGTGGGGGGAGGTTGCCAGACCCCTGGCCAAATTTCTTTTAGTCAGTATGAACATCACTTAAAATCTCCACTTAATGAAGAATTAAAAAAAGACACTGGCCTAATGGGACTAACCCAGTCAACTAAGAATGATTAAATGAATAAATAAATACATGCATGCATGCACGCATACATGCATACATACATAAATACATAGTCTCCTAGAAATAAACACCATTGTTTTGAAATAGGGCCACATGGCCTCCAGTTAAGCAAAAAAGATGATCTGCTCCATGGCTGTCAGTTGTTCACCCTCCAGCATGAACAGTCTCTCCTTCCTCAAACATTCAAAATAAAAAGACAAGCCTCCTCATACAACCTCAAACCCATGACCATTCAGATCTTCTTCTACAAACCCTTCAATCCAAACTGCATACTTCTGAGCACTCTGTGAAGAAAATGAAAACACTGTCATCTGTTTTAGCATGTCTGGCAGGAGATTTGTGTATATTCTCAGATTAACGTGTATTGTATGCCAGCATGTCTAACTGTGAAAATGTAAATAAGTTTTTAAAATGTTTATTATTTTCCTGTTTAAGAATCTGTCAGTGTTTTGACACATTTCTAATTGCACACGTTTGTGAGGGAGATTCTAAAGTAAAAAATGCCTGTGGAGAATCACCTGATCAGTAGGTGATGTCATTAGAATGTTCCTGGTTGCTATGTGATTTTTTGAAGAGGTGATTGACAGAAAAAATAACTTTTTCAAACAACTGACTGTTATTTTTAAAATAAGACAGTTGAGACTGTTAACCTGGACTATAAAAGAGACTGCTGAATCAGTTGAAGGGCAGTTAGTTAAGAGTTGCAGTCAGTTACAGCACTGTGCAGTGCATACCCAAAAAAGGACTCACCAAAAACTGTAAGCCTGCCTTTGCCTTGTTGTTATGTTTTAGATTAGATCAGGGAGAGTATTCTCTAGTTAGATTAGGAAAGTTTAGTTATCTAGATAAAGTTTTTCTAAAATGATGGACTTCTATCCTACAGTTTCATTTTATATTTCTGGTGATTGAATTCTAGTTTTTATTGAAAGTTATTGATTTACATTTTTTTAATAATCATTTTACTTATTAAATGTTTTTATTACTTTAGGGCGGCCGCGGTGGTGCAGTGGTTAGCATTGTCACCTCACAGCAAGAGGTTCTCCAGTTCAATTCTCGGCTGGGGTGCCTTCTGTGTAGAGTCTGCATGTCCTCCCTGTGGTCGCATGGGTTTCCTCCAGGTGCTCCAGTTTCCTCCCAAAGACATGCAGTAGGTGGATTGGACACTCTAAACTGGCCCAAGGTGTGAGTGTCTGCATGTGTGTGTGCCTTCTGTGGAAGGTTGGTTGCCAGGCTAGCAACTCGACACCGTAAAACTCCACTGCCAATCATGAGCAGACAGATGATCTGCTGTGGCGACCCCTAACTGGGAAAGGTTGAAAGAAGAAGAAGAAATGTTTTTTATTACTTTGCATTGTGGCTGGACAATCAGTGTATTCTTTAGAGATTAGAGAGTGTTTATACCTGCTTCATACTCCCCAGGTCACCTTGAATGCTTGGCTGCTTCTGGTCATAGCTATCATTTATTTTGATATCTAATTGCTAATAATTGATCACCTTTGAAGGGCATGTAGATCTGTTTGGCTCTGGTGGCAGCATTTACCATTTGTATTGGGGCGGGGACACAGCTGGAAATCTATGCCAGGCTTCCTGCAAGTGTGTGAGATTTGAATTTATTTTGAGTGTGAGTGAGTCAGAGGTCTTAAACTGGAACATATTGTAATGAAGTGTATAATAAGAGATTACAGTTGGGATGGACAGAGGTATATAGTCCAGTCCCAGAAAATAGACCATGTTCCTGCTGTGCTATTAAGGGAAATTCTGGAATTGTACTCTTGTGTGCTCTGTGCTCTGGTGTTTTCTGTGACGCTCCCACACTGGAGTCAGTACTGAGGATTGAGGCTCCTTAATTACTGACACAGGCTTTAAGGGGGAGACATCAAATATTGGTGGCAGTCCAGTGGGATATTAACTGGATGTCACATTATTGGTGGCAATCTGGTGGTATATTAACTGGATGTCACATACTCATTCTCAGACTAAGCCCCAAACTCTGAGAATCCCACCTTTCCAGTCTTAAAGACACCTCTTATTACCCTTAAATTCTTTGCATGCCAAAATCTTACATCAAATTTTAAACCAAATGTACTTGCTAACAGATATTGTCAGCATACTGGCTGACAGATTCAGTGCCAACTTTACCCCTCTCTCCCCCTTAAAGGACCAATCACAATACGGGAAGAATGCCAGGCACCCAGCATTACTGCAGCACACATGAAAGCTGCATTGTCCAAGGCCAAGAATACAGCTTTCATGGGACCCGATAATATCCCTGGCTGTGTTCTACATGAACTACAAAGTGAATTGGCACCACATCTGTGTAACCTATTCAATCACAGCCTCACCTCAGGCTTTGTCTATACCAAATGGTGCACTGCTACAGTCATCCCTCTCCATAAAGGGGGAGCAACTACAGACCCTGGGAATTATCACCCCATTAGCCTGATGAGTCTGATATGTAAAGCTATGCAGTGCATCATTATCATGGACCTGATTAACAAAGATATAGGCAATCTCCAAACTCTAGACCCCCACGCAATTTGACTTTGTAAAAAGAAGATCGTGCCTGCTCAAACCAGTTGGCTTCTTTGAGTCAGTCACCAGGGCTGTGGATGAAGGTAAGGCAGTGCATACAGCCTACCTTGATCTGACCAAGGCCTTTGATACCATTCCTCACTCGGGAATTATTGATAAACTCACCAAACTAAGCATCAACCCCTATATAACTAGGTGGGTTGCAAATTGGCTCACAGATAGAACACACAGTGTGAAAGTAACAGACTCCAAGTCAGACTGCCGACCAGTCATGAGTGGAGACCCACAGGGATCAGTCCTGGGTCCTCTCCTGTTCGGTATCTACTTCTCAGAAGTCCAGGCCAACACAAAGGGACTCTGGCTGACCAGGTTCATAGATGACTGCAAGATGGGAGCCATTATTAACTCCCCAAGTGATGCAGACATCCTACAGAAAAGCCTCACTGAGACCAATGACTGGTGTCAAAACCATGGCCTTAAGCTTAATGCCAAAAAATGTGTCATCATCCCCTGTGGTAAAAACTCAGTTCCCACTAATTACCACATTAATGGGAGCCCATTGAATACTGAAGGTGTTATAAGAGATCTGGGTTGCAGGTTGACAGCAACCTCTCCTTTGACCACCACATTGTCACTGTGGTCAGAAAGTCATTCTATGTGGCACATCTCATTACCAAGGGTTTTGCATCCAGGAAGAAAGAGGTCATCATCTCTCTCTACTCTTCCCTAATTAGACCAATCATTGAGTATAATGCCCCATTTGCCATGTACCTCACTAGACACCTGCAACAGCTGGAGAGGCCACAGAAGTACCTCACGAAGAGGATCATAGGCATTAAACACATGTCCTACATGGACAGACTCAAAAGACTCCTGCTATTCTCTGTCTCATATCACCTACTTAGAGGTGCTCTCTGCTTGACTTACAAAGCCATGTCTGACCCAGCTCTGTTAGAAATTCTACATCTAAAGAAATCCCAATCCCTCCACACCACATGCTCTAGAGACTTCAACCTCATTACGACAATCAACAGAACATGCTGGAGGGACAGGCTCCTCACCCAGAGACTGCCCATGCTCTGGAATAGACTTCTCATACATGTCAAACAGAGCACCTCGCTGACCCTCTTCAAGAGAAATCTTGATGAGTGGATAGCAATAGAAAGTTCACCCTGGGGATCACTCCAGTGGCTCTACTTGATAGAGGCACAGGGAACTAACAGCAGGTGGCACAATGCCAGGGCACTTCTATGGGCTTGGCTTGTAAAGGCTCCGCAGCCATTAGTGTAGTACACACCTATGAACCTTCTCTTCATTGCCTTTTCCCGATTAGGGGTCACCACAGCAGATCACCTGACTGCTTATGATAGGCAGTGGAGTTTTACAGTGTTGAGTTGCCAGTCCAGCACCCAACCTTCCACAGAAGGCACACACATGCACACACTCATGCCTCGGGCCAATTTAGAGTATCCAATCCACCTACAGCATGTCTTTGGGATGTGGGAGGAAACCCACACAACCACAGGGAGGACATGCAGACTCCGCACAGAAGACACCCCAGCCGAGGATCAAACTGGAGGACCTCTTGCTGTGAGGCGGCAACGCTAACTACTGCACTACTGTTGGCACCTGAAGCATTAAACAGTAATGAGCTTAGATAAATAGATACGTGCAAAATCATAGGAGAAAGCAGGGTCTAAGCACTAAAAGGTAAATAGGTGGCTACAGTTGCAGAATTTTAGAACCACAAGGCATAAAAACAGGGGGAAAGAGAAAGAGGTTATAGATTAAATAGATGGACTAAACAAAACACAAAGCTTGTGATAAGTATTATGATTATATAAAACAGGGTTAAACAGGATATATACTGAGTCCAACAGATAAGCTAAAGTTTATGGCTACACATCCAAGGAAGCTGTAAGACTGGCACAGATGGTAAGGCAGAAAACTAAGACAAATGGAAGTAAAATGTAGGACTAAAAAAGAAGAAGCAGCAGTAAACAAGAAGTAAATAATATGGCAAAAAAGCAAAGGCAAATGATAAGTGGAAAATGTTATGTTGCATGAAAAGTTTAGTTGGATAGGTAGCTGGAAAAGGCTGAACAAAGTACATAAAAGTACTGCAGACAGATGGGCAGTAACAGGGCACTGCAAAAACGGAATACTAAACCAATCAGACTTAAAGCAAGATGGTAGAGTGCAGGTTCATGTGACACTGTAACTAAAAAGATGCACTGATCTGAGGTGTTTTTTTTTCTCATAGAGACATTAAAAATAGATGAGGAATAGTATATCTAACAAAGCTCAGAGAAACTGTGCTCCATATTTGGGATGAGTGCAAGGAATACAGTGAGTCAACATGGCCTTTAAAAGACTTTATTATAATAGCTAAATTTGTAATCGATAACTATAATAAGACCCACTGGAGTACACCAGACAGGGCATATGGGATTGTTAAAGATGAGCAGGTGACAGTTTCCACATTTCATCCCCTCAGAATGCAGCAATGAATCCTAGATAAAGAACTTGTTGAAAACAGAGATATTGTGCTGTATCATTTTTCAGGTTTTGATATTGTGTCAAGTGCAATTGTTGCAGTCAGTTATGTCTGTTAAATGAAACATTTCCTGGTATAATGGATGTGTTTCTATAGGTTATTAATCATAAGGGCAGGCAACCTAGGGCATCAGTGACTGGAGTACTATGTGGAATTTTAACCAATATATGATAAAGTAGGCCCTGGATAATCTTAGATCATCCATAATTTGTACATTTAAATTGTAAGGCAGACAGCTAATTTAGAGTTTAGTACATACGGGTAGAGGAACAGTCAGTATTGGATGCAGGCAGGGTGGAACAAATGGTTACAGTCACGGCTGATAACTTCATTATTCTTGCTGTTACTCAGTGTCTCACAATTAGCTGTAATTTCTTCATGAACATTATTAGAAAAGTGTACTGTATACATTTATCTTTATAGTTTTATTCATTAAGCCTAGTGATATTTTTTCTTGTGTGCAGGTACTTAGTCATGTGTATTTTTGAGCATTTCATTCTATGTTACCTTTTCCTAAACTATTGTTGCATAATTTTGACTGTGGCTTAGGTTCAGTTTAGGTAAATGTCAACTCTGGGGCATGTCTCTAGATACCTTAATTAGGAGTAGCAAATATGATGCTTACACACTGTCCAACTCCACATGAAATAGTAGGCCTTGTTTTGTGGGGGTACAGATGGGAAAGAAAATGCACTGTAATCTTGATTAGTTTTTAAGATGCATGTTCATTGAGTTACATTGCACACTTTTGTTCACATCCACCTTCAGTTTTTTGCACAGCTCTTAAACTTTTTCAGGAAGCTATAAATGAATACTTAACTTGGTGAGGGTTTGATGAAGTATATAAAGTGTCTCTTACCTTGTAGATAACATCTTGTTTGTTGGTTAGTCTGTACACACCTTGCCAAGGGCTTCAGGGATAGAGAGAACAGTAAGGAAAAATTGAAAATCCTTGCCTATTGTCAAATTGTTTATCAAGGGAGGTATATAAAGTACCTCTTACCTTGTAGATAAAATCTTGTTTGTTTGTTGATTAGTCTGTACATACCTTGCCAAGGGCTTCAGGGTTAGAGGGAACAGTAAGGAAAAACTAAAACTCCTTGCCTACTGTCAAACTGTTTATTAAGGGGGTGTAAGGGACCACCTCAATGATCCATTCCCTGATTAGAGACAAAATGCCTACATAGCTTGGATATAGACCCCCAGCAGACCAAACTTCTCCATGATACGTCAGCGGCAGGAACAGTCAGTAAACTCAAAGATCTTTTCTAAATCTCTGAAAATGGCCAGTTATAAAAAGTTGCTGTTCTTGGCTTCTTATTAAATGGAAACAAAATCCCTCTGGTGGGCTTCTCCTGTTCTTGTGTTAGTTATATGACACCAGATATCTGGATTGCTGCATCATGGTTGGAGTTCCAAGTTTAATATGAAGAAGTGCTTTAAACCATTTCATTAAGAATGATACAATCTATTCTCCAAAAGAATAGTTTTCCTAACTTGTATCAATGCAGTCCTTAGGACTACTTTATTATAAGTTGAGAGTAAAAACAATGATTTCTGAGAAAATGGAGATGTCTTCACCCCTTTAAAAATGAGGTTCCTATTCATGGTTATGGTGGCTTAATTATGAACTCTAGAAAAAGGAGTAATCCCTTCTCTGGACATCAATCAGATCTGATGTTATTCTGGATTGGTTTAGCTTTTGCTGAACCATTATGTATCCTGATCTGCTGGCTATATTGTCTAATACAACACTGAACACACCCAACAAACACATGCAAGTGAGTGTGTGTGCACAAACATACACGCACGCACGCATGCATGCACACACACACACGCATGCACTCACACAATCACACATGCACACGCGCACACACACACACACACACACACACACACACACACACACACACACACACACACACACAAACATATACACACACACACACACACACACACACACACACACACACACACACACACACACACAGTGGAAATGAATAATCAAACATCATCGTGAATGATATACAGTAAAGTAATTTAAGAAATGCACTTGCTAAACATATAAATGAATACATATCTCACGATTTTATATATTTTGTGCTGGTCTGAGATTACTGCACTCCATCAGTTATCTTTTGGACTATCTTTAGTGCCTGTGCCAGTCTTGATCCTTTCTGGAGTTTGAAAAAATGATGGCCTAGGAAGGAATGTCTGGAATTTAGACAATTATGGTGGTAGTTAAAGCTGTAAGCAGGGGATGCCTCTAGTTTAAATGACTATACATCAAAGAATAGAGATTTAAAATATAGGAATTATCAGTATTAATTTTATTGGTCATTTATCCTGGGTTTTTATGGAAGTTTTGTGCGACTTGATTAAACTGTGATTTAATGTTTCTTTAAATTTGTCTATTACAAGATGGGGTAAGGGGTCATGAGATTGTTATACACAGATATTTAAAAGTTTTCAGTGTTTACACACTGATTTAGTTCGGATGATGTCTTATGACTTCAGACAAAAGTACTAAACTCATTAAATCTATTTATTACTTTTGCATGTTGTGATGAGTAGTGGTATTTTTTGGTTATAGTGTTTGTTTCTACAACCATGTTACCTGCTATAGTTTGCTTCAGAGCTGTACTGCAGGCAAGAGACACTGGTTGAAGGACGTCAAGATCTGTGCACATGCATGGTTGTGTCCACTGGTCTGCTGCTCACTTTAGACCTAGGATATGACTGGAATTTATATATGCTAGCAGATTTGAACAGTTCTTTTATAGTTCAACCCCACAGCATGCAACTCCTGTCAGACATGAGAATACAATCCTGTCTGGCAACCCTCATATCCACCATGCAGGTGATACTATGGGGATATTTACACCTGGGTATGTTTAGCAGATAAGCAGTAGGCTTGGGGTCATTAGTTCACTGAAGTAACACACAATGACCTTTATTTAAACAGAATACTACAGAACCTCATTACCTGATACCTATCTAGAGTTCTCCTTTAATTTTGTGGCATTAGTATGGCATTGGCACTTCAGTGCAGAACTCTGCTATCCAGTATAATGTCATGCTAGGATTGTATTTGTGATGCCCCACCACTGGCCCAGTAATCAAGGAGCCTGAATCCTCACCACTGGCAACAGTGGGGGAAGTACATTGGGAGGATGACAAATACACACACAGTATTTCCAGATGCAGCTCTCTGCATCAAGTGAAATTTCCCTTAAGAGCACTCACTGAGCACACTCAGTCCTGGGTGGTCTCTCCCTCTTTCTCCAGATCCCCAATAAGACTCAGCTGAGTAGCCAAGCCAAGACCTCCAACACCCTGTCTGTCCAACCAGTGATTCATGTCTCTGCCCAAGTAGCTGACACACACACACTTTGAAGTTTGATTTATACAAACACACACACACACACACAGACATACACACACACACAGACATACACACACACCTGGGAAAGGCTGGCACAGGTTTACTAGCTATGCCCTTCTTCCCAGACTATAAGGTAGTTATTATTGCTACCAGCCAACTCTTTATCAGCTACTTTAAGGCCCTTAACAAAGGGTGTCCAATCTTAATGTGTAATGTTACTATCAATACAAATGGTATTTTGACTAAGATCAAGGCTATTAGGAGTGGCCTACATAGTGTCACCAAATGAATATGCAAGTACTCACAGAACATAAATATGTCTCTACACAGATCAGTCACAATGAAAGGTTTAAATATATTTAATAATAAAATAATAAAAGAACTAGACAATACTAAAGTTATATATAGATAGATATATACAGACAGTCACATCAGAGTTCAAAATCACAGGAATTATTTAAAACAACATTGCAGGACAGTCTCAAATAAATAAAGAAAAACATCTAAACTATGCTTTACTATATTCCTGACTAAATCTAAGCAAATTATACTGTTCCATAGACTTACTTACTTATAGCAAGCAAGACAGATAGATGTGGTGAGTGCATCTTGATGTTGTCAGGTCAAAGTCAAAATACAGAATACAGTCTCTCACTAAGAGACTTCCCAAATTAATACCTCAAATATTACTGCTGGGATAGCTTGCAGAATGACATCATTTCTTGTCATCTAACTCTATCCCAGGTAAAACCCCCGCTGCTGAAAGCTAGCAGTGTTTAGCATCCACCTGTGAAAATACATAGACCTCAGATTTTTTGGCAAATGGTGTAAGTCGTAAAATAATTTGCATTCCACCACTTTTAAGGACAATACAGAAAACTTCTAGTTCTAGACATTGTGTCTGTTATTGCACTGAAACTAAAAGATAACATATTTTGTTATGGCCCAGCCATAAAGTAATTTAATTTCAACTATTTTTCTGAAGTTTTGCAAGTTAACCTTCTGTATTCCAGTTTTCCTTGTTAAAATATATACATTTAAACAGTTACAGTAGTGTATATACATTTCTGTTCTGCTCCAGTAGGCTACACTATGGACACATCTTTAAGCTCAGTACTTTACAAACCTTTTTCAACACACGTCTGTACAAACCTAGTTTGACATACATAGAACATACAGTTCTAATAAGATAGCAACAAAAGCATCTTACATGAAGTAAGTTGACATTCACAAATGACATATAACCATTTACAAAATTCTAGACACCTGTGCTGGCAGTATCTCTCTTTGTTATACTTCTATATAAATCATGTTAATATTCGCAAATGACATATAATTATTTACAAAATTCCAGATAGCTTGGTTGGCAGTATCTCCTTTTGTGACAGTAGTCCACAAGTCTAGTTTTGGGATAGCATATACTGGATAATGGAGTCTGTCTGCAAGCTACCCCAATGTTTTGGAATCCCATAGTAACCTTATCTCTAACTTTAGTTTAAGAAGGATTGTTAAGAATTTCTAACATTAAAGCTTTAATTTATTGTTTCCTTTTATTAAGACTTATGTTTGAAGTTTATTTAAATACTCTTGCAGAGTACATTTTTTCTACATAATATGTAAGCATCAGACCGATAAAAGTTTTTTTTTTTTACTTTTCTGACAAACTTCTTACTCTGAAAAGTAAAGCTGAGGAAGAAGCAGGAACTTACAAATATACATCAGACAAGTGCTGATTAGTGCTCTTGTTAAGCATTCTTACAGGACTGTTTTGAACATAGAAGTATTTTTTTTCAATAATGAATCTTTATTATTTTTAACTTCTTCATACACATTTAAACAGAAAAGAGAAAAATCAGAAATAATTTCTACACACTATCTAACAAACATTAAAATACAATATACAATATTTACATAAATGCTTTCACCATTTGAGTAAGATATCCACAAAGTTCCCATCTAAATATATTCCATACAATTTTTAAGGTTATTCTAAAAGTAATACTTTCTGGTTTAAAATAGAATAATGGTGGGATATCCTGATTTCACTAGCTTACACTAACATAATGTTAAAAATTTGTTCCCAGATCTTTAGGTTATTTGGACATTTACTTTGGTTACTGATAACATGTTTATGAGCTAATATATGTCTTATCGCTAAGATCCTGAAGTTCTCCCAAGACGTTTGCATTGGGTTCAACCAATTTGTAGCTATATAGAGCTTCATCAATAAAAAAATATTAATAAGTACAATCACCTGGGATCTAGGTATATTGTTTGGAGGAATGTGTAATATTGTAAACTCCCAAGATAACGTTGAATTCTGATATCCCATCTTTTGCAATTGTAGTCTTAGGGAATTCCAAAGTTTATATATACATTTGCAGCCCCAAAACATATGCAGGAGGTCCGCCACTTCATCTTTACAATATGGACATTTGGGAGAATTCTTGGAATTGAATTTATACAAGCTAAGGCGTGTATAGTATGCATTATTATATATCATAAGTTGAGTAAAAGTTAACTTATGAAGGGAAATTGATTTTTTTGTTAATTTAACTGCATTTATGAATTTACTATCTTCAACCAAAGGTAATTTTTCTTTCCAATATTTCGATATGAGAAGGTCATTATGAAATTTGATATCTTTTATCAATTTATAGGCAGACGTTATATATTTGGTCGTTTGCAATAAAGCTTGCCATAGCAAGGAGCATTTTATTTAATACCTCTTGATCCACCGATAAGTCTGTAAAGTAACCACTAGCTAATTCTTTAATCTGTCTCAATATAACTAAATATGCTTTAGGAAGATCCATTTCTTGCCTTAGATCATGTGCAGAATAATTCAGATATGGGTATATGTCTTGTAAAGTTAGGTTTATTATTAGTGGGAAATTTTTTAAGTTTATAAGTTGATTATTAATTCTTAGGTTAGGGGTTTTATGGAAAGGTTGTAGGAGCATCATATATTAAAATAGATTTAATGATCTAAGAAGATTTTGCAATAATAGTATATAAGTTTTAATGTGGTCCATTAGGGCATACGTTTTAATAGTTTCTTTATTTAAAAAAGGTAAAGCTTTAGGATTTATGTTCAAATGCTCCACATGTTTATAACCAGTTTTATCCAATTTGGGGACCAAGTAGTACTTTGTATATCATAGTTAGCAATTCTTAGAAGTTTATTAGCATTTATAATTAAATAGTATATTCCAAAATCAGGTAAATCCAAACCACCTTTATCTTTCGGGGTTACCAATTTGTCATAGGATATCCTAGTTTTCTTTGGGTCCCATATAAATTTAGTAAGTTCAATGTGCATTTGTTTGAAAACTTTATTAGTAATTAACACTTGTATGGACCTAAAGATATATAACATTCTGGGCAATACATTCATTTTAATAATTGATACCTTTGCTAATGTAGGCAATTTCAGGTTATTCCATCTCCTTAGGTCTAATGAAATTTGATCCCATTTCAGTCTAACATTATTGAGATAGAAATCCTTGTTGTCTGTGGAGAAGGTGATACCTAGATATTTAATCTTCTCTTCAGATTTTATTTGCCCAATCTGGGATAAAAGTGAAAAGGGTTTCGGAGTTTTCAAGGGAAATATATTTGTTTTCTTTAGATTTATTTTATAATTTGATATTAATTGAAATTCTTCGACCGCAGATAGTAATCTCTTGGTATCAGAAACAGGTGTTGTACAATAGATATTTAGGTCATCAGTAAAAGCTGCCGTAGAAATCTTGGTACCGTAAATCACTGGGGCATTGTGATATATATTTTGTTTAATATGGAGAAATAAAGGTTCTAAATATAAATTAAATAATATAGGAGATAAAGGACAACCTTGACGGGTACCATTCTTGATTTGAATTCTATTAGAAAACATTTTGTTTATAAATAAGGTTGTATAGGGGTTCTCATATAATGTTTGTAATATTAGGATAAATTCTTGAGGTATTTTAAAATAAGGTAAAATAAAAATTGTATATTAACTCTATCAAATGCCTTTTGTGCATCTATAATAAGGGCATACATATTTAAGTTCCGTTGATTGGCACAAGAAATTAAAGTGTGAAGTGTTAAGGCAGGGGCGGCCCGTGCTATTGAACTGCTGGACTGCAGCCCCCTCAACTTCAAACTAACAAAATAAAAAAATAAGAAAAAAAATATTAAAATTTTGCAGACTTCGCGCATGCGCACTAGTCCAGACTGCTGCTGAGACAGTCTGGAGCATGGAGCATGGAGCATGCGCAGATTGTCTCAGCAGCAGTCCTGATTGAGACACGTGAACAGGAGTGCTCCCACAAGTCTATGCAGTTTTAAACTGCATAGACTGCCTGGGAACTCGCTGGGGAAATGCGTTGGGGTCGGACTGCAAGGTCAGCAGTCGGATCTCGGGTCTGGATTGGAGCTTGCTGCAGGAGAAGATCTCGCGACGGGCAAGGTCGGATTTGCATGGGTTTTCAGCTGCACTCGTCGGGGGGTTTGTGGACAGGGACCTGGATTTAATGGTGGTTTTGCGGACAGGGATTTACTACAGGATCAGGTAAGTGTACAGGGAGTTTCAGTGTGTGTGTGTGTGTGTGTGTGTGTGTGTGTGTGTGTGTGTGTGTGTGTGTGTGTGTGTGTGAAAATGCCCCTGGTGCAATATACTGGTGGTTAGGCTCATGGTGGTGTGGTAGGGAATACCTCAGGCTTGAGCCCTGTACCTTGTATGCAGGTGTTAAAGACCTGAATTATCTACCCACCACCATTTGTAAAAAAATTGCAGATTTTTGCCTCATATTTGATCTGATCTGTTCCTCATAATATCTGTGGTTTATAAATGTTGCAATGCTTGATATTTGATGGTGCAGTGGTAGCATTGTTGCCTCACAGCTGCAGGTTCTCAGGTTTGTTTCTTGGCTGGGGTGCCTTCTTTGTGGGGGGTCTGTATCTTCTCCCTGTGTTTGTGTGGGTTTGCTTTTGTGTCCTCCCATGTTACAAAGACATGTCTGTATTATTTCTTCCTGGGCCCCTGCTGAGAATTGTTTTTATTTGTTCCAAGTCAGACTGTCCTGATTAACAAATGTTAAATAAAATTGACAGGCATTTGAATTTCAGACTTCAGGTTTCTGAATGTTTAGTTCCTTACATATTTGATGGTGCAGTGTCAGTATTGTTGCCTCACAGCTATAGGTTTTCTGGTTTGATTCTTACCTGGGGTGCCTTCTGTGTGGAGTTTGCATCTTATCCCTGTGTTTGTGTGGATTTGCTCTGGTGTCCTGCCATTTTACAAAGACATGTGATACAGTATTTCTCCCTGGGCCTCTGCTGAAAATTGTTTTTGTTCCGTCAGAAGTAAAATTGACAGGCATTTGAATTTCAGACTTCATATTCTTCAGAAAATACATAGTAAAACAATGTTTTATTCTAGCAATAAATATATAGTAACACAACCTTTTATTATAGCAATTTTTTTAAGTTTATAAGATGGCTATTTGAAATTTGTCCTTAGTTTTGGGACTGTAATACCCTGTTAGTGGCTTTGTCCAGGTTTTTTGTGCTAAGGTTGACAGCTATGGCAAGAACTGAATTCACTGAATATGTTTGAGGGCTGTATTCCCTCATTACTGGGTTTGTCCAGGTGTTTTGTGCTAAGAGGTTGACAGCTATGGTGAGAACTGAATTCATTAAATGATAGCCATTTAAGTTTCAGTCTTCCTCTCTTTCACAAAGCAGCTGATTTGGCGTAGTGGTATGTTGCTCTTGACTGTTTTGCACAGGGACCTTGGCAGTAAAATGTACGGTGGTAACACAGCATTTTTCTTTCACAAAGCAGGTGATTTGGCATAGTGGTATGTTGTTCTGACTCTTTTGCACAGGGACCTTGGCAGTAAAATGTATGGTGGTAACACAGCATTTTATTCTAGCAGCTTTCCAAGATTATACAAGCAATGTTTAATGTGTCCCTGGTTTTTGCCCTTTTGACCCACCCTAATAAATTTGACTTTTTCCAGACTTCTTGTGCTGCGAAGTTGAGATGCAGTTGAGTATTGAGTAGATTTTACAAGGAGCCGAGAGCTGCAGGGGAAGAGAAGTTTAGTGCTGATTATGCTAAGTCAGCTCACATTGCTAATAGCACAAAAGGTTGTGTACTTGCTTTTGATGCAGAAGGTTGTTGGTTCTACTCCCATAAGGGGTGAATGCTGCCGTAGTGAAAATTAAGATACTAACTATGAGCCTGTTATCAGTTTGCCATCCATTTCCTATTGCAATATTACTAGCTTATTTTTAATGTAATTTAGGCAATTTATTCCTCAGGGGCATCAGACACTTTATTTTTCGATGAAACCATGAAATATAAAGGTGATTTCTAGCATCAACCTCTCCATTACAGACTTATTTAATGTGGAATTATTTAGATAACTTTTTTACTACTTCAGAGATTGCGCATATTTACTGATAATGGTGGACTGTAGAATTGTGCATATTTACTGATAATAGTGGACTGTAGAAGTTTGAGTAGACTTTTATGATGGAAATGTTCTGAATTGGACAGTTTTGTTTCATTGTTTACTGGAAAAATATTCAAAGCAATAGGAAGGTGTATCAAAGAGCACATGTATGTTTCATATGCAAGGGGCCTATGATTTGAAAACAGCCCAGAATTAATTTTTATCTGCCACGGGTAAATTCTTTGAATGTGGGTTTTAATGTTGTTTCAAAGAATGTGAGTTTCAAGGGCAGAGAAGGTTTATTGCCAAGTTTGTTTAGCAGATGTCTTAGTGTTTGTGCTGTAAAATGCAAAATAAAACTTTCAAATGAAGTTCAAATCATCATAGAAGTAAATCAGTATGCACATTAGTGTTTATGGTAAATGGAGTGAAATAGCAAAGTAATGGATCATTGGAATGGCTGCAGGGAGGCTCCATTCGACCATGGTTTTGTGAGGGGGAAGGGCGGCAAGCTTAGACAGCCCCAGCTGAGCTATACCTCCCAACTGTCCAGATTTTCAAAGAATGAATAGATTTTTTGCTTCTTATTTTTGGTTTGTTCCTCATAAAATTTGTGGTTTTCTGGCAAATCATTTAGGAATTAAGTCACTAAATAATGACACACTAGTTTCAGACTTCATAACCTTCAGAAAAACGCATGCTAAAGTAAGACCTGTTCTATCAACTGTCCCAGTTTATAGAAGAGCAATTTTTAGTACTGTTTATATGTCCCCCCAATATATTTGGCCTTGTCCAGATTTATGTCCCAGTTTATACAAGAGCAATTTTTAGTACTGTTTATATGTTCCCCCAATATATTTGGCCTTGTTCAGATTTACTGCATTAACAGGTTGAGAGGTACATGCAAATAAATTGCTTTATAGAATTAGGCATAGCCAACCTCTCAACTGTCCCCGATTTTGGCTCAAAATGTTGCTCTTCCCCCTAATAATCCCTCCGCAAAATAGCAATTTTGGAAGAAAACATGGAGGGTTTACAATTAAGAAATAACTGTAATAATCAAAGTTATATATTACTTGAAATGTATGTAGATTCTTTTATTTTGTCAGCTGCTCAAGTTAGCAGTACTAATATTAAAGTGTCCCTTCTTTGACAGGTTCCCAGCTGTATTGTATGGCTATTTTATATTTTTGCATCACATTTGGTCCATTTTTCATAAAATTGTGTTTTTTGGCAAATTAGTGACAAATCACTAAAGACTGAAGTTAGAAAATAATGACAGACATTTGAGTTTCAGATTTTATACCCTTCAGAAAAGTCATACTAATGCAAGACCTATTCTATTATCTTTCTAAGTTTATTAGAGCAATATTTAAAAAATGTCCTTATTTTTGGGCATTTGTCCCACTTCTGTGTATGGCTTTGTCCAGATTTCTTGCTCTGAGGTTGAGAGGTATGACAAATATGTCAGGGCCATCACAGTCAGCCAGAGACATTTCAAATTGTGACATACTTGTTGCACCCCACTCCACCATGTAGTGACTCTGGATGTGTTCAAGCAAGGCAAGGAGTAGTTATGCAGTGTAAATGTGCAGTGTGTCCCCCCCATCCAAGGTAGACACAAGTACTACAGTAGCTTTTCATCTGTCCTTGATTTTACAGAAAGGTCTGGTTTCTGTCATATTTTTGTACTGTTGATTTATGCGTATTACTCAAAGTGCCTGTTGCTCTGTGTTTAAGTTGCAATGCTTTAATGACCATAAGGTAAGCTTGTCTGAGATTGTAAGATGCAAGTAAGCTTTAATAAGCATACTGTTAAAGAATTGCCAACATTGAAAGCCTTTCTGTTGTTGCCATGCAGAGAATACTTGACTAGATAATGTATAAGCCTTGGGTATTAAAGGACAGGATTCCATTATTTTAAAAAGCTCATTACACTTGTTGGAGACTTCCAGTCATCTCTACAGACTTTACTGTAAACTAAACAGAATGCCAATCATATGTGGTCTATAACCTGTACAATAATCCTTTAAGCAATGTATCTTGAGCTTGTTTCTTGTTTGCTTTTCATTTTTTACTTACATGTTTTCCCCATGAAACAAGTAGATAGTTGTCAGGCAGCAGGTCTTTTATGGATAAGAAACATTTTTACAAGTGGGGGCATCACAGAGATTTCTACTTTCAGCATGTTACTTGGTACTTTAATAAAGCTGAATATAAATTATAATTAGAACTGCAGTGCAAGGAGAAGTGGTTTGAGCTGAGTGCTTCTGGTTTTTCTTGTACTTGATTTTGACTGGCATTCCAGTAATGTATCTAAAAAGTAATTTATTTTTTCATGCCTCACAACCTTTTGTTTCCATCTAGATATTGTGTAAGCTGTCATGCAGCCAATGCATTGAAATATTTTTATTCTTCTACACTTATTTTTGTCTTGATTGGACTCTCATAATGATGGTTTGCCACCCAGGGCAGCGTATTTAATTAAAGTTAGTTTTTGTGGTTTTGAGCATAGCCCCTCCCCTTTCTAGTTGGCCACACCCCTTCCCCTTGACCCCACCCATTCAGCTGTCTCCTGCAGGCCCCCCTTTGATTTGAAGTCACCAGCCGCCACTGTGTTAAGGTATTATCATTAGTTTGCCTAGAGGTTAAAAACCCCATTTGCTCATTGGAAATAATTGAGTTCATTATTTTCTTCAATCTAGTAGCTAAAATGGAAGTCAAGATTTTTGTATCAACGTTTAAGAGTGATATAGGTCTATAATTGTCTGGGTTTTGAAGATCTGAATTTTCTTTAGGTATAAGAATTGTTTTGGATGTGTTGAAATGTAAATCATTGATTTTATTACTAATAATATAATTCAAGGTATATGATAAAATTTTAACAAGCGTATTACCGAAAGTTTTATAAAATTCTGCCGTAAGTCCATCAGGGCCCGGGGCTTTATGTGATTTCAAAGTTTTGATTGTTGATATTATTTCCTCCATAGAAATTGGCTGTATTAAATCTCTCTGTAGCTTCTCATCAATTTTTGGGAAGTTAATCTTTTGTAGGAAATCAGTATAATTTTTACTTGTAGGTAATTCAGTTTGCTCTCCATAGATTTTAGCATATATTGATTCAAAAATGTTAATAATATCCTTAGACTTCGTATACATTTTATTTTCATAACACAATTCCGTAATTAGGTAGGGTGATTTAGATTGATTACTAATTCTTGATAACGCCCTTGATGGAGTTTGTATATTATCTGCATAGGTTGCCAATATTTTAGTTTCATAAAATGATAATTTTTTTTTAATCAAAAATGGATCTTTCTGACATTTTATGAGTTCTATTTCTGTTTGTGCATTATGATTCTGTATTAGTTCTTGATCTAGTATTTTAATCTTAGATTCCAAGGTTTGTTCTTCCCTAATTTGAATTTTCTTATAATAGGAGGCTTCTTGAAGGAAAATACCTCTTATTTGTGCTTTAGCAGTCGCCCATTCAATATCAGGTCTGTGTTGATGATCACCTATCTTACCTAAATCAGACTTGAGAATATCTTGTATTTCCTGAGTAATTTCTCTTATATTTAATAGATTTGGATTTAATGACCAATTATAACCCATCTGTGATAAAATATGTCCAGAATTGTTAGTAAATCTTAATGTAATTTTTGAGTGGTCTGATAAGTACCGAGCATATGTAAATACTTGTGGGTCAAGATTAATAAGTTTCAGAGATTAGAAAAAAGTCAATTCTAGACCACATTTTATGACAACTTGAATAAAATGTAAAATTATTCGAATTAGGGGTCTTATTAGAATATTTGAAGGGGTCATATACGTTGAAATCATGTTTAAGTTCCTTTAAAGTTAACACCACTTGACTATTATATGTTCTATGTTTACTTGATTTATCCAAATCTGGATTTTGATACGCATTTCAATCCCCCCCCTATGATTATATAATGATTATTATATTGGTTTAATATAGGATAGAGTGTGGCAAAGAACAAATGCTGATTATTGCAGAGTGCATATATATTGAGAAGAATAATGGGTTTATCATACAGTGTTGTCGAGAGAATCATATAGCACCATCTTCCTTCTTTGTCCATTTTAAATTCTAAAATTTTATCTTGATATTGTTTCTTAATAATTATTGCCACCCCCACACTATTGGTCTTCCCTTCAGAGGCTATGATTTCTCTTATCCATTTTTAACATAGAAGTAATTCATTCTTCTCCATAGAAGTTCAGCACTAAAAATCTAAGTGCTGCTGTCTTTTTCGGCTAAAACTGTAGTGTTAAAGAATAATACTAACACCAAGTATATTGGGAATAAGAACATAATTAAAGTGTTTGTCTTTACAATAATGAGTCAGAGAAACAGCATTGTGACTCATTGGATTAGCCTCAGACTTCTGTCAACAGAGACCTGGCAAAAACAGGCTAGCATGACTCATGGATTGTTTATGACCAGATATCTTGAGATGGACTGTGTTCAGTGTTACATAAAGGGTGCACAAAGCACTATTTTAGTTTTTATTTCTGCAGGTGTTATTGGATCCGTCTCTCTACATTGCCATAATTGCAACTTCAGTAAAAATGTCAAACAAATTAAGGCATATGTTTTGTTGCAAAATGTAAGAGGCTAATTTCCAGCAATAACCAAATAAATGATGGATGTGTTGAGGAGATAAGGAACAAAATAACTCCTTTTCAAATGATCAGGCTAGTGAATAAGGAAGCCAGGAAGTTTAAAACTCAATAAATGACTGAGCAATGAAGATGTGTATAGTTCACATTCAATGGCCAAATAGGGAAATCAATTTTATTACAATAAAGGCTTAATAAGGAATGTAAAACTTGATCCAAGAGGAGCAGGGTAACAGGAAAATAAAAGGATAGATGAGTGCTGTGATAAGGATGCCAGACAGTCACAAATTAGCAAATGACTGAGGATATTCCTTTTTTAGGGTGAAAGCAGTTCTTTTAGTGGGTCAATGCATTTATGACTGTGCAGCTTATCTGGGAATCTGTTCAACTGTTTGGATTAGAAATTCCTTGTGGCACTCAGGGACCATAATTTCAGTATTGTCTTTTCTCATTGCAACAGAAGTAGTGCCTTCTATGTGGGTAGGACTGAATGACTTTGAAAAAAAAAGTTAATGATAGAAAAGTAATTTAAGAAATGCACTTGTAAACATATAAATAAATACATATCTCATGGTTTTATGTTTTTGTGCTTGAAAAAGGGGGGAGTCTTGGAAAGAATATATAGAAGTTAGAGAATTATAGTGGCAGTTAAAGCTGCAAGTAGGGGATCCCCCTAGTTAAATGAATATACATCAGTCAATAGTGTTAAAATACAGGAGTTAAAAGTATTAATTTTATTGATCGTTTTGTACAACTTGATGAAAATGTATTTTAATCTTTCTTTAAATTTGTCTGTTACTGGATGGGGTAATGGATCATCTGATTGCTGTACGCAGATATAAAACACATTATATGTTTACACAGATTTAGGTTTCATGAAGTTTTATGATTTTTAGATCAAAGTGTTAAACTTATTAATTATGTTTATTACTTTTGTACATTGTGGTGAGTGGAATTATTTTCTGGTTGTAGTACAGCTTCACCTGTATGTAGGATTTGGTACAGTAAGATTTTAGGCTGTACATCACCTCATGCCTACAGTGCCTTTTCCCACATGCAGGTGAATTTGTGCGCTGTATCAGCCCACTGACATAATGGATTACATTGTTTCCTATAAGTTTTCCATTGTTGTGCCTCGCATCGCCAATGCTACTACAGAATTTCTAATTTCCCCTCATGTTGTAAGCCTCATCTCTGTTTTTAAATAGTGTGTAGGGATCCTGGTTCCCTAATTAACCTGTTCAGCTTGAAGGACCCAGAAGAGTTTCTTTGGAATTTGGGAGTATTTATCTTGGAATCCAGCCCTTAATCTTATTTATTTTTTTATTAAAAGTATTTAGATGACTAAAGCTATGCATCACACACAAAAAAGCTACAATAGCAAGACAAAGAAAGGCAAATTCAAAATAGAACTGCAGGAAACATAACATTTAAATACTAATCTTAACTGGATGGCACAGTTCAGAAAAAAAAATTGTAGGAAATCTAAGATTTAAATACCAAAATGTGATTGAAAGGCAAAATTCAAAACAGAACTGCAGAAAAACATAAGCTTTAAATACTAAATCTAATTATAAATTCTAATGTTTAATCACCTGAAGATATTATGTGGACTGCATATGGAATAGAAATGTTATGGTACATTAAATTGTGATCCAGGTTTGCAAATTATTTTAATATGAAAGACATTCCCATCTCACAGTCAGTTGTTAATAATCTCATAAAAATGGAATAGTTGGATAATAGTGGGTCTGCATAAAGGCAATGCTAATACTCTATATAGGTATATTGTGGTTATAGCAGAGATGTTTTCATATTATTATACAGTACATTATATTCAGTGCAGACATCATATGGAGCATAACATAATGTTGTACCTGAAATTTTTATTGGGATTTGCCTTTCCAATGGTGAGTAAATAATAAGCAGATATAGTAACTAGTCCTATAACTAGTGAGGAGAAGGTGGAAGCACTAATGAGACAAGCTTAAGGTAAACCACCATTTACTTGCTGGTGGTATACAGATCACTGTGTATGGAATAAGTATGAATCGCATAACTGTATGCTTGGTTAAACTATTTAATTTGGTTTTGGAAAATAAAGACTTATCTGCTTTACTGGAGCAAGCACTATTGACAGTTATACCAAAGGATTGCAAATATATAAGTCTGCCCTCTTCCTAAAGACAAGTCTCTGTGTTAAACAACGATTATGTTATGTACATTGTCCTAGCACTTTTGGTGATATGTTCACCCCCTTTGATAGAAAATTATTAGTATGAGATTATTAGAGATAGAGAAACCTTTGATAATACTTTTCAAAAATGGAATTATTAATGAAACGGGCACAAAAAGAACAGAAGGAGCTGGTGATTGTGAGTTTATATGCTGAGAAAACAATTGATACAATGGTATTTAATTCTATGGTGAAGGTACTGTTGAACTTTGGATTTACACAGGAGTCAGTGGATTTAACTATGGCAAAATACATGGGCTCCAAAGCAAAGGTGGAAATTTAGGTAAGACTGCTGATGTCATTTACACTGAACAGAGCAATTAGACAGGGACGTTAATTGCTGTCTCTTCTGTTACAATGTAGCTAGAACATTTAGCAGTGGCAATTAGACAATCTGGTTTGCATGGGTATTTGACCAGGGAAGAAGATGTGAAAATATTTCTGCCTGAGGATGATCTATTGCTTTATGTACCATACCTTTTGAGTGCTTAGATGACTTTAGGATTTTTACAGGTTATAAGGTCAATGAAATGGGGACAAAGGTTGTCTCTGTAACTTATAGACCTGCATCAGTTTTGAGGATTTAATTTACCTATTTGCAGAGGCACCCCATATGAAGTACTTGAGAATTTGATTAGTAGACACATTAGAAGTCTTAATAGCAAAGTCTTATGGCGAGTTATTCAAAATTATTTCTGAATATGGGAAATGATAGTGTTAGGGCTGGATCAGAGAGTCTAGGCTCTGCATTTTTTTATCATCCCTGTTTTCCAATCTTTTTCTGCAAATGTCCCTTCATATTTTTGAACACAGCTAAAATTATGATGAAAAATATTACACGGGATGAAGGTAAGGCTCATGCTTCCTGGCATAAGCTTACTATTTCTAAAGATAAAGAGATGAAGGAAACATGAATGCACCTGGCCCCATCTGTGTCACAAGGCAGTAAAATTTAAAATGCTACATTTGCTTATGATGAAGTCTTGTGATTCTAAATGGAAAAAGTTAACACCTTGGTCTAACTTTAATGTTGAACAACTGGACAGGATAGCTTTATGGTCCTATTTTAGTAAAAGGCAGAGGCCTCCTTATGTTATAAAGCAAGTGATGGGTACTTTTAGAAAAGTGAGAATGTGGGCAGAGTTGTAACAATATCTGGGCAGAGGTATAGCAATAGTTGAATGTGTTATTACTTATTGGCTATAGTATTACAAGCCTACAAGGGAAATTGGGATTAAAGAGATGGGAGGCAAACAAAAAGGGCTGTTATTCTGAGAGCTATTATGGCTTGCTGGCAACTGAGTAACATGGGCTAAACTGCAGAAAAGGTATGGCTTAAATAATGTATTAAGGCTGCATTATAGAGGACAATTACAGCTAGACAAATGGGAATTACTAGTTTGCTTAATACTTTGTCCCCATATGGTAACAATAACATTAGAAGCAAAGATGATTATCTTATAGTAAGAGGTGTGGTTAGGTGAGTGCATAAGACCTTAAAATATATTACTTCAGTTAAGCAGAAACTCACAGCAGATTGGGAAGGGATGCTAGCTATAAGAATAACTGACTCCACCAGGTGATGAATTTGACAATTGCCATGGTATGCAACAAATTCTAAAAATTTAGAATATTTGTTTGGATGTGTTTTAACAAATACTTTTACCTTCTACAAAGTCTGAGAAGGATGTTCCCAAATGTACATCCAGCATGTTAGGGATCTGATTTGAGTGATCTAGGTACATCTCTGAGCATATTTTTTAGACTTGCCTAGGGCTAAGTGGGTTCACTGTAGAGCTAACTCAACTGGTAAAGGCAGCATTCCACAAAAATATAGAAATAACTGAAGTATTGTTCTTATTTGGATGTTGCTATCAGATACATTGTATGAGGAAAGAATGTACAATTTTATTTTTATTAATGATTGTGGCTAAGAAGATTACTGCAAAAATGTGTGACTGATAAAGTAGTTCTAGCTACAGCTGATATAATAACAGTTATGGCTAAATTAGAAGAGTGAGAGAGAGTGGATTAGTGAAGAAGTCATGGAATAAATATGCAGTGAAACGGGCTTGTGAGTGAGATAGTTACATATGAGATGCTTATATCTGATCTGTACATAATTAATAAATAACATGCATTTTATGCACCTTAGTTAAATATTGCATTAAAGTTGGTTTGAAGTTATGGGGTATATTTGCCTTCATTCAAGTTATACTGCATAATTGCCTGCTTTTACAGTTTATATTTGTTCCAATTATTCCTGATTGGTTTGTTTTAGATAAAAGTGTCAGTCTGAGCACCACATGAACATATGTAGAATCCAGTACAAGAGCTGAATATTTTATTTTTAGAAACTGCTTTTGCAAAGAATACAGTGTCCATAAAAAAGATGCCAGCCTTGTTAGACAAACAGTAATGACTGACATGCTAATGTGAGATAATTAATGTGGATTCTGGGTCTTTTTCTTGAAAGACTGAGGTTAGTTATCTCAGGAATTTATTTTTTCCCTAAGACACTGCAGACACGGAATTGTATATATAAGTATCAAGGGATGTGGAAGGCAGCCCTCCATAATGAGAGGTGGGGGGATAAAAGGTTTTTATTACTTGTTTTTTTTTTACTCAACTGCAGTACAAACTCAAGTGAGTCCAGTGTTTTATAATCACAGTTTGTGACTCAATCACATAACAGTCAGCATTTTGTAAGAATTTTAAGAGAAAGGGTAATTCTTTGTAAAATATAATAATAATGTGATGCAACCTGTCAAGCAGTGTCCTTCCTCTATTAAGCAAATAGTATGATAATATTGTTTTGATTATTGTTTTTATACTGAATGCTAATAAATAGTTATTTTCCAAAAAAAGACTCACAAGGCTAGTTTATTTTATGAATGTTTTACATTTAACAAATTAAAACATTTGTGTAATTGTTAGTATACAAATAACTTAAAGGTCTGATCCACACTTTATTTTACACTATTAACCTGTATTCACAACTGCTGATGTCTGGGAATTTGTTCAGGAAAAGAGAAAGTAATCTTTTTTCAATTATCCTTACTGCAGTGATTTGGAGTATTTGATAGTGCACATTGCTTTGTAAATATGAGCGCACACACCCCTACATAAAATGGTTCCACATTTCACAGGAGGTCGATCAGTGCTCTGTTTGCACCTCTTCAGATGTATTACTTGGAATATGTTTAAAATTCCATCAAAGGATGTAATACAGAAAGAAGAAAAAGTGAGAATTCCAGTGTCTCAGCTGGGAAAAGTCCAAACCTTTTAAACCACAATGAGTCATGGTACACATACACAGACGTAACTGAGCATTTTTTCTTTGTGGCAAATAAAATTGCTTGGTGATACGTGTGGTGGCATTACTCAGCGTTATTGGGCCTTTTACTTAAGGATTACCTCAGAGTTTGGCTCAGCTGGAAAAAATAAACATAAATCCTACAACCAAATCATTAAACTGTAGAAGGAATTTTCTGTGCCCAAATCACTAGTAATGTCAGAAAGATTTCATTGTAATCACTATAACCATAGGCCCAATAGTACAACAGTGAAATATCATGCTGAATTAAAGTCATTTGTTGTGCACTGTGAACTTAGTTTGAGTTTGGTTGGAGCACTCAGTGGTAGTTCTGTGAGTGAAATTTCAAGCTAAGCTTGCAAAAGAATGCTACCGCTGGAAATGAATTTATTTTTGAAGTCGTCTCAGATTGCCTTAAGCATGCAGACCATAGAAAGTAATACAGAACAGCTGAGGAATAATGAGGCACAGACTGATGTCTCACAAAGCTGAGGTACAGTCAAATCCTGCAAAAAAGTACAAAGTTTTATGATAAAGCAGCAAAAATCATATTATACAAGTCTGCAATTACAAAGAGGTCAAATGCCCCAAGTGTAACATAATCAGGCCCATAAAAGGAGTAGGTCACAGTAAAGTTAATTTTCAAGAAAAGTACAAAAAAATATTATTTTGTAGTAAAATAAACATATTCTAAAATACGGACATGTATAATGACATTGAACTATCAGTTTCTGATAAATCTCTCAACTAAAAATATGTTTTCTTTCATTATAAATAAAAAAAGAGCAGGCATAGAAATTGACGTGTTTCATATCTCTTATACCTGAATAAATATTTTATACATCGTTTCCTAAGAAATGCTTATACAATATTATTAAAAGACATAAAACATACACAGATGAGAGTTTCCTATATTGACTGAAATGATGACTACAGCATGTTATGAAAACCCCATCAAAAAATTGTGTTAAGTCATGGTAAAAGATAAAAAAATACCTTTGCATGTGTGGGGTCGGGAACAGCTGCAAAAAATACTGTAAAAGTTTAAAATAGTTAAGTTTGCAAGTCAGAGAGTGAATTGCATATGATTAAATCCATTCATAAATTGCTTGATTGGCATGGTGATGTACGTAAGGAACTAGGAACACTACAAGGGGCTGAAGCTGTTATTTTGGTAAGGAAGAATATTTCTCTAAAGCTTTGAAAAATTATACTATGGTTTAAAATGGAGGAAACAGAGTGGATAAGCAGCTTGAAATGTTTGAATAAAAAGGTATTATTAGTCTTAATAATCACAACAAATTGATAGCTCTGACTGTTCCTGCTGTGAAAGCGGATCAAGCCATTCTTGTTTGTGATGACTTTAACTGTTAATCAGGTTGTAAGCACTGAAATATATTAACTCTCTTGAGTGCAGAAATTGATGGCTGCACTAAGTGGTAGAACAGTGTTCTTTAAAATAGTTTTAGCAACTGTTTACCATCAACTATTACTTAAGGATGTCTCTAAAATGCATGAGATGATTATCACAGGAAAGCATGTCTGTGCAAAACTGATTATCATTCCCGATAAGCTCTGCAGCACATATTAATATAATGGAGACTTTATTCAAGAACTTGCATGTGGCTGCGTACTTGGATGGCTTATTGATCATTGGAGAGACTATCTCAGTATTTACATAAAAGGGCTGCAACGAGTTCAAGACTATAGACTGAGAGTTAAACGATTAAAATGTGAGTTTGAAAATCACAGACTGGAGACCCACAGTATCCCTGTGCAGTAAAGTTATATGCTCATCTGCAGATAAGGTAAAACCCCCCTTCATGAGATGTCTCACATTCCCCAGTGTGTGAAATAGCTACTGACATTTCTTGGCTTAAATAATTAATGTTGAGTCTTTTGGCTTTTCCCAGTTAGGGGTCGCCACAGCGGAATTCCGGTCCGCTAATGATTGGTAGTTGATTTTTACGTGCCGAGTTACCAGCCCTGATGCACAACCATCAATGAAGGTACGCCCATTCACACACATCTCCACGCAGAAGACTCTCTAGCTGAGAATTGAACCGGACAGCGTCTTACTGTGAGGCGACAAAGCTACCGCAGCACCACCACCACGGGTTCGGCTTAAATAATTAATTTGGGTAGTTTATGATTAGATAGTTTATGCCTAGATTCTGGGAAGAAGATGTGCCGTGGCAATGTAATAAATAAATAAATAAATATTCACACATATGTTTCAATCCTGATTAATAGATCTATAAAGGAAGGAATCTTCCCTTCCATCTGGAAAATATCTCACATCTTCCCACTACACAAAGGGGGCAATTCTAATGACTTCTCTAATTTTCGTCCCATAGCATTACTATCACCTATAGCCAAAATTATGGAAAAGTGCATCCATAAACAACTCCTTAACCACCTTCTCCATAACAACCTACTTGCTAACAGTCAACATGGTTTCAGACCTTCCCACAGTACCACTACTGCATTACTTTCCTTTACCAATACAATCAATCATAACCGTAACAACACTAACCCATCATCTTCCATCTTCATTGATCTTTCTAAAGCTTTCGACATGGTAAATCACAAGCTCCTTCTGCACATACTACAATCTCTCTCAATTCAACCATCTTCCTTATCCTGGTTTACATCTTACCTAGAACATCGTCAGCAGGCAGTACTTTGGAAAGATTCACTATCGACTCTCCTTCCTATCTCCTTAGGAGTACCCCAAGGGTCTATACTTGGCCCACTCCTATTTTCTATATTTATTAACGACCTACAGTCAGCTATTCCAAACACTACTTGCATACAATATGCAGATGATTCCACAATAATCTGCACTGCTTCCTCTCAGACTGAACTCCAGTCACTTACCCAAAAGCTTTCTCTACTGTTGAACACTGGTTCTCTGACCGTTGCCTTCTCCTTAACCCAAAGAAAACAAAGTTGCTATTGTTCTCTCCTACACACAAATCAAGCTCTCTTAACTTCTCTATTACTTCCTCTGATAACACCCTGATTTCTCCTGATGCTACTACAAAACTACTAGGAGTAACTATAGACAACAATCTCAATTTTGATTCTCATATAAACAACACAATAAAAACAATAAACAGAAAGATTGGTTCCCTCTATAGAATCAAATCATTCCTTACACCTGAAGCTCGGACCACCTTAGCCAGTTCTCACCTTATCTCTACCCTTCTATATGCTTCCACTATTTATACCAATCTCTCGAAATATAACCTCAAGAAACTTAGCACATCCTACCATAATATTGCCCGATTTGCCACAGGATCCCTCTTCAGAACCCATCACTGTCATAACCTAAAACAACTAGGCTGGCTGGAACTTCCTAACAGGCTGACCTATCAACAGCTCTTAACTACCCACAAAATTCTTTATCAGCCTGCTAAAACACCTGTTCTCTCCAACCTCATTACACCATATAATAACCTGAAACAGCTACGCTCTGCAAACAAACTACTGGTTAATACTACCATTCCCAAAAACTCTGCTGGCAATAGCCTTTTTTCTAACTCTGTTGGACATATATGGAACAAACTACCATCTGATATCTCATCTTTGTCAAGTCCTCTACTCTTTAAAAAACAACTAAAGACACATCTTAACAAGCACTGGCTTTGCTCCTGTAACAACCCAGACTAACTGTCTTGTATCCTTCCGCCTAAACTCCTCCTCACATAACACATTAGAGAAAAAAAAAAAAAAAAAATTTTTACTACTTTTTTCTTATTTTTCCATATTATAAACTTATACCTTAGAATCTGTATAGCAAATATATGTTATAACTTTGTTTTAACTTGCCTCTCTCCAAAGATTTTATGTCCTGTCTTAATGTTTTATGAATTTTTAACTTGTTTAAACCATTACTGTGTATTATTTGTAACTTCCGTTGGAGCTTTTCTCCCCGGGCCTCCACTGAAAATGGACATATATCCAGCTGGACTAGCCCGGTCAACAAATGTAAAATAAAATAAATAAATAAAATAAATAAATATGTGTAAAAATGCTGATTTATGTTAAGGTATTGTTAAATTATGATTGAGTTATCAGTGTCACTGGCCTGTGATGCCTCAGCCATTGCACAGTTGCAACGGTTCAACATGTCATGCTTCAGGGCAGGAATGATCAAGTGTTTATGGATCAAATGCTCTTCCTCCTGCTCTGAAATAGTATTCTCAAATCAAGAAGGAAGCTTCTTCAGCAATTGTCGGAGTAAAGAAATTCCACTGATACTTCTGGGGTAGAGACTTCCACCCGGGTACTAATGATAAATCTTTGTTAATATTGCTTGATAACAAGACTTTGCTTACCACAGCAGCTGTGAGAATGCAGGGACAGACAATAACACGTGCAGGCTGTGATTATCAGAGTATAGGACGTCCAAGGGTCATTCAGTGCTAATAGGCTCTTTACTGGAAGATGCAGATAATGCTATAGCAGACCTATAGAACATGTAAACGGTTTGACTGAGGAGCACAATTCAGGAGCAAACATGAGTTCTCTGGAAAGTTTGGAAATGGTTTGAAGAAGGGTCTAACTCTTAGCATACAAATATGTGGCTTATGGGACATTCAAATAATGGTTCCCTATGTGATAAGGAAAACTATACTGGAGCAAGTCCATACAGGTCATCCTTGCATTGTAAAAATGAAAGCACTATCTAGAAGAGAAGTACGGGGACCTAAACCTTATGATGAAGTTGATGCTGTCTGCAAAGCTTGTATACCCTGACAAATAGAACAAAGTATGCCAAGACAAGCATCAGTATACCCATGGGTATTTCTCGGTGGTTGTTGAAAAATACATATTGATTTTGTAAGACCACATTTGTATTCATAACAGTGGTGGATGCATATATGAAGTATCGTGAAGTATTTTTTTATCTGAAATTACATCTCAGTCTATCATCAGTCATCTGAAAATACTATTTGCTTTTTAAGGACCATGTGACTATACTGTCATTGGTAATGTAATGCAGTTTACATCAGAATTTCATTGCTTTGTTAAGAAAACTAAAATAATTGATTCTGCTAGTCCATCAGGGCACCCTGCAAGCAAATGAATTAGCTGAGATATTCATATGAACCTTCAAGACTGGTCCAGATAAATTGTAACCCACCATATCGGAAACTTATTGTAAAAATTAACTTTTTCTGTTACAACACAGAAACATTTCAGATTGTACTACATGTCAGATATGCCCAGAAATCTTCTTAAGTAGACAAAAAGAAAATGTCTGCATAAATTCCAGCATGGCAAGTATGTAAGAAACAGATTTTTCAACAAAGATATTTTTTCCAGGAAACCACTTGGGGAGGTTCAGACTGGATTTCACAAATTATTCTGTATAAAACAGGTCCAGCTCATTTAAATTCCAAGGGACATGATTCAGGAGTTTCTTAAGGGAAACCCACTGAATACGACCTAGACGCTGACACTTCAGTTGGAATAATCCAGACTGCACAAGTTCATACAGTGACTGTGATGACGTACCAAATGAAGGGCATGAATCATTTTCCAGTCCTGATTTGTTCCATAACTTATGTAAGATGGTGTTGAGCAGAATATTGAAGTTTATAACAAAGAGTGAGAAGACCACCCCAGCATCTGAGTGACTTTCTAGTGATTTTACTGGCAATGTTTCTGGACCTATGCATGAACAGGAGTGTGTGGGTTTTAGTACTCCAGAATTTACCTCATCTATGGACTTGGCCAATGGAGAATGAAAAATGCAATTTTACCCCAGTAAATTCATTGAGTCTAGGCCAAAATGGGGGCTAATGGGATGCATTGAGAAGTAGATGTGGCTCTTTAAAAGTGAGCTCATACACCTCTATACAAACAGACTGAATATGTGTGCAGCAGGTCAGTTAATGCACAGTCTGGGCTCAGGTAATAAATACCCATAGTGGTAATAAATGAACATTAAAAATGATGACTTAGCCTTCATGTGAATGTCTTCAAAGTATATAACAAGTGGATTTCAAAATAGCATTTGAAATCAGGTGACTAATTTAAAATTTTCTTTCTCAGCACAGCATTCTGGTACTTCTTTATTTATAATCTTCTGAAGATAGCCAATGTGGGGTCAAACCTTGAGAAACAGATGCATTTGACCACCAAAACATTGCAACTTCCATGCCTGAAATATGGCATAAAGGGCTTTATTCCTCTTCACTGTGCCTGCACTATGGTGTAGAAGGATAAAGTCCTGATAACACTGCAAGCAACCCATTTCATTTAGGAACCCAAGTGTCTGATGGACTGGCAGGGAAGGGTGGGCGTGCCCATCCTGGGAAGAGAGAAGAGAGTGATATTTTTTCAGGGCACACAATGTAGTTGCATTTCCCTGGTGGAGGCCATGGAAACAACTGCAAAATGCTTCCAGAGGCTGTGGATGGTGGCTTGCTGATGAAACCCCTTTGCAGAAGTGAGTGGCAGTTTGTTGTGGCCCATCCATTGCATATTGCCCCAAAGGGATATTACTAAGGTGTATGGAGAACAGGGAAGAAAAATGTAAATGAACACTCTCCCAGTAGCATTATGATAGGGACCCAGCATGCTTTGATCTCCTCACTGAGCCTGACCCTTGTTGGTGAAAGTCCAGGAAAGCAGATTTGGCCAATGAGGAGAGGCTATGGATCCATCGACAGACAGCTGCAGGAGGAAAAGGATAGTAAAAAAATGCTCCTGCCACCCATAAAAACTGCATCACTCTTGTAAGGGAAACAAAAGTTATGTACTCACCATAACATTAGATCTGTGCTGTCGTATTCTGGCCATCCACTACAAATGGGTTTTGGATCCAAAGTTGGATCCATACTCGGCTGTTTCAAAACATATGATCCAATGCTGCAGCTCCTCCACCTATTCATAATCCCCTTGAACAGAAGGAGCTACCTCAGATCGAGTTTGCCCCTTATAAAAACTTAAAACATCTTCATAAAGGAATAAATATTTAAACCTAGCAAACAAACAAAAAAAAAAAAAAACAGTGGGAAAGGCACTGTTCAGAGACTGGCTAAACCTCCAGGATCCAAGGCCAAGTCAGTTAGATCTGTCCCAGAAAGGGACCAGAGATGTATAACACTATTTGCTAGGAAGGAATTATCGATAGGTGATGGAGGGAGGGAAGGTAGTACAGGAATGGATGGAATATGACAGCACAGAAATAAAGATATGGTGAGTACACAACTTTCGTATCTGATGTTGTCTTTTCCATCCATTCCGCTACATATGGAGCAGAGTCCCCAGCTACTTGAATTCTTGAGAGGATTCATGGAAGGATATTCCTGAGCACAGCTTAACCAAAAGAAGCCCTGGATCTAGACTGGATATCTAACTTATAATGAGAAATGAAAGTATGCTGGAGGGATAGGTTCCTGACCCAGAGACTCCCCATACTCTGGAATAGACTGCCCATACATGTCAAGCAGAGCGCCTCATTGGCCCTCTTCAAAAGGAACTTTGATAATTGGATAGGAGATAGGAAATTCACCCCGGGGATCATGCCAGTTGTCCTGCTAGACAGGGGCCCAGAGAAGTAAATATTGTGGGAAGAAATATCCAGGGAATTGTTATGGCTAGGCTTGCATATGCCCTAGGGCCGATAGCCTAGTACCAACCTATGAACCTATGAACTTTTGACCAGATAGCTGCACAAATGTCATCAATGGGGACATTAGGGAAAAAGATTGTAGATGAGGCTATGGATCTGCCTGAATGAGCTTTAGGTTTTGAAAAGAGAGGTATCTCCCGTCTCCAGGTAAGCAAAGGAAATAAATTGTACCAACCATATAGATAGGGAGACTTTAGGTACCACTTGTTTCAATTTAAGTTTTAAAAAGGAAAGGAGTAGTTGATTGCACTTCCTGAAGGATTTAGTGCAGTTTAAGTAAAAATGCAGTTGGTGATGAATATCTAACAAATGTAAATTATATTCAACTTCGTTCAAGAAATTTGAAAAGAAGACTGGCAAATGTATGGTCTGACTATGGGAAAATCAGAATCCATCTTTGGAAGAAAGGATGGATTTGTCCTCAAATATACTCTGTCTTTGTGAAAAACAAATAAGGAGGTTTTAAGGTAAGTGCATGTAATTCCAAAATCCTTCTGGCAAATAATAGCTACCAAGAATAGTCTTCCAGAACAGAAACCTTAAATTGGCTTTAACAGCTGGTTCAAATGTGGGCCCTGTCAAGGACTGCAAAAAACAGTGATATCACATGACGCCAACAGGGGACCAACAACAAGGCAATAGTCAGCACGATAATCCCCAAAGATAAGCCACGATCCAAATACTTGTATAAAACAGCTTTATTGCGACACAAAACAAACTAACGTTGCAGGTCAAGCGCTTTCATGCACGTCCATACACTTCATCAGAACAAAGGTGAATGTTAAAAAACAGAATTTAAATACTTAAAAAAACTGCCAAAAATCCTGTCTTAATAAGTAATTACACTCTTGCACTTAAAGCCATAGTACATGAATTGTTTAAAATAGATTAAGCCCACGCATTCTTTTTTTCTTTTTAAAAACCTAGGTTGACATTTTTCTATCACGTCCTACACTTAAACAGTGTGAAATGAACAAACATTAAGCAGAAAAACAAAAAACATATAATTATATAAATAAGAAATCTCCCCATAGAGTAATATAAATCCATTTTCTTCTCTTGCTTCAAATACATAATAATGTGTAAATGTGAATATGTTTAAATAATATGTTAAAAAATCAACTATTTTATTATATAAATTGCTAAATGAATATGCACAAACACTTATGTACTCTAAACATAAAAATATATTGTGATGAATAATTTATGCTGATGTGATGGAAAAAATGAAAATAAAATGAAATAAAAAAATATATTAAAATAACCTGTAACAATCAACTTTTAATAAGGGGTTTTGTGGGAATTACTTCATTAAGCCCTGGGAAACATGCTGCATTTAGCTTAATTTGCCATTTAATTTCCCTTTCTCCCACGATACTCTTGATGTCACCACCCCTAGGGTTGAACTTCACAATCTCCAAAATTGCAAACTTGTAGCTGTCACAGGTGTTGTTACTAACTAAATGGCGATACAGGGCGTTATTCTCATCTTTTTTCTTAATACAATACATGTGATCATATATTCTGTTTCTAAGCTGCCTATCGGTCTTCCCGACATAAAAACAGGAACAAGAACTACACACAGCTAAGTATATCAAATGCCGAGATTGACAATTGCCATCAGCAAACCAAATTTTGTTCTTGTTGATGTTTTTTAATGTGTAGCTTTTTTCCTCAAATATATGTATACATTGAGAATAATGCCCACATTTCTTAGTTCCTGTTTTGTTGTTGGACCTTTTTAAACATTGCCTACTGGATTTCTGTTCGATAATCCTTTTTATATTAGACCCTGTTTTGTACACAAACATGGGTCTATCACTAATATATTTATTTATGCCCTCGTCACTGGTGATAATGTTCCAGTTGGTATTGATTATATCTTTAACCTTACCAACATGCTGTCCATACTTCAAAATACAGGATTTGGAATATTTCCCTTCACTCCCGTTGTTTTTACCAATTGATTCACTAACCTCATCTCTAGTATTGTTTAAATTAGATGGGATGAATCCCTTCCCTAATAGTGGTGGGTACTTTTTACCCCATTCCTGAATCACATACTGGGTCACATCTTTGATCACAAAATCGGGATAACCCCTCTCTTTAAACAGTTTGCCAATATACACCATTTCCTGTTTCATTGTCTCTTCCAAAGATGTCATCCTGGCAGCTCTTATACACTGCCCTTTGATAATACTACGCTTCTGGAAATATGGGTGTGTACTTCCAAAATCTAAGTAACCATTGCTAAAGGTGTCCTTTCTGTATATCTGAGATTGGAAGGATGTACCATCGTTGTAAATATACACATCTAAATAATTGATCCCTGTGTAATTAAATTGATATACAAATTGTAAATATGTAGTAGTATTGTTTATGTAGTCAATGAAATTTTTAAGTTGAATATCATCCCCCTTCCATATTAAAAATAAATCGTCCAAATATCGGACATAACAAGAGATATATTCCATCCAGTTTGTGTTGAAAATAAATTCCTCTTCCCAATTCAAGAGCACAAGATTTGCGTATATGGGGGCACAAGCTGCCCCCATAGCTACACCTGCAATTTGCCTGTAGTACTCCCCTTCGTAAAAAATAAAGTTATTCTCGAGTACAATTTCCATGAATTCCGAGAGAAGTTGTATTTTATCCAAACAGAACCCACTATGTTTGCGTAAACTACTGACAAATCTTTGTAACCCTTCGACCTTTGGAATACATGAAAATACATTTTTTATATCCACTGTAACAAAAATCATATTGGTGCTCCAAAGGTCCTGATTGAAAATTCCCAAGAATTCCCATGAATCCTTCATGATGTGTTTCGTCCTTCCTAAAATGTGTTTGAGCCAACAGTCAATCACGCTACCAAAAGGAAAGGTCTTGCTGTGGCTCCCAGATATAATAGGTCTAAAAGGTGGATCCAACACATCTTTATGGTCCTTTGGAATCCCAAAGATAGTAGCTAATTCTGGGAAGTCAACTTTCAAAAACCTATATAAATCCTCAACTATTCTTTGATCTAATAGGAATTCTTCTAATTAAAGATCTATTCTGTGGTGTGCTATATTAATTTGGTTAAGAGAAGAAACCTCATATTCAACAGAATTATTCAGTATATCAAAAATTTTTTCTATATATGCATTCTGATCATATAGCACTATACCACCCCCTTTGTCTGCTGACATAATCCTGATGTTACACTCACATAGGGTGTTCAAAATATCTTCCATTTCTCTATTGTTAATACTATGTGCTTTATTACATCTCCTTTGATTGTACAATGCATATAATTCTTTATTGACAACATTCTTAAAGGATGCCAAGGTTTTATGCATTGGTGGTGTAAAAGTGCTTCTTTTTTTAAGTGTATTAGTAACAACTGCATTAGAAGCACAGTCTTGAAAAAATACACCAAGGTTTAACTTCCTAAGAAATAATTTAAATTCAACCATCGTGTCAACCAGGTCAAAAGGTTTACTTGGAATATATTTCATACCCTTTGCAAAAATCGAAAAATGCTCTTTGTTAACTGGAAAGGAGGTATAATTATATATTTTTAAATCTCCATTAACATTGACTACACTATCGTTTTCTACATTGATGTTGGAATGACAAGGAGAATTTTCACTGTTCAATACTCCCTGTATTTGTACCAGTGTTTCTTTGTTCCCTGCCTTGTTCCTGCTTCTTGCCACTGATTGAACCTCCTCCCCTCTTGTACTAAAAAACCTTCACTGTTGACAAAGTCACTACAAACTTCAGTGTCCAAAACCCTACGAGTTTCATTGTAATTCTCCCCATTTCTCCTAGTGTTCCATTTATAAGCAGTATCATTTTGATATTGTTTTAGATCTCTAGAGAATTTCCTACATTTTCTCTCAAAGATCTTTTTTCCATTATTTTCAGCATATTGAAACGGTTTGACAAAAAGCTTTTCCCATTGAGGAAACAATAGGTCACTAGTAATGGATTCACTGATATTTTCTACCTCTTTTAACAACACACTTGTGGTCATTACAAGTTATAATAAACTCAATGAACTGCCTCCCAAAATTGTCAAACATATTGTTACATGTTTTTATGTTTTCAACAGTTAAATCAACTCCAATGGGTTGTTTAAAGAATCGAAGCCCCATAGATACAATATTACACTCTAAATTCTTGCGAAGGTACATATTGTCCACTTGTAAACTTTTGATTTTATTAAGCTTGTTACGAAACGCAAAAATCATTTCCTTTAGGGTAGGATTAAACCCTTCGTTTTTGTTGTTAAAGTTGACATTGTCATTAACTTTACCCCCAGAGCCAAAGTCATAAGGTGTTCGCATAAATTTGTCAATATTGGTTTTAAAATTACAATTAAAACCTTCCCTGGGAGTAAATTAAGGTTTTTTAACAGTACCTTGATCGTACTTGAGTGTTCCGTTTTGCGATCCTTCCATGACAGAATATGTTCTCTTAGGTGGTACACGTTTTGGTTTCGCTCTCGAAATCAGATACACATCATCCAAATGGTTAGTAGAACCACCAGAGAAGTTAAGAAAGCCTCCATTACTTCCATGTCTTACGGCGGGTCCCGCCGAAAATGAATTAGTAGACGCCACGGGTCTCTGACCGTTGGGTATATCATCCAGACTCCCATTACCGGAAATAGAACGTGGTGACAAAATCACATCTTGCCCAACCTGATTGGGCTTCACTTTGGATTGACTAGTAGGCGGTGTCATCATTTCAAGTAAACGGGTGATTTCACCCTTGAGAATAACTAACTCTGAATGAATCTTATCAACTTCATCCCTCCGAACTGGGGAGAAGTTACCAGGTATGTCATTAATGGAATCCATGGCAAAAAACCACAACTGACGCCAACAATATCCAGGGGCCCAACAACAAGGCAATAGTCAGCACGATAATCCCCAAAGATAAGCCATGATCCAAATACTTGTATAAAACAGCTTTATTGCGACACAAAACAAACTAACGTTGCAGGTTAAGTGCTTTCATGTACGTCCATACACTTCATCAGAACAAAGGTGAATGTTAAAAACAGAATTAAAATACTTAAAAAAACGCCAAAAATCCGGTCTTAATAAGTAATTACACTCTTGCACTTAAAGCCATAGTACATGAATTGTTTAAAATAGATTAAGCCCACGCATTCTTTTTTTCTTTTTAAAAACCTAGATTGACATTTTTCTATCACGTCCTACACTTGAACAGTGTGAAATGAAGAAACATTAAGCAGAAAAACAAAAAACATATAATTATATAAATAAGAAATCTCCCCATAGAGTAATATAAATCCATTTGCTATGGATCTGCCTGAATGAGCTTTAAGTTTTGAAAAGAGAGGTATCTCCCGTCTCCTGGTAAGCAAAGGAAATAAATTGTACCAACCATATAGATAGGGAGACTTTGGGTACCACTTGTTTCAATTTAAGTTTTAAAAAGGAAAGGAGTAGTTGATTGCACTTCCTGAAGGATTTAGTGCAGTTTAAGTAAAAATGCAGTTGGTGATGAATATCTAACAAATGTAAATTATATTCAACTTCGTTCAAGAAATTTGAAAAGAAGACTGGCAAATGTATGGTCTGACTATGGGAAAATCAGAATCCATCTTTGGAAGAAAGGATGGATTTGTCCTCAAATATACTCTGTCTTTGTGAAAAACAAATAAGGAGGCTTTAAGGTAAGTGCATGTAATTCCAAAATCCTTCTGGCAAATAATAGCTACCAAGAATAGTCTTCCAGAACAGAAACCTTAAATTGGCTTTAACAGCTGGTTCAAATGTGGGCCCTGTCAAGGACTGCAAAAAACAGTGATATCGCATGGACGAACTGGAGAAAGGCCTTAGAAAATCTAAGAGAGGTTAAAGGAGAATGACCTTAACCAATGTGAAAAGACGAAATGACAGGTAATTGCACTTTGATAGTGGAATAACTAACTCCACCTTGGGAAAGGTGAGGAAGGAAATATAACACTGTCAAAAGAGGGGCTGAAAAGGAATCAAGGTCTTTCTCTGAAGCCCAAATAGAAAATGTTTTCCATTTGCTCTTGTATATCTGCCTAGCTGAGGGCTTATGTAAGGAAGATAAAATGTGTAGAATAGAAGGGAAAAGACTGGTCTGGCAAACAACATAGAAATTGGAGAAGCTATGTGGGTTAGTTTGAGAGCTTGTACATCTGGGTATGGCTCACCCAATGGATGGGATATTAGACCTGGGTCTGAGCCCAGTTCCCAAGGAAAGTAAACCAGATGAGGCCAGAGAAAGAGAAACCACACCTGATGAGGCCATTGAGGGGTTATGAGGATTATAGAGACCTTCAACGTCAATGCTTTTCTGAACAAACTTTGGAATCAAAGGGTATGTGGTAAGGATGTCAGAGCACAGAATTTGTTGCATTTGGTGTTTAGGGGAGAGGTGAAGAGATCACAATAAGGATGGACTCAGATTCTGAATATCTGCTCTGCTACTAGCAGGTTGAGAGACCATTTGTGAGGGAGCAGGATGGACATGCTCAACTTGTCCGCAAGAATGTTTGACTTCCCTGGGATATGCATTGCTACTAGAATGCAGCGAGAGGATATCGACCATTGCCAATCCCGTATGGCCTCTCAGCACAGTGAGTAAGATCTAGTTCCTCCCTGTTTTTTGATGTGCCAGACCACAGCCATACTGTCACATCCAAGGGAAGAGAGTCCTGAAAAGCCTGCAATGCTAGAAAGAGGAGGGGAAGTTATCCACCAATGAGTGTGCTCCTTGTAAATGCTTATCAGAATGATCAGGTACTACATTGATTGCCACCTGATCGACCTCTGTAGTGCTAATGTCCACTGAAGCACTCTCATGTGAAGCCTGGAGAGCGAGACCAATGTTATAGAGGCAGCCATGGAACCCTGGATTCAGAGAATCAGTCTGGCTGGTGGCTTTTTGTGTGAGAGAACCTGCTAGGCTTGAGAATGAAGGAATTATATTTGGGGCTGGGTAAGTCTCACAGTGAGAGTTATCATATCTAAAAGATGAACACTAGAGAGTCAGTAAACTGCAGATGAGACCTCTGAATGTCTATTGTAATCCCAAGGTGTTTGCACAAGCAGAGCTAGGAGTCCCTGGCAAGGAAGAATAGATCCCTGGATAAGACAGTTGTGAGACAGTCGGCCAGATAAGGAAATACCCATAATCCCTGCAGTCATACATGAGCTGGTACTACTGCCATGGCTATGGCAAATGCCCAGGAGGCTGTGGCGAGTCCAAAGGGCATAGCTCTGAACTGGTAATGACTTGCTACCAACTGGAAGTGAATATACTTCCCAGAGTACCTGTTTATTGTGATGTGATAGTATGCATCCTGAAAACCTGTCAAGCACATCCAGTTGTTTCTCTTTAACAATGGGACAATAGACTGAACTGTGACCATCCAGAATCTAGTTTGAATAACAAACTTGTTAAACTGACTTAGAATCAAAATTGGTGTCAGGTCCCCAGTTTTCTCTGGTACTAAAAAGAACTTTGAGTAAACTCCAGATCCTCTCTGGTCTGGTGGGACCTCTTGAATGACTCAGTTTCAAAGAATATTCTCCATTTCTGCAGCTACCAATTCCCTTTATGAGGGTGGAATGTCAGGAATTCTCTTTGGAGGCAGGGGAGAAGAGTGAAAGGGAATGAAGTAGCCTCTGGTAATTATACCCTGCACCCACTTGTCTTGAGTGATTGTTGTCCAGGCTGTGGGATGCAGAGATAAGCACCCATTGACTGCCTCCAGAATAGAACAGTCAAGCAACTTTTCAGGAGTGCAAAAAGAGCTTCTCAGAGAATGGACCCATGAAGCCCTGATTCTGTGGACCACCTTTGCTTCTTAGGTGACGTCCATTGTTACAGTTTCCCCCCTCTGCCAGGGGGAGTGCACTCTTCAGAAGTGTCGGTTGAAGAACCCTGACATTTTCTGATCCATATTCTGTTCCCCACCATCTGATTTCTGGAGAAGGTCTTCTGGGGAGGTTGAGAATTTTATCCTTGCAGCAGATAGGTATTTGCCATCCTGTTCACTTCTAGAAATGGTCTCTCTAACGTTTGGACCAAATAATGTTGATCCATTATAAGGGGTATTGACAAAGGACGTCTTGAAGTACTCAGCAAAATCACAAAGCTCCATCCAGGCATGCCTTCTAATGGAAATACTTGAGCCAGCTCCTTTAGACACCCACCTCTGTAGCATTAGAGATAAGGCACATAGATGCATTAGACAGGCATAGTAAGATAGCCATCTGAGAGTCAATGTTATTTTTCTGATCCACAGATAAGGTCTATGGAAAAGAAGTGGTGATCTCCTTGACCAAATCCCTTTGAAAACAGGTGAAGTATGTCAGGTAGTTAAGCACCCTCATCAAAAAAAGTAGAGGAAGCAAAGACTCACTTCTCAAATCTGTCAGGAGCATGAGATTCTCTATTTGGTGGGTAGACACAGGCACTTTCTTCAGTGAGCTCCTCCTTTGTGGCTGCCCCCACCACCATGGAATCAATTGCTGGACCCTTGCTCCAGTGTGAAAAGTCTTTTGGAGCCACTAAAAATGTATCTGGCTTCTTGAGGATGGATTCAGCTGTATTCCTTCCACACCAAGGATAAGATAAAGTCCACCATCTCATCCACATGGGATACCACCCAAGAAGAAGATGGGCCAGTGCCAATAGCCCTGAGGAAAACCAATTCTTCAGAAGGTGTTTGGGAAGACCATCATCCTTCTGTCAAAGAAGTTCAAGGATCTCTCCAAACAAGATGTCGTTAAGGGGGATCTGGAGAAGCCTTGGTGGGGGATTCAGGAGAATCTTAGTGTCTTCTTACACTTGTGTTTTCTGGGAACCTCTTTTTTGCTCTGGATAGGACTTACAAACATATAATGTCTCACAATGAATAATAGGGTCAACATGCTTGAAAAACTGGCTGCCCATTTGTCCCAGAGGAATAGAAGACTGTAAAAGTCATCCCACTCCACAAGGGGGGCCCATCAACTGACACAGAGACTACAGACCCATAAGCTTGAGCAGTCTTATCTGCAAAGCCACAGAGAGAATTATCATGGATCTGAGTAATAATGCCATAGGAACCCTCCAAAAACTGGACCAAACCCAATATGGCTTTGTCAAAGGGAGGTCTTGCCTGCTTAATCTGGTGGACTTCTTTGAGAAAGTAATCAGGGCCATGGACGAGGGCAAAATGATACACACTGCTTATCTAGAGACCTGTCCAAAGCTTTTGACACAACCCACCACTCAGGGATCAAAGATATACTTACTGAGTTAGGCATAAACCTTTACATCATCAGATGGATAGCCAACTGTCTTACTAACAGGACACATGTTCTCCGGATAAGTGAATCCACTTCTGATAAGAAACCTGTTACTAGCAATGTCTCACAGAGTTCAGTGTTGGGACCCCTCCTGTTTGGTATATATTTCTCTGAGGTGAAGGCCAACATTGGGAGCCTCTGGTTCACCAAGTTTGCTGACAACTGTAAGCTGGGAGCAATCACTGAATCCTCAAATGATGTTGAAATCCTACAAAAAGGCCTAAAATGACAAACAACTGGTGCAAAACTATGGTCTGAGTCTAAATGTAAAAAAATGCATAATCATGCCCTTTGGTAAATCAGAAATCCCTACAAATTATAATATTGATAGCATACCCCTAAAAGTAAACCCAGAGGTGAGGAACCTAGGGAATAATTACCAGAGGCTACTTCATTCCCTTTCGCCCTTCTCCCCTGCCTCCAGATAGATATTAACCTAAACTTTGACCGCCAGGTAGCTACAGTAATAAGGAAATATTTCTATGTGGCTCAACTTATAAGTAAAAGCATGGCACCAGGATCAAAGAAAGTCATAGTTCAATTGTACTTGGTCCTTATCAGACCCATAATTGAGTACAATCCTCCCTTCTGCATGTACCTAACCAGGCACTTACACCAACTGGAGTGGCCCCAGAGGTTTCTCACTAAAAAATACAAAGTGTAAGACATATGTCTTACACAGACTAACTAAAGGCCCTGTCCTTTTACTCTGTCTCATATTGTTTACTGGGAAGGACTCATGCCTGACCTACAAGGCATTCTCTGATCCACTGTTAATGAAAATATTACATATTCATAAGACAAACTATGCAAGGGAAATGCATTCCATGGATCTGAACCTTATTTCTGACTCTAACAGAACTTGATGGAGAAACAGATTCATATCCCAAAGGCAGCCTCATCTTCATAAAACAAAGCACATCCCGCACTCTCTTTAAAAAGAATTTGGATAAATGGATTGGGAAACATAAACAGTCTGTAAAATGACTCAGGGCAGGCTTGTAAAGGCTTTTGTGCTATTAGCCTAGTAATCACTTATGAACCTATATGGGACAAGAAGAGCAGGCTGTGGACCTTTGGAGATCCTATGGGGAAGATTTAGCCCTCATTTGAGAGAGTACTCTCTCAAATGTCTCAAATGCCAAACTGTGAATGGCTCTAGAAAGCTTATCCTTTGGGTTTGAAACTCTAGCAAGAAGCCTGAAGGTCATGCAGCTAGGATCTGAGGCAGTCACCAGAACTGAACCGCCAAGCACTAAAGCCCCTAAAGGAATGAAAGGATTCAAGGATCTCGAATCTGATCTCATTCTATCAGAGTCAACGCTGACATTACAGTTCCAGGAGTTAGATGGTTCTGACAAGTTAGATCCAACCTGAACAGAGTACTGAGCGGACTCAAGGAATCATGAAGTCTCATCTCTGATAGAGATCTACCCTGGGGGAAGGGTCAGATTCAGGGGCTCTGATCCAAGGGGTTGGATCAGAGAAGGAGCTATAACCTGATGACAGTGAGAAGTATGTCTACCAGATCCAACAGTGGCAGGAGCCAGTAGTACCTTTGATTGGATCTGGGTCCTTAGGAAAGCCTCATCATTCTGTCCACATCTGCTTCAGTGGGACTTCTGGAGGATCTAACTGATGTGAGTGAGAAAGCCGAGGAAGGAGGTCTAGATGAATTGGTGGGGGGGGGGGTTCTCCTGCTGAATGGGAGATCTAAGCCTCGAGGATACAGGCTCCGGGGTGAACTGAGGGAGAATCACTGAGCTTATAACAATGGTATCCAAAGGAGGCATTGGATCCAAAGATTTAGCCATTTTAGGTGTCAGAGCAGAAGAAGTGGTTGAATCTGGACAGCGTTTTCTTTTAGGTTTAGATTTTTCTTTCTCTGAGTGCCTACAGTCATCCTTAGACATGGAAGAGGAAGAGGCAGAGGAAGGAAATGAAACCCCCTGAATTCTCTAATGTTGAAGAAGTCTTCATTCCAGAAGAAGGCTGGATGAGGCCCATCAGAATCGACTTGTCTCATCTCTTCACAATCACTCTCTGGCCAAAAGCCTCACAAATAACAAGCCATGTCTAGAGGGCTAAGACAGAAAACACACTTACCATGTCTGTCAGAAATAGATAACTTGTTTGTGCACAAGACACATTTTTTTTTAAATCAGAGTTTTTTTTCAGACATATAAAACAATAAGAAATAACTACAACAGGAATGCAATGTCCAAACTACTATGTTAAAACTATCTCTTACTCTAAAGTAGAAATGAAGAATAAGAGAGGTATAGAAGAAAGAAAGAAATACAGTAAAAGGGAGTTCCCCAACTATAGATAAAGGACTTTTTTTAACAATGAAAAAGTTTGGGAGAGGAGAATAAGGAAGTTATAACTCTAAAAATTATAGTCAAAATTTTTTAGAGAAGGTAGATACAAACCTCTTATCTGCCAAAAGATACTTCACTCCCCTAAGCACCTTGGAACCCATCAGCACTTGAAAGAGGCAAATGAGATCTAGTGTAGCTCTTTCTGTGTATGGGGATTATGGTTTGGGGAGGAGCCTGAGCACCGGATCTAAAGCTTTGAAACAGCCTATGGGTAGGGGAGGAGTCTGAGCACTGGATCTAAAGCTTAGAAACAGCCTATGGGTAGGGGAGGAGCCTGAGCACTGGATCTGGCTGAGTATGGATCCAACATCGGATGTGAGACCCATTGTACAGAATGGATGAAAAAAACAACATCATATCTGAATGTTTCTTTCAGTAATGTATGTTAGTGCCATTGTTCTATGCTCCATGATACCATGTCAATGAATTATTTCTTCCTCCATTAATACTTCACTCTTTTTATACAGTATTTATGCAATTGTATGTCTTCCTTCAAGTTTCCTCTATTCTATCATACTAGCTCCATATGCTCTGTCAGGGGAGCTCACATTCTTCAACATTTCTTGTAATGCTCTGTATCCCCCAGTTCAAATAAGACAGACTACCCAAATGATTAAATGCAAACAAAAACGATTCAGGCTTTGAAGGCAGTAAATATGATTAGTGTGTTTTGAGAAGTCACTACTGATTAGTTTGTGAAATCATTTTCTGAAGTTTTTTTTTTATTATTATTAACTACTTGGAACCATGCTGGACAGCCAATTGCCTGATATAATCATTTAGAGAGTATGGCCAGCTTCGAAGACCATTTAGTGAAATCTCCCACTATCTCCTCAATTACAGATGATATTTCAATTAGTAATCTGTAATGCAGGCAAACACTATAAGGCTGTATCATTACAATTAAGAGTACATCTTTGCATGGACTGAAATGCAAAAATACAGTGTTCTGCCCCATTCAGTGAATGTACTTGCTTGGTTTATGTCTTCCACGGTGCCTTCTGCATGGTGCTTCTGCAATATCTTTTGTGTGATTCAAGCAAACATTTGTCAATTGTACTTCATCTAGTAATCATCCTTTTTCTGCTGATGCAGTTTTCTATTTGTAGACTGACTAATAAGCTTGTTTTCTTTTTCTAAAGCCTGCAGTATGGAAATAAACTGAAACTGTTCAGATGCTCATTTTATTATTTTGTTCTTACAACAAAACATTGAATGTTTATCACCATGCTGAAGTGCTTTCAGACCAAAAACTAAATATCAGTTAAAACTATGTACCTGACAATCTCAGTAACATAATATTGGTCACAGTTACAGCTAACACTAACGTTAAAACAAAACTGTTCATAGGAAGTTACTAGGCTAATGGCCCTAGGGCCTTTGCAAGTCTAGCCAAGTAAAAAACCCTTGTACCCAAATTGAACATAGTTGGATGGTCATTGTTAGTTGAGAGATTATATGATTAGCACTGGCTGCTCCTGTCCATGAGGGACATAAGTGCCACCCTTGAGGTGAATTTATGATCACCCATCCAATTGTCTAGGTTGTACTTAAAAATAGTCATGGAGGAACTCTGCTTCACGTGAATGAAATCTTGTTCCAGAAGAGAGATAATCTCCGGGAGATGCATCTGTCTCTCTAATATGTTCTGTTGATGTCACAGGCTAGGTTGAGATCCCTTGAGCGAGTAACTCTTGTCACATTTGATTTGCAGATGTGCAGCATTTCCATTAGGGCAGGGTCCAAGACTGCTCTGTAGGCTAGGCACAGGTCACCTCTTTCAGCAGCCTGTAGGGTACAGTGATAGGCTTTCAGTCTTTCCATGTAGGTCATGTTTTGGAGGCCCTGAATTTTCTTGGTTAGAAGCCAATGTGGTCGCTCCAGTTGCTACAAGTGTCTGGTGAAATACATACAGAAGGGAGCACTGTACTCAATTAAGGGTCAAGTCCAGCAGAGTTATAATTTCCCTTAGACTTGGATGCGATGCCCTTATTTTTGAGATGTGCAATGTAGAAGGCTTTCCTTACTACTATGGACACATGGTGATCGGAGTATAGATTGCTATCAACCCACTGGATTTCATCTTAGAGGGCTGCTATCTATGTCATAATTTGCAGGGGCTACTTCTTTGCCAAAGGAGATAATAAGGCATTTTTTGTGTTTAATTTTAGTCCATGAGTTTGGCACCAATAATCTGCCTGTGTCAGCCCCTTCTGTAATATGTTAACATAATTGGGGGACTCTATGACTGCACCCAGTTTGCAGTCATCTGCAAACTTGGTAAGTCACAGGCCATCTACTTTTACCTGGACTTGGGAAAAATAGATCCCAAACAGTAGAGGGCACGGTACTGATCCTTGTTGTACCCCACTGGTAACTAGTCTACTGGTGGAGATGGACTCCCCAAATTTGACAGTGTATGTATGGGTTAATCCCCAGATGAGAGAGCTTCTCTATGATCCCAGAGTGGGGAATTGTATCAAAAGCTTTGGCTAAATCAAGGTAGACAGTATTTACTGCTTTGCCCTCTTCCAGGACTTTGGTGACATTCTCAAAGAAGGCCACCAGGCTTAATAAGCAAGATCTACCCTTGACAAAACCAAGCTGGGTTGGGTCAAGAATCTGAAGGTTTCCTATGTACTTCTTGATAAGATCCATGATGATTTTTTCCATAGCCTTGCAGATAAGGCTGGTTAGGCTAATGGGTCGATAGTTACCAGGGTCGGTTAATGGACACACTTTGTACAAGGGGATTACTGTTGCTGTTCTCCACTCTGCTGGAACAAAGCCAGGGCTCAAGCTATGATTAAAGTGAGTGCCAAATCACTCTGCTAGGTCTTGTTTTAGATTGTTTAGTAAGCAGTCCGGGATGTGATCAGGTCCCATACAGGCCACGATTTTGGTCTTAGAGAGCACTTGTATGACTTGCTCTTTGGAGTTACTTGATAGAGGACTGGTGTCAGGAATGCTTTGATGTATGGCTGATGGGGATGGGGGGGTGAAGTTATTGCCAAATCTGTCATCTAGCAGGTTGGCAATTTCCTCCAGCTCTGTGTAAGTGGTATTGCTCACTATATGTTCGGCACACAGCTGGCAATTCCTTTTCAAGTTATGGACTAAGCTAAAGAATGCCTTATAATTGTCTTTAGCTAGGGATACTAATTTAGTCTCATAACCGGCCTTAGAGGATTTTACAAGATATCTGATTTTCTTGTTCGCATTGTGGAGGTTACTCTTACTCTGATGACTATGGTCTGTCTTGTTCTTAGATATCAGTTTCTTTCTTTTGTTGTATGACTTTTTTTATACTAACAGTCCACCGGGGTGGCTTGTTTTTCTGGGATGACCTGTTTTTTTGTCCTGTCAGGTACAGCTGAGTCAATGCATTTGTTTAAGGGGCTATATAGGGCATTTGTTAACTCCTCTGCATAGGAGTCATTGTTGGCTGTGTTTGCAGGGGCTTTGAAAGTTTTTATATCATCGCTTAGTAGGCTATAGTTTGCTTTGGAGAAATGTTTCAGTTTTCTGCTTCTGTTTGATGTCAGCTCTGATCTTAACTACAAACAAGACAGATTTATGGTTATGACTTTACCAGGGAGGGAAAAACTCATGGGATAGTGCAGTGACACCCCCCCATGTTGGTGAGTACTATGTCTAGGACATTTGAGCCCCTTGTGGGGGTACACACCAACTGTTCCAGGGCATTTGAATTAACAAAGTCCAGGAACCTCTGAGCAATCTTGTTTGTCCTTGTGTTAAGTCACCATGTCAATGGAAGGATAGTTGAAATCTCCCATGACCAAGTTGTCTGACTGTGTACTGAGTGACTCTAGCAAGTCCAGGTAGGTGTTGTGCTTTTCCTGGTTCATGGTGGGGGACCTGTAGCAAGCGATGATGTTTTAGGATGTTTTACTTTATAGTTAATTGGACCTGGAGTAGCTCAAGAGAGTTATGCTGTTTTTCCAGTCTAGAGGTGTATTTGGATTTAATGAAGATGGATACACCTCAACTTTGGTTCTTTCATGATCACTTTGGGGTCTGAACATGTGAAAGGCATTGTAGCCTTGTATGGCTGGCTTGATCTCTGCAGCCTTGAACCAAGCCTCAGTGTTACACAGATATCAGTATCTTCCAAGGTGAGGAGTGCTTCCAGGGAGTGCAGTGCCCTGTTTAGGCTCCTAATATTAAGTAGCATGACCTTCAATTTGTCTCTAGTGGTTTTCTTTACATCAGAACTTTTGTTGTTTTAACATTGTCTACAAAAGCACTATGGAAGAGGCAAGCTTCTTTGCTAGTATCCAAAAGCCTTGAGGAGACTGGTGAAGGCCATCTCTGGCAAAGCAGCATGATCTGCCAACCATGTCTTCCCAAGCTGACAGATACTGGAAGGGAGGAAACATAAGATAATTCAAGTTTTTAAAGAAACTAAGGGGGGTGGGCCTACCCAACTAATCTCTTTGTACTCAGTAAAATGAGCTAATGAGATGGGACTGGGAGGAGTGTCCAAAATCAGATTTATAGTAGGGGTGGGTAACTCAAAAGCCACAAAGTATAAGGGTACAAGTCAACAACAGTTGGGTGGGAGGGTAGGAAAAATCAAATACACACAGAGGTCAGCAATAGTCAAGCAGAGAACAGCAAGAAGGCCAAACAAGCCCTCCAGCTAAATAAAAATTACTCCAAATATTTTTAGTTAAAGGAGGCATGCAACTTCTTAGCTCCTCCCACTAATTAGCTGGATGTAATTCACTGTTTGCAAAGGAATTTCTTTCTAACTTTTCTAACTGACCCTATCCAAGACCTCTTAAAACTCCAACATAACAAAAAACTTAAAACAAAACAAATGCAATATAAGAAAAAAAAATAAAAAAAATAGAAATAACCAAACCGTAAATGAAAAACTTCAATTCAAAATCAAATGCAGACAGAGGTGGGGTAGAATTATCACATGCACTAATGAAAGCAAGGACCATTTGTGTGTGTATACCTAGCAAACTTTCCTTGAGCTTGTTTAATTTAAACTTAGACACAGGGCATGTCTATGAACTAATCCCCTGCCTAACATTTTTATTAAAAGTACTGCAAATAATTAATTATACATTTCAGTTAAAATGTGTGAGAAGTTACACTCTTTAAGTATACTGTTACAGAATTCATTATGTATTCAATAATTTCTCTGTAAATGAGTGTTATTTGTGCTTCATTGCATATAACCATTTCTGTTTTTCATGTTCAAATGCATTTCTCTGCGTTTTGTTGTTTAAAATTGCAGTTATTATATAGGCAATGTATTTCTCTGTTACCCAGCATTATCTACTCTTTTCAGAATTGTTTTTTTCAGACTATAGTGTGTGCTATGTATCTATTGGTTCTAGCTGGAACTAAAAGGACATACAAAACAATCAACTTGACTTGGTTCATAAATAAATACAAATAAATAATGTACACTAGTCTGCAAACCAGCTGTTTTCATTAATGAACTCTGTAGTCTTGTCACCAGGTATGTGATCTCTCAGGCAGAATGTGGCCTTAGCCAGGATTTTTAGAAATGTGTATCAGCTTGTATCTCAGAATTTAATATCCTTCAGAATGCAATCTTCTTCCTCGAGTGCAGTGCCCCCTCTGCCTGGCACATGCACGTTTCTGGACAGCATACCTCTTTCACAGCGTTCATCTGGCGACTGCTCACCCTGTCACAGAGCTAAAGTAGGAGCTCTAAGTGACTACACCCATAATACGTCAGCCTGGATCTCAAAAAAATAAACAAAACTTAAAAAGTGTATGCCAAGCTGTACTTAGCTCTTATGCCTGCCTATAACTTTCAGTAAACCATAATCTAGCAACAATGTATTAAAACAAAAAGTGCACATTCGAAAAAGAACTGGATGGTAAAGTAAATAAAGCTCTTTGTCATGTGTGATTTAGTGAGGAATGAGATAAGTGCCCTGATAGGAACTAGTGATATAGGACCCATCCACAATCACAGACATATGTCATGTGTGCCATAGTGAGGAATGCGATTAGTGCCCTAATATGAACTAGTGATATAAGACCTATTACAATCACAGATATATGTCATGTGTGTCTTAGTCAGTAATTCGATCAGTGCCCTGATATGAACTAGTCATATAGGAACCAGCCAGAATCAGAGGCATATGTCATATCTGTCTTAGTGAGGAATGAGATAAGTGCCCTAATATGAACTAGTGATATAAGACCCATCACAATCACAGACATATGTCATGTGTGATTTAGTGAGGAATGAGATGAATGCCCTGATCTGAACTAGTGATATAGGACCCATCCCAATCACAGATATATGTCATGTGAGCTTTTAGTGAGGAACAAGATCAGTGCCCTGATAGAAACTAGTGAAATAGGACCCATCCACAATCACAGACATATGCCATGTGTGTCTTAGTAAGGAATGCGATTAGTGCCCTAATATGAACTAGTGATATAGGACCCATCCACAATCAAAGACATATGTCATGTGTGTCTTAGTTAGGAATGCGATCAGTGCCCTGATATAAACAAGTGATATAGGAGCCATCCACAATCACAGACATATGTAATGTGTGTCTAGTAAGGAATGTGATCAGTGCCCTAATATGAATAGTGATATAGGACTCATCCCAATCACAGACATATGTCATGTGTGTCTTAGTGAGGAATGCGATCAGCGCCCTAAAATGAACTAGTGATATAGGACCCATCCACAATCAGAGACATATACCATGTGTGTGTCTTAGTGAGGAATGCTATCAGTGCCCTGATATGAACTAGTGATATAGGAGCCATCCACAATCACAGACATATGTCATGTGTGTCTTAGTGAGGAATGCGATTAGTGTCCTAATATGAACTAGTGATATAGGAGCCATCCACAATCACAGACAAATGTCATGTGTACTTTAGTGAGGAATGAGAACAGTGTCCTGATATGAACTAGTGATATAGGACCCATCCATAATTACAGACATATGTCATGTGTGTCTTACTGAAGAATAAGATTAGTGCCCTGATATGAGCTAGCGATATAGGACCAATCCACAATCATAGACATATGTCATGTGTGTCTTAGTGAGGAATGAGATCAGTGCCCTAATATGAACTAGTGATATAGGACCGATCCATAATCACAGACATATGTAATGTGTGTCTTAGTGAGGAATGAGATCAGTGCCCTAATATGAACTAGTGATATAGGACCGATCCATAATCACAGACATATGTCAAGTGTGTCTTAGTGAGGAATGCGATCAGTGCCCTGATATGAGCGAGTGATATAGGACCCATCCACAATCATAGACATATGTCATGTGTGTCTTAGTGAGGAATGAGACCAGTGCACTGATATGAACTAGTGATATAGGAGCCATGTCAATCACAGACATATGTCATGTGTGCTTTAGTGAGGAATGAGATCAGTGCCCTGATACAAACTAGTGATATAGGACCCATCCACAATCACAGACATGTCTAATTTGTCTCTTAGTGAGGAATAAGAGATCAGTGCTCTGATATGAACTCATATGTCATGTGTGTCTTAGTGAGGAATATGATCAGTGCCCTCATATTAACTAGTGATATAGCAGCCATCCACAATCACAGACATATGTCATGTGTATCTTAGTGAGGAAGGAGATCAGTGCCCTAATATGAACTAGTGATACAGGACCCATCCCAATCATAGACATATGTCATGTGTGTCTTAGTGAGGAATGCGATCAGTGCGCTAATATGAACTAGTGATATAGGACCCATCCACAATCACAGACATATGTCATGTGTGTCTTAGTGAGGAATGTGATCAGTGCCCTAATAGTAACTAGTGATATAGAACCCATCCGCAATCACAGACATATGTCATGTGTGTCATAGTGAGGAATGCAATCAGTGCCCTGATAAGAACTAGTGATATAGGACCCATCCCAATCACAGACATATGTCATGTGAGCCTTAGTGAGGAACAAGATCAGTGCCCTGATATGAACTAGTGATATAGGACCCATCCACAATCACAGACATATGTCATGTGTGCTTTAGTGAGAAATGAGATCAGTGCCCTGATATGAACTACTGATACAGGACCCATCCCAATCACAGACATATATCATGCGTGCTTTAATGAGGAATGAGATCAGTGGCCTGATATGAACTAGTGATATAGGACCTATCACAATCACAGACATATGTCATTTGGTTCTTACTGAGGAATGAGATCAGTGCCCTGATATGAATTGGTGATATAGGACCCATCCACAATCACAGACATATGTCATGTGTGTCTTAGTGAGGAATGAGATCAGTGCCTTGATATGAACTAGTGATATAGGAGCCATCCACAATCATGGATATATGTCATGCGTATCTTAGTGAAGAATGCGATCAGTGACCTAATATGATCTAGTGATATAGGACCCATCCACAATCACAGACATATGTCATGTGTGTCTTAGAGAAGAAGGCGATCAGTGCCCTGAAATGAACTAGTGATATAGGAGCCATCCAAAATCACAGACATATGTCATGTGTGTCTTTGTGAGGAAGGCAATCAGTGCCCTAATATGAACTAGTGATATAGGAGCCATCCACAATCATAGACAAATGTCATGTGTGCTTTAGTGAGGAATGACATCAGTGCCCTGATATGAACTAGTGATATAGGACCCATCCGTAATCACAGACATATGTCGTGTATGTCTTACTGAGGAATGAGATCAGTGCCCTAATATGAACTAGTGATATAGGACTGATCCATAATCACAGACATATGTCATATGTGTCTTAGTAAAGAATGCAATCAGTGCCCTAATATGAACTAGTGATATAGGACCCATCCACAATCACAGACATATGTAATGTGTGTCTTAGTGAGGAATGCGATCAGTGCCCTAATATGAATAGTGAAATAGGACTCATCCCAATCACAGACATACGTCATGTGTGTCTTAGTGAGGAATGTGATCCGTGCCCTGATATGAACTAGTGATATAGGACTCATCCCAATCACAGACATATGTCATGTGTGTCTTAGTGAGGAATGAGATCAATGCCCTGATATGAACTAGTGATATAAGATCCATCCCAATCACAGATATATGTCATGTGAGCCTTAGTGAGGAACGAGATCAGTGCCCTGATATGAACTAGTGATAAAGGACCAATCCACAATCACGGACATATGTCATGTGTGCCTTAGTGAGGAATGAGATCAGTGCCCTGATATGAACTAGTGTTATAGGACCCATCCACAATCACAGACATATGTCATGTGTGCCTTAGTGAGGAATGCGATCAGTGCCCTAATATGAGCTAGTGATATAGGACCCATCACAATCACAGACATATGTCATGTGTGTCTTAGTGAGTAATTCGATCAGTGCCCTGATATGAACTAGTGATATAGGAGGTTTACTATTAAAATGTCGAACGGCACTACGTCGACTGTACTATAGTCGAACACGGAAGTTCGAAAATAGTAATGTCGACGTCAAAAAAACAATTCTAGGAATGGTTTTAACATGGGTCGAGGTAGGTGTTCAGTATTATTCAGAACTACAAACATCTCCCCTGCCTCGACCCATGTTAAAACACAGTCCTAGATTGTTTTTTTATCGTCGACATTACTATTTTCAAACTTCCGTGTTCGACTATAGTACAGTTGATGTAGTGCTGTTCGACATTTCAATAGTAAACCGATATAGGAACCAGCCAGAATCAGAGACATATGTCATATGTGCTTTAGTGAGGAATGAGATCAGTGCCCTGATATGAACTAGTGATACAGGACCCATCCCAATCACAGACATATGTCATGTTTGTCTTAGTGAGGAATGAGATCAGTACCCTGATATGAACTAGTGATATACGACCCATCCCAATCACAGACATATATCATGTGCGCTTTAGTGAGGAATGAGATCAGTGGCCTGATATGAACTAGTGACATAAGATCCATCCCAATCACAGATATATGTCATGTGAGCCTTAGTGAGGAACGAGATCAGTGCCCTGATATGAGCTAGTGATATAGAACCAATCCAAAATCACAGACATATGTCATGTGTGTCTTAGTGAGGAATGAGATCAGTGCCCTGATATGAACTAGTGATATAGGAGCCATCTACAATCACAGATATATGTCATGTGTGCCTTAGTGAGCAATGCGATCAGCGAACTAATATGATCCAGTGATATAGGACCCATCCACAATTACAGACATGTGTCATGTGTGTCTTAGTGAAGAATGCGATCAGCGCCCTAATATGAACTAGTGATATAGGACCCATCCCAATCACAGACATATGTAATGTGTGTCTTAGTGAGCAATGCGATCAGCGACCTAATATGATCCAGTGATATAGGACCCATCCACAATTACAGATATATGTCATGTGTGCCTTAGTGAGCAATGCGATCAGCGAACTAATATGATCCAGTGATATAGGACCCATCCACAATTACAGACATGTGTCATGTGTGTCTTAGTGAAGAATGCGATCAGCGCCCTAATATGAACTAGTGATATAGGACCCATCCACAATCACAGACATATATCATGTGTGTCTTAGTGAGGAATGCTATCAGTGCCCTGATATGAACTAGTGATAAAGGAGCCATCCACAATCACAGACATATGTCATGTGTGTCTTAGTGAGGAATGCGATTAGTGCCCTAATATGAACTAGTGATATAGGAGCCATCCACAATCACAGACATATGTCATGAAGAATGAGATCAGTATCCTGATATGAACTAGTGATATATGACCCATCCCAGTCACAGACATATGTCATGCGTACTTTAGTGAGGAATGAGATCAGTGTCCTGATATGAACTAGTGATATAGGACCCATCCATAATTACAGACATATGTCATGTGTGTCTTACTGAGGAATGACATCAGTGTCCTGATATGAGCTAGTGATATAGGACCCATCCACAATCATAGACATATGTCATGTGTGTCTTAGTGAGGAATGAGATCAGTGCACTGATATGAACTAGTGATATAGGAGCCATCCACAATCACAGACATATGTCATGTGTGTCTTAGTGGGGAAGGCGATCAGTGCCCTGAAATGAACTAGTGATATAGGAGCCATTCAAAATCACAGACATATGTCATGTGTGCTTTAGTGATGAATGAGATCAGTGCCCTGATACAAACTAGTGATATAGGACCCATCCACAATCACAGACATATGTCATGTGTGTCTTAGTGAGAAATGAGATCAGTGCCCTGATATGAACTCATATGTCATGTGTGTCTTAGTGAGGAATGTGATCAGTGCCCTGATACAAACTAGTGATATAGGACCCATCCACAATCACAGACATATGTCATGTGTGTCTTAGTGATGAATTAGATCAATGCCCTGATATGAACTAGTGATATAGGACCCATCCACAATCACAGACATGTCTCATGTGTCTCTTAGTGAGGAATGAGAGATCAGTGCTCTGATATGAACTCATATGTCATGTGTGTCATAGTGAGGAATGTGATCAGTGCCCTCATATGAACTAGTGATATAGCAGCCATCCACAATCACAGACATATGCCATGTGTATCTTAGTGAGGAAGGAGATCAGTGCCCTCATATGAACTAGTGATATAGCTGCCATCCACAATCACAGACATATGTCATGTGTGTCTTAGTGAGGAATGCAATCAGTGCCCTAGTATAAACTAGTGAAATAGGACCCATCCACAATCACAGACATATGTCATGTGTGTCTTAGTGAGGAATGAGATCAGTACCCTGATATGAACTAGTGATATATGAACCATCCCAATCACAGACATATATCATGTGTGCTTTAATGAGGAATGAGATCAGTGCCCTAATATGAACTAGTGACATAGAACCCATCTACAACCACAAACATATGTCATGTGAGCCTTAGTGAGGAACAGGATCAGTGCGCTGATATGAACTAGTGATATAGGACCCATCCACAATCACAGACATATGTCATGTGTGCTTTAGTGAGGAATGAGATCAGTACCCTGCTATGAACTAGTGCTATACGACCCATCCCAATCACAGACATATATCATGTGTGCTTTAATGAGGAATGAGATCAGTGGCCTGATAGAACTAGTGATATAGGACCCATCACAATCACAGACATATGTCGTTTGTGTCTTACTGAGGAATGAGATCAGTGCCCTGATATGAATTGGTGATATAGGACCCATCCACAATCACAGACATATGTTATGTGTGTCTTAGTGAGGAAGGCGATCAGTGCCCTGAAATGAACTAGTGATATAGGAGCCATCCAAAATCACAGACATATGTCATGTGTGTCTTAGTGAGAAGGCAATCAGTGCCCTAATATGAACTAGTGATATAGGACCCATCCACAATCATAGACATATGTCAAGTGTGTCTTAGTGAGGAATGCGATCAGTGCCCTGATATGAACTAGTGATATAGGACTTGTCCACAATCACAGACATATGTCATGTGTGTCTTTCTGAGGAATGAGGTCAATTCCCTGATATGAACTAGTGGTATAAGACCATTCCTAATCACAGAATATGCCATGTCTTAATGAGGAATGCAATCACTGCCCTAATATGAGCTAGTGATATAGGACCCATCCATAATCACAGACATATGTCATGTGTGTCTTACTGAGGAATGAGATCAGTGCCCTAATATGAACTAGTGATATAGGACCGATCCACAATCATAGACATATGTCAAGTGTGTCTTAGTGAGGAATGAGATCAGTGCCCTAATATGAACTACTGATATATGACCCATCCCAATCACAGACATATGTCATGTGTGTCTTAGTGAGGAATGTGATCAGTGCCCTCATATGAACTAGTGATATAGGACTGATCCACAATCACAGACATATGGCATGTGTGTCTTACTGAGGAATGATATCAGTGCCCTAATATGAAATAGTGATATAGAACTGATCCACAATCACAGACATATGTCATGTGTGCTTTAGTGAGGAATGAGATCAGTGCCCTGATATGAACTAGTGATATAAGACCCATCCCAATCACAGACATATGTCATACATGTCTTAATGAGGAATGAGATCAGTGCCCTGATATGAACTAGTGATATAGGACCCATCCCAATCACAGACTTATGTCATGTGTGTCTTAATGAGGAATGCAATCAGTGCCCTGAAATGAACTAGTGATATAGGAGCCATCCAAAATCACAGACATATGTCATGTGTGTTGTAATGAGGAATGAGATCAGTATCCTGATACGAACTAGTGATATACGACCAATCCCAGTCACAGACATATGTCATGGGTGTTTTAGTGAGGAATGAGATCAGTACCCTGATATGAACTAGTGATATAGGACCCATCCATAATTACAGACATATGTAATGTGTGTCTTACTGAGGAATGAGATCAGTGCCCTAATATGAACTAGTGATATAGGACCGATCCACAATCATAGACATATGTCAAGTGTGTCTTAGTGAGGAATGAGATCAGTGCCCTAATATGAACTAGTGATATATGACCCATCCCAATCACAGACATATGTCATGTGTGTCTTAGTGAGGAATGTGATCAGTGCCCTAATATGAACTAGTGATATAGAACCGATCCACTATCACAGACATATGGCATGTGTGTCTTACTGAGGAATGATATCAGTGCCCTAATATGAACTAGTGATATAAGACCCATCCCAATCACAGACATATGTCATACATGTCTTAATGAGGGATGAGATCAGTGCCCTGATATGAACTAGTGATATAGGACCCATCCCAATCACAGACTTATGTCATGTGTGTCTTAGTGAGGAATGAGATCAGTGCCCTGATATGAACTCATATGTCATGTGTGTCTTAGTGAGGAATGTGATCAGTGCCCTAATATGAACTAGTGATATAGGACCCATCCACAATCACAGACATATGTCATGTGTGTCTTAATGAAGAATGAGATCAGTGCCCTAAAATGAACTAGTGATATAGGACCCATCCACGATCACTGACATATGTCATGTGTGTCTTAATGAAGAATGAGATCAGTGCCGTAAAATGAACTAGTGATATAGGACCCATCCACAATCACTGACATATGTCATGTGTGTCTTAATGAAGAATGAGATCAATGCCATAAAATGAACTAGTGATATAGGACCCATCCATAATCACTGACATATGTCATGTGTGTCTTAGTGAGGATTGTGATCAGTGCTCTTATATGAACTAGTGAAATAGGACCCATCCACAATCACAGACATATGTCATGTGTGTCTTAGTGAGAAATGCAATCAGTGCCCTAATATGAACTAGTGATATAGGACCCATCCACAATCACAGACATATGCCATGTGTGCCTTAGTGAGGAAAGAGATCAATACCCTGATATGAACTAGGGATATAGGACCCATCATGTACCTCCTTCAACCACTTGTAATAAAGGGTACCAGATAAATTCATATAACATTAACAATGAACAAGACACATCTATGTGCTTTACCATTTTTACATTCTCTTGTTCTTTACCATCTTTCACCCCACAAGTATTCATTTGTTTTGTTTATGTAGATATATCTATATATATAGGTTTACTGTCAAAAGCTCTAAACTTACATGCATGACAGTTGAATGTTCGGCAGTCGTAAGTTCAAAAGTAATGATTATGAACATCAGATCACCAATAATCATCACAACGTCAATCCTATGCTGTCGGACATATAACTGTCGATCAACCGGTTGTCGTGGAAACAATGTTACATCTTTATTAATGTGCGTATTCTGCAGAGGCACAAAATTTAGAGGTCAATCAGCAGTTGGTGGATAATATCTGTGAGTGGATTTACAAGGGTGGATGGCTGAGTATGTCTGGTAAGTGTAAATGAGTTAAACAGAACTGTAAAGCACTGTACATTTTAAGTGGTAGACCTAAATAGTGATACCCATGTATTCCACATGTAGGTCAACAGAAAACAGTGAGCATGTCGGACATCAGGGAGACAACCCCAGGCATAGTGGGGTCCATGTACACCACCACTGAAACACAGAAGGGCAAGAAGCTGCTGAATGTAGATGGCTACCAGTACTACCTGTAGAGAAATAGAGGTAGCAGGAACCATTGGTGTTGCACTATGAAAATCAAGGCTAAATGTAAGAGCTGTTGTGTAGGGGAGACTATAGCAGAAGTTGAATGGCTATTAAAAAGTACTGGCCATTTTCATGGTCCTACTCTGTAGAGATATGAGGAAGCGCAGGTATGTTGTGACATATTTAGATGTGCTGCTTCCTGTCAGGAGGACCCTTGCAGGATAGTATCTGAGGTGATGGCAAGCACCTCCACTGATATAGTTACCACTCTGCCAAATACATATGCTCTTAAACAGTCTGTACGCAGACTACACAGAAAGAGTAGGGAGGTGCAAGGCACAGAAAAGATCATATTGAGGGACCTGACAGCAGATATGTTGCCATTGAAGTCAGGGTTGTTCCTAATAGGACGGGGTGAACATAGTGAGGGTACCCCACCAGCTGTCATCATCACTGCTGTGAGTAACCTCCAAACACTCTGAGTGAGGTAATACTCATCGATGGTACATTCCCCTTAAATACCCGCGAATGTAAGCAGCTATATACCGTGCATTGTAATTTACAGGGGAATACTACTGGGAAGGTATTTCCTGCAATATATGGGGTGTTGACATCAAAATCTGAGCAGACATATGACTATTTTTGGAGAGTTTAATTGCAACTTTGTCAGGAACATGGGTTATTATTCAAGCCTTCCATTATTTTGAGTGATTTTGAGAAAGCTGCTTTTAATAGTTTTAAAAGGAATCTGGCATATTCACACGCTTTGAGGTGCTGGTTCCACTTTTGTCAGATCATATGGCATCAGAGTTTGGTAATGACATCCAGTTTTCTTCATTGTGTAAGCAGATCCCATTATTGGACTTTGTACACCATAACAATGTCATGGACACATTCCAACAAATCCAGAGTGACATGCCTGCACATGGGAAGCCTCAATGTGAGTTCTTTAAGATTAATTACTTAGTGGGCAGACTGCGGAGAAGTGGCATGAGACAGTCCTCCACCGAAGTCATACCACCAGTGTTTGAAGTGGCTTTTTGGAATTAGGCACATACGTGTACCATGGAATATCCATGTACACAAAATAGTGTTGAGGGCTGGCATAGGAGGTTGAGGAATCTGCTTGGCAAGGAACAGCTATTTCTACATGATGTTCTGCATGTGATTTGCTTGGAACAGAACCATGTTGAGGATATGTGGGCCAGACTTATGAGTTGTCTACCATCATCCCCTAAGCGTAGATGACTTGTGGATAGGGAGGAGGTATTTCTTAGGTTGCTGCAGAAGCGGGATGACTTCACCCCTAAAGGTTTCGTTGAACTTGTAGCTAAACATTGCAGCTTTTAGGGTATGGGTACAGGTGTCGTGGATGTCATTCCAGCAACGTATTTCTGGCAATTATTGTAATGCTTTCTGTTTACCACTGAGCAGACCAACTGCTGATGGAATTGCAACAAGGACCGTTTGCATAACTGCTGATGGAAATGCAAGGGGGACTGTGTGTATAACTGGTGATGGAAATGCAATGAGGACTGTGTTGACATGGTTGATGGGGACGACTATTGTGATGTTTAACTGTTTATTGCAAGGGTGATACATGGAAATGCTACTGGCACATGGCAATACTGCACACTTGCTTTAATGCACTAAGGGATACATTCTGTAATGCTTCGCACAACTCGGGAATTTAGGTGCACTGTTTGAGTCACTACAGCAAGAAAAAACAAACAAAAAAAAAAGTTGGCGTTTACATCGACAGGAAATTTCAAATTTTTTTGTCAATCATCTAACCTACTTAATATTCATGACATCGTTCAAATACATCAACATTATCAAAACTTCTTGCATTTGATAGTAAACCTACATATATATATATATATATATATATATATATATATATATATATAGGGTCTATATTAGAACATTGAAGTTTGAAAAAATCAAATGTTCTAATATCAAACCCAAAACAGCGAACGCTGAAAATAGCGAAGCTGACGAACACCGAATTTTTTCCTAGGGAAAGAATTCGGTTGGCCATTTCTGTGGCTTTGCTATTTTCAGCACTGTGGTGGAAAGTTACAGGTCGGGTTCAGGTAAGCGATTGTGCGGACATTAGGGTTAGAGTGTGGGTTAGGTGAGTTAGGGTTAGGGCGCGGGTGAGGTGAGTGTGCGATAGTGACAGACTTTAGGGTTAGGGCAGGGTAGGTGAGTTAGGGTTAGGGCATGGGTCAGGTGAGTGTGCAATACTGACAGACCTTAGGGTCAGGGTTTGGGTTAAGGTAAGTGGATATATAGTAGTGTATGTACAGTTTAGTGTAGGGTTAGATGTAGGATTTTAAGTGTATGTGTGTGGATTGCTGTTTTTTTGGTGTGCGTGTGTTGTGTGTGTGTTTCTTGGAACAGCAAATTTTTTCCCAGGGAAAAAATTTGCTGTTCTGGAATTTTGATAATATGATATAGACCCATATATATATATATATATATATATATATATATATATATATATATTTATATACACTTCATACACACACAAGTACCTGAATATGCAATTCAGAGTGTTTTACTTTTTTGATCTTCTTCATATTTCTCCCATTACCTGACTATGATCTCTATTATTTTCCTCAGAATGCTACAATATTGTATTATGATTTCTGCTTATTACATTGTATTGTTTTTCCCTGTGTGGTGCATTATGCTTTCTGTATCTTGTATTTTACTGTTGTATCTCATTTTTGTAGAAATGTCTGTCTGCTATTCTGTTTCCTGTGCCTATATGGCCTGGGGCATGCCTAAAAAAGGTCCACAGACCAGTGTACTTACCCGGTTATCAAATGTGAAAATAAATAAGTAAAATTATTCAGTCCTTACATATTATCGCAACCATGTACCAAACCTGTCATCATTATTCATGTTCATTAACGCAACCAGTAGCCCAAACTGTCATAAATCATGGATAAACAAGTCAACCCTAGCATTACAAAACCTACAAATACGGAGGGTGGGAGGCACAAGCTTACATTTCTGTTTCTTACATTTCCTGTAATAGTAGCACAAAAAGATAATTTTGTACCTGAAATGTCCTAATATTATGTGAGACAGCAAAACAACTAAAATTCTACAGGAGGCCGATGTGGTTTGTCCTGCAAAATATTATGCACTGTGAAGATTGGGTGAAGATAGATGAAGGCTGCCATCCTAGCCAGATAGAATTTTATACATAATTCTATCATTTGTAAATATAAATGTTGAACTATAGACTTGTTTTCTTAATTGAAATAATATGCTGTGAAATGTTGAACTTTAAACAATGTAGCAACATTGCCCTCTGCTGTAAAGAAAGCTAAGTCAAACATTTCTTGTCTGTCCTTTGAAGATTAAATTATTTCATGCCTGTCCCTTTGAAGTTAGAATTTAGAGTCAATGAGTCTGGAGTGAAGCATCCTGTCTATTGTTTTAACTTAAGGAATAATTACTAGAGTTTACATGTGAAATGTCTTTTGTTGATGTAGTTTCCTGCAGGTGTAAGATAACAATTATGTAGTATCTGTTAGCCTGGGAACACCAGGAAAGTGTAAAAGAAATGATGTAATGGGAACAAGGACTGCAATAGCAATTTAAACAGAAAATCAGAAGGCATTAAGCATTTTTGTCTTGGCTATCCAAATCACAGCACTGTCTTGCTCATATGTAAGTTATCTTAGACTTGTGTTTTCTTTTAGCAATAGCTAGGAAATAGAAATATTAGACTAAGTGTTATTCTGTGATGTCAGAACTGTACTACTGAATTATTTTAAGTATTTCTGTGTGATTTCTGAACTCTTGACTAGCCCTGTGTAGTAGAAAGTATTATCTTGTGGTTTTAATTATTTATTATTAAATATTTTAAAACCTTTCAACTGTGGCTGTTTTGTGTAGAGATAATTTAAGCTCTTTAGAGTACTTGTATGCCTTTGGTAAAATTGTACAAAGCCACTCCTATAGCTTTAGCCCTGGGCTATACTACCAATTGGATAATAATATTGCACAGTAATAGTTGGACACCCTTTTAAGGGCCTTTGAGTAGCTGATAAGTATTAGCAGTGGGGGCAGGGATTTCTACTGTATAGTCTTGGTAAAAGAGGCACAGCTGGAGAACCTGTGTCAGCCTCCCCCAGAAGTGTCTGTGTGGTTGTATAAACTCTTATCTCAAAATGTGTGTGTATCAGCTACTTGAGCAGGGACACAAAGCACTGGTTGGACAGAGAGGGTGCTAGAGATTTTAGCTTGCCCAGCTGGCTGAGACTTGGACCATGTAGCTGTGCCAGTGGGTAGCCTTATTGGGGACTTGGAGAGCAAGGGAGTGACCAGCCCTGGACTGACTGGGATCTCTGTGTGCTCTTAAGGGAAATTGCACTTTACTATGTGTATTTGTTATCCTTTCCTCATATATGAGATGCCCTCTCTGTTGTTAGTGGTGAGGATTGAGGATCCTTGATTGCTGAGCCAGGGCATGGGGCGTCACATGTACCATTAAAAATGGTCCACTTCTGGCATTAAAAAGTGGCAACCTTACATGTACGATATCACTAATCTAAAAAATATATACATAGATTTAATTGTGATTATTGTCTCTTGTGCAAATGGGAAGAAAAGATTGTGATGGATGCATGGATGGGTTATCGTCTGTTTTATAAACATGGAACAACTGTATTACACTATGCTATAAAATCTGAATTCCCTCATGACCTTCTTAAAACAATTCCGTCCTATCCACACATCAGAATTGAAGCATTAAACTGCAATGAGCACACACTATTTCTAGATTTATGACCTAGTAGTCATGTGGTTTCAATTAGCACTATTCCTTATCTGTTCAGTCTTTACATGTGTTTAAACAGGTTAATTACATTACAAGTAATACAGTCTTTCTCCTTTTCTTTACCCTTCACTTTCAGCTATATCCACACTTGCGGTAACATAGAATGCTTCATTAGATATGATGCAATAACGTGGTTGTGATAATATGCAACCACCAATTACTCCACATTTGCCAACCTCATTTGCATGAATTTTTTTCATAAGCTGTATATGTAGTGTCAATGCACTACAGAGAACCAAAGCAAACTCCTCGTTCAAAGTTGCATTAAAAGGCAAGTAGCACAGCAGTGCAATATCAGGACAAGCAGGTTTTTACCATTCTAACAATGAATTATCCTACTGGGAACTTCTAAGCAATTCCTGATAATAGTTGTTCTGAGATAACCATTGCTTTTACACCAGTTGGGAAAGAGGTGGGACTTAATACTCATATTTTGTTACCTCAGTACGTTTCTCTTGTCAATGGCTTATTTAAAGGGTGGGGAGGCTGGCATGGTGGTTAAGGTGTTTACCTTATAGACACCAGGTGCAGGGTTTGATTCTCACATGCGATAATTGTCTAGGCTTAAAATGGCCCACAAGGGCAGTAAGCCTAATACTCACCTAAGAACATGGGGTAAATACTCCACAACAGAAATCCAAGCCCATTTTGTGGGAAAGCTGGAGTTGCCAAGTTACAGTTCTTTAGCAGGTGGGAGGATATTGAAAGTCCTTAAGGAAGCCCACATGGACATCAGAAAAACATGCTAACTGAACCCACATGATCATCTAAGATGAGAATTGAACCCTCCATACCATTATTTCACCCATACCCACATACAGAATAAATAAAAAGCACTATACCAAACTTCTAACTGCAAGGTTTATGCATTACTTAATAGGAAGGAAATAATTTCATGCATTTTTATAATTTGCCAGCTAAGAAAATATGAATAGTTTTTAATCCAGAGGTATAGCAAGACATTCTTTGTACTCAATCTGAGTTAATCCCCCAGATTCAGTAAACTTCCATGCAGGAATAGTTTATTCTTGCATGGAAAGGACTGTTCCCGTGCAGCACGGCAGTGCACCATGCATATTCATGAAGGCGTACTGCCGTGCTGTAATACAGA